>NC_034187.2:29088872-29431372 GCF_002021735.2 Oncorhynchus kisutch
CTGGTCATGGGTGCAGCTCAGCCACACTCAAGGTCCTAAACGATATCATAACCGCCATCGATAAGAGACAAATCTGTGCAGCCGTATTCATCGACTTGGCTAAGGCTTTCAACTCTGTCAATCACAACATTCTTATTGGCAGACTCAACAGTCTTGGTTTCTCAAATGATTGCTTGGTTCACCAACTACTTCTCCGATAGAGTTCAGTATGTCAAATCGGAGGGCCTGTTGTCTGGCAGTCTCTATGGGAAGGCCACAGGGTTCAATTCTCGGGCCGACTCTCTTCTCTGTATACATCAATGATGTCGCTCTCGCTGCTGGTGAATCTTTGATCCACCTTTACGCAGACGACACCATTCTGTATACCTCTGGCCCTTCGTTGGACACTGTGTTAACTAACCTCCAGATGAGCTTCAATGCCATACAACTCTCCTTCCGTGGCCTCCAACCGCTCTTAAATGCAAGTAAACCTAAATGCATGCTCTTCAACCGATCGCTGCCCGCACCTGCCCTCCCGTCCAATATCACTAATCTGGACGGTTCTGACTTAGAATATGTGGACAAATACAAATACCTAGGTGTCTGGTTAGACTGTAAACTGTCCTTCCAGACTCACATTAAATATCTCCAATCCAAAATTAAGTCCAGAATCGGCTTCCTATTTCGCAACAAAGCATCCTTCACTCATGCTGCCAAACATACCTTCATAAAACTGACCATCCTGCCGATCCTCGACTTCGGCAATGTAATTTACAAAATATCCTCCAACACTTTACTCAACAAATTGAATGCAGTCTATCACAGTGCCATCCGATTTGTCACCAAAGCCCTCGCTTCATTCTCGTCGCCAAACATACTGGCTCCAGGTCATCTACAAGTCTCTGCTAGGTAAATCCCCGCCTTATCTCAGCTCACTGGTCACCATAGCAGCATCCACCCATAGCAAGCGCTCCAGCAGGTATATCTCACTGGTCACCCCCAAAGCCAATTCTTCCTTTGGCCGCCTCTCCTTCCAGTTCTCTGCTGCCAATGACTGGAACGAACTCCAAAAATATCTGAAGCTGGACACTATTACCTCCCTCACTAGCTTTAAGCACCAGCTGTCGGAGCAGCTCACAGATCACTGCACCTGTACATAGCTCATCTGTAAATAGCCTATCCAATATACCTCATCCCCATACTGTATTTATTTGTTTATCTTGTTCCTTTGCAGCCCAGTATCTCAACTTGCACATTCATCTTCTGCACATCCTACCATTCCAGTGTTTATTTGCTGTATTGTAATAATTTTCCACCATAGCCTATTTATTACCTTACCTCTCTTATCCTACCTCATTTGCACATGCTGTATATAGACTTTTTCTACTGTATTATTGACTGTATCTTTGTTTATTCCATGTGTAACTCTGTGTTGTTGTATGTGTCGAACTGCTTTGCTTTATCTTGGCCAGGTCGCAGTTGCAAATGAGAACTTGTTCTCAACTAGGCTACCTGGTTAAATAAAGGTAAAATAAAAAAATAAACAATGTACACCATTTAAGACGGCCAAACTCTATTCACAACAGTATTCAGTTGGTAAGAGACAGACATTCAGTAAATACTAGGAATATATTGTCCACCATCTGTGTTATCCAGACAGAAAATATAAATATGCTAAATAACATTTAGATTAGAGCAATAAAGAAATTGCATAATTTATCTGAAAAAGCAGAAATCTTTCGATATATAAATTCAAACAATACTTTAGAACCATTTAAATATAATGCATTTGAAGGTTGTGCGGGACTATGCTAGATGAAGTAATCAATCTATCTTTTCAGACTGTTAGAGTATTTATCTGGTCAATATGTTAGTGAGTTATGTCTGTTTGAAACAGTGTGTTATGTGAAAATGTGATCATATTATAAATTGTATTTTAATGTTTAAGGACTCTTGGAAGATTAGTCCAAATGAGGACTATAAGAGATCATAATAAAATAAAATCAAACTGTGCGCACCAGTGCCGTTTAAGATGAGGGAGGACGATTTGTTTTTTTTTACGAGCCTTATTTCTGTTACAGCATATTGGATGACTGTTATTCATATTCCATTTACCCAGCTTAATGTAACATCAATAGATTTAGGCTACTACATGATACTAGAATTTTCCCTATACCCATCGTGAGGTTGTTACAACCTAGCCTCCAAATTAAAGTTTCCAATGTAGGTGCACAGTTCGAAAGAAATTTGAGTAATCAAGGTGACTGACAGTGACATATTCAATACTGCCTTGCACACTTTTGCCTGCATCTAGCTGATCTAGGTGGTAATCATTAGTCCAACAGTTGCAAACAAGTTTCTATTGGACAAATTCAGGTATGTTTTTCCCCGTCCCGTTTGCTTCCGTTTAAGAAACGTTTTTCAACTAAATCGGTGGAATGAATACACCCCTTATTCTAAAATGGAATTATTTTTTATTTTTTATTCTTTCATCTATCTACACAGAATATCCCATAATGACAAAGCAAAAACAGGTTGTTATAATTTTTTCTCCAAAAAACTAGATACGAAAATATCACATTTACATAAGTATTCAGACACTTTACTCAGTACTTTGTTGAAGCACCTTTTGGCAGCGATTACAGCCTGACGTCTTCTGACGTCTTCTTGGGTATTTGGAGAGTTTCTCCCATTTTTCTCTGCAGATTCTCTCAAGCTCTGTCAGGTTGGATGGGGAGCTTTGCTGCACAAGTCTTGGCTGTGGCTGGGCCACTCAAGGACATTCAGAGACTTGTCCCGAAGCCACTTCTGCATTGTCTTTGTTGTGTGCTTAGGGTCGTTGTCTTGTTGGAAGGTGAACCGTCACCCCAGTCTGAGGTCCTGAGTGCTCTGGAGCAGATTTTCATCAAGGATCTCTCTGTACTTTGCTCCATTCATCTTTCCCTCAATACTGACTAGTCTCCCAGTCCCTGCCACTGAAAAACATCCCCACAGCATGATGCTACCACCACCATGCTTCACCGTAGGGATGGTGCCAGGTTTCCTCCAGACATGACGCTTGACATTCAGGCCAAAGAGTTCTATCTTGGTTTCATCAGACTAGGTGAATCTTGTTTCTTACGATCTGAGAGTGGCTTCCATCTGGCCACTCTTCCATCAAGGCCTGATTGGTAGAGTGCTGCAGAGATAGTTGTCATTCTGGAAGGTTCTCTCATCTTCACAGAGGAACTCTGGAGCTCTGTCAGAGGGACCATTGGATTCTTGGTCACCTCCCTCATCAAGGCCCTTCTCCACCAATTGCTCAGGTTGGCTGGGCGGACAACTCTAGGAAGAGTCTTGGTGGTTCCAAACTTCTTCCATTTAAGAATGATGGAGGCCACAGTGTTCTTGGGGATCTTCAATGCTGCAGAAATGTTTTGGTATTCTTCCCCAGATCTGTGCCTCAACACAATCCTATCTCGGAGCTCTACTGGCAATTCCTTCAACCTCACGGCTTGGTTTTTGCTCTGCCATGCACTGTCAACTGTGGGACCTTATATATATATATATATACAGGTGTGTGCCTTTCTAAATCCTGTCCAATCAATTGAATTTATCACAGGTGTAAAAACATCTCAAGGATGATCAATGGAAACAGGATGCACCTTAACTCAATTTCGAGTCTCATAGCAAAGAGTCTGAATACTGATGTAAGTAAGATATTTCTGTTTTTCGCTTTGCAAACATTTCTTAACCTGTTTTCGCTTTGTCATTATGGAGTATTGTATGAAATTGATGAGGATTTGTTTTATTTAATTCGTTTTAGAATAAGGCTGTAACATAACAACATGTGGATAAAGGGAAGGGGTCTGAATTCTTTCCCGAATTAACTGTATAAACAGCATGATCACTTTGCTCGTTGTGTATATAACTCTTTCTCGCATTGACGCTCTCTCCTCCTCTCATCTATTCTCTTAATATGTGGACATCAGTGCACAATATAACAACTGTCTGTGACCAGGCAAAAAAAAAACTTTCAAAGGAAAACTTTCATACCAAAACCGCTAACTGCTACACACAGCCTACATTGTTGTCACCATACTGATGTCATAGTCAACATAACTACTATAACTAACACGTTAGTAAACCCGCTACAATCATGCAGTTCAGTAATCAGTTTCCCACTTACACCGGCAGGCCCCGGTGGCAATAAATTGATAAAACCGAAAGCTTACCCCTGAATTGGAAGAGTGTTGGATAGCCTTCCAGTGTTGGATAGCCATAGCCAGTTAGCTAACAGAATAATTTCTTGTAGATACATTTGCACAAAGTCAAGGATTTTGTAGGCGTATAGTCAGGTGTATGATTAAACAATTATGCCAAACCAGTGCTAATGATCATCAATTCAATATGTAGGTTGGAACACAATCATTAACTGAAACAGAAACAGCTGTGCAGGAGGAATAAAATTTGGTGAGGAACAGCCAAACTCAGCTAACAAGGTGAGGTTACTGAAGACAGTTTACTTTTTAAAAAAGTAATACACCATGACAAGACTGAGTACAGCAACAAGACACAAGGTATACTGCATCAGCAAGGTCTCTCCCAGGCAGAAATTTCAAGGCAGACAGGGGTTTCCAGATGTGCTGTCCAAGCTTTTGAAGAAGCACAAAGAAACGGGTAACGTTGAGGACCGTAGACGCAATGGTCGGCCAAAGAAACTTACTGCAGCAGATGAAAGACACATGCTTACTTCCCTTTGCATTCGGAAGATATCCAGCAGTGCCATCAGCTCAGAATTGGCAGAAAATAGTGGGACCCTGGTGCACCCATCTACTGTCCGGAGAAGTCTGGTCAGAAGTGGCCTTCATGGAAGACTTGCGGCCAAAAAGCCATACCTCCGACGTGGAAACTAGGCCAAGCGACTCAACTATGCACGAAAACACAGGAACTGGGGTGCAGAAAAATGTCAGCAGGTGGTCTGGACTGACGAGTCTCCTCGGTTTTGTATTGAAGTCAATGTTCTTAGAGGATAGCTGCCCTCTGGCTATACCATGGTGCTACCCTACAGAGTGCTGCTGAGGCTACTGTATACCTTTATTGAAAAACAGTGTGTTTTAATTGAGTATTTGGTGACATGAATATATTTAAAAGGATAACTTTAACATTTCACCTTTTATTTTTATTTTCTCCACTGGTGCACACTTCCTAAGTAATGTCAATGCGCTTTTATGACTTCAACTATAACAGGGCTATTCAACTTATAATTTAGAATGGCCTTTGATCAATTCAGAACATCATTTTTTTTAAATCAGCCTAACAATCCCTACAAAAATTCTGATGTTTAGTGCCGAAAAGGAGCCCTCTTTCAATATTCTCCAATGGGAGAATATATTTTCTTGTAGTCCCGCCCAGTAAGTGCTGTCAGTCAATATCACCCAACATCTCCTTTACAGCCAATCAAATCTGTTAAGAGGGGAACAGGGTCGGTCTGCCTGCCTATTGGCTCTTTCATCGCAGAACATAATTTAACATAATGATGTTCAGTGGCAAAGCAAGGGTAATAACTCTCTCGAGGGCAGTCTATATGAGTTTATGGAAGAGATAGTTGCTTTTCTCCTTGATTGCCACCATAAGAAAGAAAACCCATATCTAGCAAAAATTCATGATAAGGAGTTCGTATCAGATGTGTGTTTTTTAGTGACATCTTCAATCAATTCAGTGGACTTAATTTGGGACAACAGGGGAGGGATAAAACAGTTGTTGACATGGTTGAAAAATTGACTTATTTTAAAATAAATGTGCTCTTTTGTCCTTGAGACCAAACAAAACGCTCAATTTCTATACACTTCGCAACTGTATTCAGTCATCATCAGTACAGATCACTCCCATGATGTCAGAGTTTTTAGGTAACTGAAAGCTAACTTTCCAATGAGATTTTATGAGTTTGTGTCCCCACTGAGTGGGGCGGGGGTCATTTGTTATAGGGACCTGTTCTTTACTGATGTGGGGGAGAGAGACTTCTCCGCAAAAGCTAGTCAACTGAGATATGCCATGCCTAAAACGTTTTCAATGTAAAAAATAATAATATTGTCAGAGAAAAGAACTACATGATATAGAACAGAATATCATGCTGGTCAACTGAGATACATTTTTGAAAAAAGATGAAGTTACGTATGTAAAACAAACATTTAATAAAAATGTATTAATGTAATGCAGATCAACTGTGTTATAAGTACAAATGTGTTCCATTATTTAAACAATTTGATGCACTGAATTAAGCTAATCTTAAAGAATTTTAAATGAACTTTTAACAATATGCCATGCATAAAAGGTTTCTATGTTTAAAAAAAAAAAAGAAAAGTTAGTTATTGTTAAATTCAAAATTGATTGAATATATTTTTCTCAGGTGATTTCTTTCAATTTTTTTCCCCATTTTGGCATATTTATTGAAAATGAAATACAGTGATGTACTGGGCCGTACGCACTACCCTCTGTAGTGCCATGAGGTCGGAGGCCGAGCAGTTGCTATACCAGGCGTTGATGCAACATGCTCTCGATGGTGCAGCTGTAGAACTTTGAGGATCTGGTGACCCATGCCAAATCTTTTCAGTCTCCTGAGGGGGAAAAGGTGTTGTCATGCCCTCTTCACGACTGTCTTGGTGGGTTTGGACCATGATAGTTTGTTGGTGATGTGGACACCAAGGAGACTTGGCAATACACTGCCAGGTCTCTGACATCCTTATAGGCTGTCTCATCGTTGTCAGTGACTAGGCCTACCACTGTTGAGTCGTCAGCAAAGTTAATTATGGTGTTGGAGTCATGCTTCGCCACACGGTCGTGGGTGAACAGGGAGTACAGGAGGGGACTAAGCACACACCCCTATGGGGTCCCAGTGTTGAGGATCAGCGTGGCAGATGTGTTGTTGCCTACCCTTACCACCTGGGGGCGGCCTGTCAGGAAGACCAGGATCCAGTTGCAGAAGGAGTTCTTTAGTCCCAGGGTCCTTAGCTTAGTGATGAGCTTTGTGGGCACTATGGTATTGAACACTGAGCTGTAGTGAATGAACAGCATTTTCACATAGGTGTTCCTTTGGTCCAGGTGGGAAAGGGCAGTGTGGAGTGCGATTGAGATTGTGTCATCTGTGGATCTGTTGGAGTTGGTCTAAGGTTTCCGGGATGATGGTGTTGATATGAGTCATGACCAGCCTTTCAAAGCACTTCAAGGCTACTGACATGAGTGCTACGGGGCGGTAGTCATTTAGGCAGGTTACCTTCGCTTCCTTGGGCACAGTGACTACGGTGGTCTGCTTGAAACATGTAGGTATTGCAGACTCGGTCAGGGAGAGGTTGAAAATGTCAGTGAAGACACTTGCCAGTTGGTCCGCGCATGATCTGAGTACACGGCCTGGTAATTCTTCTGGCCCCACAGCCTTGTGAATGTTGACCTGTTTAAAGGTCTTGCTCACATCGGCTACAGAGAGTGTGATCACACAGTCATCCGGAACAGCTGGTGCTCTCGTGCATGCTTGTCTCGAAGCGAGCAAAAAAGGCATTTAGCTCATCTGGTAGGCTTGCTTCACTGGGTAGCTCTAGGCTGGGTTTCCCTTTGTAGACCATAATAGTTTGCAAGCCTTGCCACATCTGATGAGCGTCAGAGCCGGTTTAGTAGGATTCAATCTTAGTCCTGTATTGACGCTTTGCCTGTTTGATGGTTCGTCTGAGGTATAGCAACATTTCTTGTAAGCGTCCGGATTAGTGTCCCGCTCCTTGAAAGCAGCAGCTCTAGCCTTTAGCTCGGTGCGGATGTTGCCTGCAATCCATGGCTTCTGGTTGGGATATGTACACACAGTAACTGTGGGGACGATGTCATCGATGTCATCAATGCACTTATTGATGAAGCCGGCGACTGAGGGGGTATGCTCCTCAATGCCATTGGTTGAATCCCGGAACATATTCAGTCTGTGCTAGCAAAACAGTCTTGTGGCATACCATCCGCGTCATCTGACCACTTTCGTATTGAGCGAGTTACGGGTACTTCCTGGTTTAGTTTTTGCTTGAAAGCAGGAATCAGGAGGAAAGAATTATGGTCAGATTTGCCAAATGGAGGGCGAGGGAGAGCTTTATATGCATCTCTGTGTGTGGAGCAAAGGTGGTCTAGAGGTTTTTTTCTCTGGTTGCACATGTGAAATGCTGGTAGAAATGGATAAAACGGATTTAAGTTTGCCTGCATTAAAGTCCCCGGCCACTAGGAGCGCCGCTTCTAGATGAGCATTTTCTTGTTTGCTTGTGTCCTTGTACAGCTCATTGAGTGCAGTCTTAGTGCCAGCATCGGTTTGTGGTGGTAAATGGATGGCTTTGAATAATGTAGATTAAAACTCTCTTGGTAGATAGTGTATTCTGCTGCTCCAGTTTCAACTGTTCTGCCTTATTATTATTCGACCATGCTGGTCATTTATGAACATTTGAACATCTTGGCCATGTTCTGTTATAATCTCCACCCGGCACAGCCAGAAGAGGACTGGCCACCCCACATAGCCTGGTTCCTCTCTAGGTTTCTTCCTAGGTATTGGGCTTTCTAGGGAGTTTTTCCTAGCCACCGTGCTTCTACACCTGCATTGCTTGCTGTTTGGGGTTTTAGGCTGGGTTTCTGTACAGCACTTTGAGATATCAGCTGATGTACGAAGGGCTATACAAATAAAAAATTTGATTTGATTTATTCTACAGCTTATCATGAGGTACTCTACCTCAGGCGAGTGATACCTCAAGACTTCTTTAATATTCAACATTTCGCACCAGCTGTTATTGACAAATAGAAGCACACACCCACCTACCTCTCGTCTTACCAGACGTAGCTGTTCTATTCTGCCGATTCACGGAAAACCCAAACTGTATATTATCCGTGTCATTCAGCCATGACTCGTTTAAACATAAGATATTACAGTTTTTAATCTCCAGTTGGCAGGATAGTCTCGAACAGAGATCATCAAGTTTATTTTCCAATGATTGCACGTTCGCCAATAGAACGGATGGTAGAGGCGGGTTACTCACTCGCCAAAGAATTCTCACAAGGCACCCCGTATTTCTGTATTTTCTTCACACGAATGATAGGTATTTGAGCCTGGTCTCGAGAAGCAGTCTATAATTTGCATCAGACTCATTAAGTAAAAAATCTTTGTCCAGTTTGAGGTGAGTAATCACTGTTCTGATATCCAGAAGATATTTTCGGTTATAAGATATGGTAGCAGCAACATTATGTACAAATAAGTTACAAACAATAGGAGAAAAAAAATTGCAGTCGGTTAGGAGCCCGTAAAACTACAGCCATCCCCTCCGGTGCCATTACTCCAGTGACTTGTTGCAAGCAGGATGGATTTTAAATATATATTTTATTCTGTACAGGCTTCCTTTTCACTCAATTAGGTTAGTATTGTGGAGTAACACCAATGTTGTTGATCCATCCTCAGTTGTATCCTATCCACAGCCATTAAACTCTAACTGTTTTAAAGCCATCATTGGCCTTATGGTGAAATCCCTGAGCGGTTTCCTTTCTCACCGGCACCTGAGTTAGGAAGGACACCTGTGTAACGGTCGTCGTATGAAGAAGGTGTGGACCAAAGCGCAGCGTGGTACGTGTTCATGATGTTTTATTTACTGAACACTGAAATACAAAATAACAAAAACGAAACAGTCCTGTAAGGTGCAGAAAACACTAAACAGAAAATAACTACCCACAAATCATAGTGGGAAAACAGGCTACCTAAGTATGGTTCTCAATCAGAGACAACGATCGACAGCTGCCTCTGATTGGGAACCATACCAGGTCAAACACAGAAAGACCTAGAACAAAAACATAGTGTGCCCACCCCAACTCACACCCTGACCAAACTAAAACAGAGACATAAAAAAGGAACTAAGGTCAGGACGTGACAACCTGTCTCTTTGTAGGGACTGGGTGTATTGATACACCATACAAAGTGTAATTAATAACTTCACCATGCTCAAAGGGATATTCAATGTCTTTTTTATTTGATCCCATCTACCAATAGGTGCCCTTCTTATGGAGGCATTGGAAAACCTCCCTGGTCTTTGTTGTTGAATCTGTGTTTGAAATTAACTGCTCAACTGAGGGACCTTACAGATAATTGGGGTAGAGAGATGAGGTAGTCATTCAAAAATCACAAACACTATTATTGCACACAGAGTGAGTCCATGCATCGTATTATGTGATTTGTTAACTTAGGGCTAGGCGTCCCGCCAGAGGGACACCTGTTGACAACTTCCGGTGAAATTGGAGGACGTGCAATTCAAATAAATAATCAAACAAATTATGGATATTAAACATTTAGGTACATACAAGTGTCTTATATCGGTTAAAAGCTTAAAATCTTGTTAATCTAACTGCATTGTCCGATTTACAATAGGCTTTACAGCGAAAGCATGAAATGCGATTGTTTGAGGACATCAAAATATTTTTCAACCAGCACAGGTTTCATAAATTCACAAATAGCGATTAAATATTCACTTACTTTTAGAAAATCTTCCTCTGATTTGCATTCCAAATGGTTCCAGCTACAGCATGTAGTGTCGCTTTGTTAGATGAAATCCTTTATAAAATCCTTTATATCCCAAAAAGTCTGTTTAGTTGGCGCCATCTGTTTGAGTAATCCACTCGTTCAGCATGCAGAGAAAGGAATCCAACAATCTACCGCTAAACTTTATTAAGACAAGTCAAAATACATTTCTATTCAATCCTCAGGTACCCTAAAATGTAATTAAACTATAATATTTCATACGGAAATAAGTATTTTCAATTGGAAAGAGATATTAGCAGTTGTGCGTCATCTTCATCGTGCTTGCACAGACTGATTTCCAACTCTGAGTCCCAGTACTAAAACTCATAATTCTTCCTCGTTTTCAAAGAAACAAGCCTGAAACCTTGAACAGACTGTTGACATCTAATGGAAACCATAGGAATTGGAATCTGGATTTTGATATGCCCCTATACTTTCCATTGTAAGAGCATGGAAACACAAAAAAAACAGTTCCGGTTGGTTTTTCTTTTGGATTTTCTCCTACCATATCCATTGTGTTTATAGTCTCATACATTCTTTTTTAACATTTCTACAATCTTTAAAGTGTTTTCTATCCAATGGTACCAATTATATGCATATCCTGGCTTCTGGGCCTGAGTAACAGGCAGTTTACTTTGGGCACATCAGTCAGGCGGAAATTTAGTTAAAAGGACCCTAGCCTGAAGAAGTTCTTGAATGTATTTAAGCTTGCCATAACAAAGCGGTTGAACAGTTAACTTTTTAAAATTATATACATAATTCCACTTTGACATTATGGGGTATTGTGTGTAGGCCAGTGACCAAAAATGTCAATTTAATCCATTTTAAATTCAGGCTTTAACATAACAAAATGTGGAAAAGGTCAAGGGGGTGTGAATACTTTCTGAAGGCACTGTAGAAAATAATGTGATGCTGCTTGGTTAACTGAGACATTCCATGCAAAATAGGTGTCATATTTGTAAATAAAAACAAAAGATGAAGATATGTACAGTTGAAGTCGGAACTTTACATACACTTAGGTTGGAGCCATTAAAACTCGTTTTTCAACCACTCTACAAATTTCTTGTTAACAAACTATAGTTTTGGAAAGTCGGATAGGACATCTACTTTGTGCATGACACAAGTCATTTGTCCAACAATTGTTTACAGACAGATTATTTCACTTTAAATGTACTGTATCACAATTCCAGTGGGTCAGAAGTTTACATACACTATGTTGACTGTGCCTTTAAACAGCTTGGAATATTCCAGTTAATGATGTCATGACTTTAGAAGCTTCTGATTGACATCATTTGAGTCAATTGGAGGTGAACCTGTGGATGTATTTCAAGGCCTACCTTCAAACTCAGTGTCTCTTTGCTTGACGCCATGGGAAAATCCAAAGAAATCAGAAGAAAAAAAATTGTAGACCTCCACAAAACTGGTTCATCCTTGGGAGCAATTTCCAAACGCCTGAAGGTACCACGTTCATCTGTACAAACAGTAGTACGCAAATATAAACACATGGGACCACGCAGCCGTCATACCACTCAGAAAGGAGACGCGTTCTGTCTCTTAGAGATTAACGTACTTTGGTATGAAAAGTGCAAATCAATACCAGAACAACAGAAAAGGACCTTGTGAAGATGCTGGAGGAAACAGGTACAAAAGTATCTATATCCTCAGTAAAACGAGTCCTATATCGACATAACCTGAAAGGCCGCTCAGCAAGGAAGAAGCCTCTGCTCCAAAACCGTCATAAAAAAGCCAGACTACAGTTTGCAACAGCACATGGGGACAAAGATCGTACTTTTTGGAGAAATGTCCTCTGGTTTGATGAAGCAAACATATAATTGTTTGGCCATAATGACCATCGTTATGTTTGGAGGAAAAAGGGGGAGGCTTGCAAGCCGAAGAACACCCTTCCAACCGTGACACACGCGGGTGGCAGCATCATGTTGTGGGGATGCTTTGCTGCTGGAGGGACTTGTGCACTTCACAAAATAGATGGCATCATGAGGCAGGAAAATTGTGGATATATTGAAACAACATATCAAGACGTCAGTCAGGAAGTTAAAGCTTGGTCACAAATGGGTCTTCCAAATGGACATTGACCCCAAGCATACTTCCAAAGTTGTGGCAAAATGGCTTAAAGACAACAAAGTCAAGGTATTGGAGTGGCCATCACAAAGCCCTGACCTCAATCCTATAGAAAATGTGTGGTTAGAACTGAAAAAGGAGGCCTTTAAACTTGACTCAGTTACACCAGCTCTGTCAGGAGGAATGGGCCAAAATTCACCCAACTTATTGTGGGAAGCTTGTGGAAGGCTACCCAAAACGTTTGACCCAAGTGAAACAATTTAAAGGCAATGCTACCAAATGCTAATTGAGTGTATGTAAACTTCTGACCCACTGGGAATGTGATGAAAGAAATAAAAGCTGAAATAAATGATGATGTTTAATTTTAAAGACAAACTGAACACTAAAATACAAAAACAATAAACGTAACGTGAATAACCAAAAATAGTACCGTGTGGTGAAAAACACAGACACGGAAACAAACACCCACAAACAAACCCAGGCTACCTAAGTATGATTCTCAATCAGAGACAACTAATGACACCTGCCTCTGATTGAGAACCATACTAGGCAGAAACATAGAAATCCCAAAATCATAGAAAAACAAACATAGACTGCCCACCCCAACTCACGCCCTGACCATACTAAATAACGACAAAACAAAGGAAATAAAGGTCAGAAACGTGACACTCTCCACTATTATTCTGACATTTCACATTCTTAAAATAAAGTGGTGATCCTAACTGACCTAAAACAGGGAATTTTTACTAGGATTAAATGTGAATAAGGAATTGTGTAAAACTGAGTTCAAATGTATTTGGCTAAGGTGTATGTAAACTTCCGACTTCAATTGTATCTTAAAAGGACAGGAAAGTTTCAAATGAATGTGATGTAGATAAACTGTTACAAATGTGTTCCATTATTTAAACAATTTGATGCACTGAATTAAGCTAATCTGAACGCACTTAATATGAACTTTTAGCAACATTTAATTTTAATAAAAGTGCTTCATAAGATTATAATGGTGTTGAATGTTTTTTTTATACCGGTTTTGGGAATAGTAATCCCATGTAGAAAATGTCTGCCCTCCTATAAATAACCTTTTTCATATCTGGCCCCCGTAAGAATATAGTTGAATGGCTCTGAACTATAAGGTGTTTGTTTTTTTATCTCCTAGCTGTGCCATTTAGGAACTAGAGCAAGCACATTTGTTTGGTTTGGAGCACAACCCTGCCTCCCCGCCATCAGACACTTATTGTAGTTTAAGCAATTCAAAAATTGCTAATTTTAAAATCGAAATCTGGGTCCGTTGGGCATCATTTGAAAGCTTGTTCTATTGCCAACATAACTAGCTAAGTTATAAAATATGATCATACAGTGTTAGGCTTTCAAAAGTAAATTCAGAGAAACATATCGTTATTTTGTTGCGCATAGAAAGGAGTCATGATTCAGGTGCGTGCATTCACAATAGACAAACAGGCTCATTCTGTTCAGAACAACCCAGGGTATGATGCCATGTCATCTATTAACTGTACATCAAACATAGTGGTCAGAAACATTGACACTGTATATGGCATGAGTTTTATGATATGCACATTTGGACTCACGGTTGTTTGGCTTGCTTGCAGGACATCAAAGCGGTATTTATTATAATACTCAACATCGCATCTTTCAAAATACATTGAGTCCTCTTATTTACAGCATTTCCCTCACTCAGACAACAAAACATTTGCAAAAGTTGTCCAATTAGTGGGAGGGATGGGGGCAACTTATTGTTGCTTGCTTTGCTCAGTCAAAACCCATACAGCGATGTGGAGCTTAGTGCCTGAGCTCTGACGTCATGTATAGCATGTTACTGTACAGCCACTGTATTCCAATTTAGGCGCTTATCAGTGCCCAAATCTGCCATTCAACCCTTATGAGGGTACAAGTGTACAGGGCTACAGTGAGTTATGTTGCAACTGAAAATAGTCAAACTGATCATTCAAATGATTTAATTTGACTTAATCATATAAACACTTAATAAATGAGAGATGGAATCTCTTGCTTAGGTTAGACATATCTTAATCAGACACACGCTAAGTTGTCTTTCCACTGTGTAGAAATGCTGTTGAATGGATAAAATATGTGCACTGCTGTGGACTCCATAGTGTATATATTGATAGCTCTAACCTTAATTACAGTACATTCAATAGAAATCCCACAGGATACCCATGTAGCCTATGTGGCTATTATAAGTGTTAAAAAGTCAATGGTATTTCAAGCCTAAATGTATGTCTCGTCTTCTGACGATGGTTGTGATTTCTTGAAAGTAGGGCAGAATAAGCTGTCTTTTCCAAATTAATGGTCTGTCTTTCCCAACGATTTTTGAGAAAACATTTTTTAGAAACATGTTGTTAGTGGTGTGAATAAGGTAGTAAAACTAGACTTTAATTTGTATTTTGCCTTGTTGGGTCGGCGTGTTTCTCACTCAAGTGCACGAGAGCAACCTGATCCCACAGTGGTAGTCCATTGTGAGTGAGTCTGAAGGGCTCTAATAACAACCACTTAAAAGAGACATCACATGGAGGTTGTCATCGTTTCCCTCAGGCACAGGGAAACTACAGGGCATTTATAGGTGAAACCACACACACTCTACATGCCATGTGTTAAAAGAGGGCCTTTCTTTGTTAAAATCTAAAATTGATCGAATAATCTCATAGTGCTTGATGATTTCGTGGACAGAAACGTGGATATCAATAAAATTGTGATTGACACTTATTCTGTTAAGTTTACTACTTATGGAAGTTGTTATGAGGTCTTATATCAGACATACATTTACAAAATGAGTGTAATGCGTTGTTACTGAGCTCTCAACTCTGAACTCAACTTGTATATGAAATCATAAATGTGTCATAACAATTATTAACATTTTTTGTTGTTGTTGCAAAGAACAGGCCTCTCCCATAACCTACAATGTCACAATGAGCGAATCTCACTCAAAATGTCTATTTTTCATCATATTTCCATCAATCTGACATTATTAGATCATAAATAGTGCTGCATGTAAAGCTGACCAGAGGATATGGAGACTTTAACCACATATCACTGTTTATACACACAAAAAGAACCCTGTGGTTGGCTACATCCTCTTAGAACCAACCATTATTTTACTTAGTTAGGTCTTAAATGTGCACTCACTTATTTTAGGGGTTGGATTGTGACCTTACTACAGGTCATCTATTGGTCACTCAAAGCAGGAAAGAAAGGGCTCTCCAGGACGCCCTTTGGAACCTAAGTACAAGTGTATTTTCTGAAATATTTGGTACAACCCATTGCTGTGAATCACCTTAATTTTAATTTACAAGAAAGCACCGTAATGTGAACATTATAAACATATGTGATCTATGGATTTCTGGGGTAGATATCTGTGTCTCTATGGAGTCTAGACCTCATGATGATGCCTGCTCAGAGTTTCTCTCCTCTGTAGCCAAGACCTACCTAGACCTATGGTCTACCCATGAAACATATCCCATGGTCATGACAAGTTCTCGAGGCCTTCTCATTCATCAGCTCTGGATAGTCCTCCAGGCATGATTCATCCATTTCCTCCTGACCCATTTTCAACATTTGCTTTGGATGTAGCATACTGCAGTCTGTGTCCCCAGCTTACAAGTCCATGCCATAAATATGAGATTTATGTTGGACCCCATGAGAAGTGGAATGGGGTTATTCAGTTTCCTCAGCTCTTACGACGGTTTGGTTTCAACTCTCCTTTGTCTCAGATTTTTTCCCATAAATCTAAAACATAGTACAGAAATCTGACATTGGGATTCATAGCATTGTATTGTATTGATGACAGAGCATCATTACAGTGAAGTTCTACAGACAGACTAATTAGACTTTAGGATGATGGCATTTTTATACAATGTAGTTAGTTATTGGTTTAAGTAGAAGTCTTTTGATGGCTGTTTCTTCTGTGACAGTTTCAACTCTGCCTTATGGAAGTCCCCTCTGCTTTTATGGTCAAGTGAATGTCTCCTTCTACATGTGTGATGATTAGTGGTGTGTTCCCCATGAGAACATTACTGTCTGTTGTGTGTCTGTCAGGATCTGGAGGCTGGCTGGGACAGGTTGCCAGGAGAGAAGGTCCTGCAGGATATAAGGGAGAAGAGAGGGCAGGAGAGGCGTCTCCAAGAGATCCAGCTGCAGCTAGAGCTGCTGGGCCAGGGCCAAGAAATGACTGTGAGTTCAAAGCAGCCACACACGCACACCACAGCGCGCACACACACACACGCACATTTATATACAATCACTAATACACACATATGATCAAAGTGGACCATTGACTCCACAGTGGGAATTCCACATGCACAGATATGCATGCACACGCACTGACACAATTCATATAGTTTGTAGGGGAATTGAAAAGAGCCTTATCACTGCTGACAAAAATGTCACAGGGCATTGGGCAATTAACCTCAGATTATGCATTACATTAAGCAAGTCATTATTTTATTGCACTGTGCCTAGAATTATAGGTAGCTGCCAAAATAAAGGAAACACTTGAGCCAATGAGGGATACCACACAGGTGTGGCTCGTGAGCAATTAAAACATCCCATCATGCTTAGGGTCATGTATAAAAATGCCCAGTTTCCCAATATGTTGGCTACCATGGCTAGAAGAGATCTCAGTGACTATGAAAGAGGGGTCTCAAAGGAGCATATGAGGTTTAAAGGGTGTGTCAGTCACCAGATTTCAAACCAATTGAACACTTATGTGAGATTCTGGAGCGCCGCCTGAGAAAGCGGTTTCCACCACCATCAACAACACACTAAATTATGGAATTGTTTGTTGAATAATGGTGTCGCACCCCACCAATAGAGTTCCAGACACTTGTAGAATCTATTCCAAGGTGCATTGAAGCTGTCCTGGAGGCATCGTGGTGCCCAACACCCTATTAAGACCCTTTATGTTGGTGTTTCCTTTATTTTGTCAGTTACCTGTAAATCCAATGACTTTGTTTTTAATGCTGTATCACTTTTTATTTCTTTAATGGCCTTATTTATGAATTCTGAACACATTTTACTCTTCATTTGGGAACTCGTTAATTCCATTGATTGTCTGTGCCCAAGGTTCCTTTTTAGTGTTTAATGGCTCACTGCAATTCTTCCCTCAAATTCTATTCCCCCAATGTCCCCTGGAAACAATTGAGCATGGCCTCATTCTGGGACTCTGTAGAGTTACAATCACAACTGGCAAAAATTCTGGTTTCTAGGGACAAAAACACATGAACACAGGAATGTACCTGCAACAAAGGGTGATGGATTTGTTTCCTCCATCCACTGACATTTGTGACTTTAATTTATTGTGTAGCAAAAGAGGGCATCAGCCGTCGATGTGGCAGCTCTTTACAACCCCACACAATATGGCCTTCTGGGGTACCTGCCTCATCCCCATTTGGTAGTATGGATGTTTTTTTTGTAGGTGTTACTTTCGGAGTCTATGAAATATGCCTTGATCTCATTTAGGGCTACCACTTTACCAACTGGTTGTACACTTTGCCATGGTGAACCACAACTCAACTTATCCATGCTTAATTAAAGCATCAGTAGACATTATTATGCTAAAAAATTAAAGTTCCAATGCAGCCATTTTTATCTCAATATCAAATCATTTCTGGGTAACAATTAAGTACCTTGCTGTGATTGTTTTAAATTAAAATAGCAAAAAATAGCTTCATACCAAAGGGCAACTAGGAAATAACACATATAGAATTATGTAGTAACCAACAAAGTGTAGAATCAAATCAAATATATTTTATATCTGAGATTCTTCAAAGTAGTCATCCTTTGCCTTGATGACAGCTTTGCACACTCTTGGTATTCTCTCAACCAGCTTCATGAGGTAGTCACCTGGAATGCAATTCAGCTAACAGGTGTAAATGTATTAAGGAAAGTAATTCCACAATTCAGTTGAGCCAATCGGTTGTGTTGTGACAAGGTAGGGTTGGTATACAGAAGGTAGCCCTATTTGGTAAAAGGCAAAGTCTTTGGCAAGAACAGCTCAAATAAACAAAGAGAAATGACAATCCATCATTTCTTTAAGCCCTGAAGGTCAATACGGAAAATTGTGCAATGCGGAATATTTCAATACGGAAAATTTCAAGTGCAGTCGCAAAAACCATCAAGTGCTATGATGAAACTGTCTCTCATGAGGACCGCCACAGGAAAGGAAGACCCAGAGTTACCTCTGCTGCAGAGGATAAGTTCATTAGAGTTAACTGCACCTCAGATTGCAGCCCAAATAAATACTTCAAAGTTCAAGTAACAGACACATCTCAACATCAACTGTTCAGAGGAGACTACGTGAATCAGGCCTTCATGGTCGAATTGCTACAAAGAAACCACTACTAAAGGACACCAATTAGAAGAAGAGACTTGTTTGGGCCAAAAAACACGAGCAATGGACATTAGACCTTTGGAAATCTGTCCTTTGATTTTTGCTTCCAACAAGTTGTGTCTTTGTGAGACGCAGAGTAGGTGAATGGATGACCTCCACATGTGTGGTTCCCACCATAAAGCATGAAGGAGGAGCTGTGATGGTGTGGGGGTGCTTTGCTGGTGACACTGTCTGTGATTTATTTATAATTCAAGACACACTTAACCAGCATGGCTACCACAGCATCCCATCTGGTTTGCGTTTAGTGGGACTGTTATTTGTTTTTCAACAGGACAATGACCCAAAACACACCCCAGGTTGTGTAAGGACTATTTGACCAAGAAGGAGAGTGATGCACTGCTGCATCAGATGACCCGGCCTCCACAATCACCCAATCTCAACCCAATTGAGATGGTTTGGGATGAGTTGGACTGCAGAGTGAAGGGAAAGCACCAAAGAAGTGCTCAGCATATGTGGAAACTCCTTCAAGACTGTTGGAAAAGCATTCCAGGTGACTACCTCATTAAGCTGGTTGAGAGAATGCCAAGAGTGCAAAGCTGTCATCAAGGCAAAGGGTGACTACTTTGAAGAATCTAAAATCTAAAATATATTTTGATTTAGCACTTTCTGGGTTACTACATGATTCTATATGTGTTGTTTCATAGTTGTAATGTCTTCACTATTATTCTACAACGTAAAAATACAGAAAACCCTGGAATGACTGGTACTGTATATATAACACAGGAAAATCACTTTTTGACTACAGTGGGCCTCTAAGTTAACCACACTCTAAATTATATTATAAGATAAAAAGTCTGTTTTAGCCTCATTTGTGCAGAACAAATTGGATTTTATGTTAGCTAATTAAAGCCAAATCATCTGGAGGATACTATCATTATGAAAACCACCACCTAAACAACAACATGATTCTGTTCTCAGACTAGATTTATGTGTTCTACATCTCGATTTACCCCTAAACTAATCAGAACCCACTCATTTAGGTGTTGTAAGAGTATGGTTCTAGAGTTTGATTGTATTGGTCAGAAATGGAAACAAGCGTATAGGGAGTCTAGGTTCACAGCATTGACATGGTGAGTTTGCTTGGTCCAAACTCAGCTGAGTGCTTCATGTTGATGTTCCTGCAGCCTGGTTACAGTTCTTTTGGTACCAGCCAATTGTGTCTTTATTTTGCCATCCATTCTGCAAAGTTATTGCCCTGGTTAATGTGCCAGGAACAAGCCTGTAAAGAGAGGCAACACAAGCTTAATCTAGGGTACTAGGGACCCTGTAAAAACTGGGATAAATCAAAAACATAATTCTGCGTATGCTGCAATGAACTGGAAAATATCTCCCTTCCAGATCAATAGATCCTAAATAAATAGCTTATAACTACCTGGAGCAGTAGCAGTGGCTTCTCCCCCAAGACTTTGTAGAGGGAGGAAAAGAGGTATGCTCTCTCATATTGTTTAGTCTTGAGTCTCTGGAATTCCGCACTTTTTGGAGAGGAGGAAAATCTTAAAAGCTTTGGTGAACTAAATTGTTGATGTAACTCACAGATTAATGACCAGAGACGACCTGTGTCCCATCACATTTGATGGATTTCATTGTGGTTGACAGAATTTTAAGTGATTCAGTCTTATCTGTATGGATCATGGAAAAACACATTCACCCATTTTACTCCAATACAGTGCTATCTATGTATAGGTAACTGCCAAAATAAAGGAAACGCCAACAAAAAGTGTCTTAATGGGGTGTTGGGCCAGAACAGCATGCACATTGGCATAGATTCTAGATAGTGTCTAGAACTTTATTGGAGGGATGCAAGCAATACCATTCTTACTCCCATAAGTGTTAAATTGGGTTGAGATCTGATGACTGAGACAGGCATATGGTTTACATCATTTTTATGCTCATAAAACCATTTAATGACTACTCATGCCCTGTGGATGGGGCATTGCCATCCTTTCGGGGCATAGCCATATTAGCCAAAATAATGGCCAAACTAATGCTCTGCCCAGCATTTATATAGATAACCCTAAGCATGATAGGATGTTAATTGCTGATTTAACTCAGGAACCACACCTGTGTGGATGCACCTGCTTTCAATATACTTTGTATTGCTCAGTTACTTAAGTGTTTCCATTATTTTGGCATTTACTTGTATATGTCATATTCTTGCTTCCTACATTTCTCTGGAATCAGATCTGAGGATTGCTTTATTGGCGTCAGTGAAGCTTCCCTGTTCCAAATTCTCCTGACCCCCCAACTCCTCTCTCATCGAAGTCTTTAATTTCTCCCACCTTCTGTTCCCAATCTTGCTGGAATGCCTCTGTATCATGTTGATATACATCGTCTCATTCATTTATTATGACCATCTATTGGTCCATTGTGTGATGACCCCCCCCCCCCCCCCCTTCTGAGTTTCTCAGTAACAAAAATATAAAAAGTACACTTGTTGAGACGTGATAACCCTGCTCTTCAGCTGTCTGCAACAGGGCAAGCTAAAATGTTATTCCCACACCCTCTTCTGGCTCTGTCCCAATATCAACAGTATGAGGAAGCACAATCACAGAATTTACAGTAAGACAGGATACATCCAATGGGGCACTCCTCATTTTATCACTAATACATCATTAATACTGTCATTAGCCATTGTCTCAGATTTTATAAATGACAATCCAAAGGCCATGTTTATACACACACTTACACTTTTGACAAAAAATATTAGATGTTAGATCTCTGTGAAGTATTGTTGTAGTTGATATATTTTTCACACAGTAGTTGTTGACAGACTAGTACAGGCTCAGACTGTGCTGATTAGAAAATAAGCCTGTCGTATGTGGAATGTGTTTGCTCTGGGCAGGTGGAGGTATGAGGGAAGGGAGTAGCTAGAGGCTATGGCTCTGACACATCGTGGGTGGAAGGCTGGCTCTGCTGTCAGAGACCTGTTATGCTCAGTATTCAGGTGGTGTAGTATATGGGCTCTTTGTTCTGACAATCTGGTAGTTTCATAACAGTTTTCCACATAAGAGCGGTCAAGCTTTCCAGAAAGGCCTGTTTTTCTGTGTCTGTGGGGAGGAAAGCACAGGAATGTGAATGACGGGTGCTGCTGCACACTGCACTGCTACACACCCTGGATGAGTATAAAAAATGATTATATGTGTATATATATAAACTCAGCAACAAAAGAAACGTCAACTGCATTTATTTTCAGCAAACTTAACATGTGTAAATATTTGTATGAACATAAAAAGATTCAACAACTGAGACACAAACTGAACAAGCTCCACAGACAGGTGACTAACAGAAATGGAATAATGTGTCCCTGAAGAAAGGGGGGGGGTCAAAATCAAAAGTAACAGTCAATATCTGGTGTGGCCACCAGCTGCATTAAGTAATGCAGTGCATCTCCTCCTCATGGACTGCACCAGATTTGCCAGTTCTTGCTGTGAGATGTTACCCCAGTCTTCCACCAAGGTACCTGCAAGTTCCCTGACATTTCTGGGGGGAATGGCCCTAGCCCTCACCCTCCGATCCAACAGGTCCCAGACGTGCTCAATGGGATTGAGAGCCAGGCCATGGCAGAACACTGACTTTCCTGTCTTGCAGGAAATCACGCACAGAACGAGCAGTATGGCTGGTGGTATTGTCATGATGGAGGGTCATGCCAGGTTGAGCCTGCAGGAAGGGTACCACATGAGGGAGGAGGATGTCTTCCCTTTAACGCACAGTGTTGAGATTGCCTGAAATGACAACAAGCTCAGTCCGATGATGCTGTGACACCCCGCCCCAGACCATGACGGACCCTCCACCTCCAAATCGTTCCCTCTCCAGAGTACAGGACTCGGTGTAATGCTCATTCCTTCGACGATAAATGCGAATCCAACCATCAGGCTAAACCGCGACTTGTCAGTGAAGAGCACTTTTTGCCAGTCCTGTCTGGTCCAGCGACGGTGGGTTTGTGCCCATAGGCGACGTTGTTGCCGGTGATGTCTGGTGAGGATCTGCCTTACAACAGGCCAACAAGCCCTCAGTCCAGCCTCTATCAGCCTATTGCGGACAGTCTGAGCACTGATGGAGGGATTGTGCTTTCCTGGTGTAACTCGGGCAGTTGTTGTTGCCATCCTGTACCTGTCCCGCAGGTGTGATGTTCAGATGTACCGATCCTGTGCAGGTGTTGTTACACGTGGTCTGCCACTGTGAGGACGATCACCTGTCCATCCTGTCTCCCTGCAGCGCTGTCTTAGACGTCTCACAGTACGGACATTGCAATTTATTGCCCTGGCCACATCTGCAGTCCTCATGCCTCCTTGCAGCATGCCTAAGGCACATTCACGCAGATGAGCAGGGACCCTGGACATCTTTCTTTTGGTGTTTTTCAGAGTCAGTAGAAAGGCCTCTTTAGTGTCCTAAGTCTTCATAACTGTGACCTTAAATGCCTAATTGCCTAAGTTGTTTGTGTCTTAACGACCGTTCCACAGGTGCATGTTCATTAATTGTTTATGGTTCATTGAACAAGCATGGGAAACAGTGTTTTAAATCCTTTACAATGAAGATCTGTGAATTTATTGGGATTTTTACGAATTATCTTTGAAAGACAGGTTCCAGAATATATATATAACTCTGTTGATGTGCTCTTGAGCAAGGCACTTAACCCTAATTGCTCCTGTAAGTTGCTCTGGATAGGAGTGTCTGCTAAATTACTAAAATGTAGGAGGGGAGGATTCTCCCTGAATCTAATTCTGACTTACTCAGAGTGGGTTTGTTTTGGGCTCTGGCCAAGTGGCCACTGCCTACCACTGGGCGAGACATCTAATGAAAAATTTTATGGAGCACTTTACCATTTAGCAGAAATTAAACATATTTCCATAAAGACTCTCCTGCCGGAGTGTGAATAAGGCTTACTCACCCTTGTATTCACACCCAAAATACTACAGTTCTATAGTTCTACAGTCCTTCTGGTCATTATGTAGGTGTAAACCCACTTGAAGCATTTCACTACACTCGCAATAACATCTGCTAACCATGTGTATGTGACCAATCAAATTTGATTTGATATTTACCCGAGTCAGGTCAAAGTGCATCTGTCATAATCTCACTAAACGAGCCATCCCTCAGCAGCCCTCTACTGATGAAGACCAGAAGGGGGCTCCCTGTTGTATCTTATCTGTTGGACTTACAGGAGCAAGTAGGGTTAAGTGCCTTGCTCAAGGGCACATCAACAGATTTTTCACCTAGTTCGTTTGGTGATTCAAATGCCTTCCACAGACCCCCAACCACACACACACTGCTGCTACTCTCTGTTATTGTCTATGCATAGCCACTTTAATAACCCTATCCTCATGTACATAGTTACCTCAATTACCTCGACACCGGTGCCCCGCACTTTGACACATTGACTCTGTACCGATACCCTCTGTGTATAGCCCCGCTATTGTTATTTACTGCTGCTCTTTATCTCTTACTTTATTATTTGTATTTTTCTACATTTTTTGGTATTTTCTGCATTGTTGGTTAAGGGCTTGTAAGTAAGTATTTCACTGTTGTATTCGGCGCATGTGACAATTTTTTTGTTGATTTGATTCAAACCAGTTGACCTTTCGTTTACTGGCCCAACGCTATCCGCTAGGATATCCCAGACCTAACCTTATCCCCAGGCTAAGTTGGCCTTAGTGGGAGTGACCATATAATTATATGGGAGGGAACTTATTAAGTAAAGTATTTGTCCTAATTTAATTTTAGCGAGTCACACATCCCTTTATTAGAGTAGAATTGGCCACAGGTTACTTTGGCTGAAGTAAAAAGTGGAGGTTTGTGACTGAAGCCTGTGCTTGTAACTTGAGCAGTCCACAATGTGGGAAGCTAGCACCGAACCCTGCGTGTACAGGATCTCAACAGTGAGCCCTCCGAGGTGATGTAGTCCAGGCTGGGATTGGGTGGGCTGGCCTGGGCTGGGCTAGGTGAGGTTGGAGGTAGGGGTTGGCTGGAGAATTTGAGGGTGTTGATAGAGGCAACTCTAGTGGGCCACATGTGTGAAGGGGAAGCTATGATCTGTTGACAGATGACGTTGTTGTTTGTTTGAAAAACTTGAACGCAAGGAAGAATTTGACTTACCTGGATGGCGGATGACACATTGGTGGGTGCTTATATTTGTCCTGTTTGTCCAATGATCTTAGAGTTCTACAATTCTATACAATACAAGTACATGGGGATGACTGATTTTACAGTGTATCAACTGGCCTTGAAAGGTAGAGCTTTGATATGTCTTTCACTTTCTTTTATAGTGTGAGAAAAAGAGTTGCGGGTGGTATTTCACTGTGACAATGTTTAATGAGATAGAAATAGATATTATAATGCCTATATCATTAGGAGAGGCAGTCACTAATCATCTGAATCCAGGGTCTCCTCTTACCCGCAATTCAAATTCGACAATAAACAAACTTACCACTTCCCTAATTTACCCTGCAAGTGTAATATATGCATGGCCATGGTTCAGCTGGTGTTATATGGATTTTGTTATATGAATTCTGAAAGGTTTAGAATATTTGACTGTCTGAAATGAACCATATGGGTCTGTCTGGTGTGCATGTGGTGCAACCAGAGTGGGGAACATGGAGAGATGTCCGTCTCTCTGTCTGGCCCAGCCTCATTAGGATTCTGTAACAACCGCCAGGCATATGGCCTAGATCTGTACACCATGTCTCGTTCTAATCCTTCAGACCTCCAAGTCTTCCCTTCTCTAGAATATAGTTGATCCTCGGCAGCATCACATTTATGTAGAAGTATTTTTGTTCTTTGTAGTTGATGTCTTTATAGCCCGTACACTATCAGAATTTGGCCATTTCCTTTCCATAGTGTTACTTACAAATTGATCAGAAAGTTGTAATTCATGCTTTGTGTTCATTGTGCCATAGGCAGCTTCAGTCAGAAATGAGATCAAGGAATCTGGCACCTCTGCCTTATATTTCACATGTCCGTGTGGAGGTTGTATCGCTGTGAGGAAGCTGACCACAACGGGTCCGCAACTGCCAACTTCCTGACTGGCTCAGAGTTGGTCAAAAGCAAACATGTATTATTAACTTTTATTTATTCAGGGTAGCCCAATTGAGACCAAGGTCTTATTCCCAGTGGTGCCCTGAGTTCATTTTTTATTTTTTTTTACAAACAGGAAGAAACATCTGCATTACAAAAAAAACAAGAAGAGTACAAATAACCACAAGGCAACCTCAACAAAATGTCAGCAAAGAAACCATTACAATCAATCAAAACAACTACAATCCTCACTGAGTTCATTCAACACCAGAGTCCTAAACTGCACTAGCAGCACCAGGGAATCATGATGTAAGGAATTTTGTAGGTTATTCCAACAATGGGGGGCACTAAAACTAAAGGGGGATTTACGTAAATTGGTCGAGACCAGAAGGAACTCAAGAGTTATACAAACCTTTTGATACAAGATGTAGTGGCAATTATTATAACTGTCACCTGTAATAAAGCAAAAGGTGCTATGGTAGACGCCATCGAAAGGTTTAAGAGTAGTGGCTCTTGTAATCTGGTACATGGTGTCACCATAGTCAAGAACTGGCAGGAAAGTTGACTGTAAAATATGCTTCCTGCTATTTAGGGAGAGGGGACAAGATCATTTTTTTAAAAAGAAGCCACCTTCAAATTTTGGATTTTTAACTAGCTTATCCATATGTTTTTCAAACATTGTCTTTATCAATCCAACTGCCCAGATATTTCTAGGCGGGAACCCGATTGGTGGGAGAACCATCTAATGAATAAAGATGTAGTTCATCTGAAACATGTTTGTGAGAAATTAGAAAACAACATATATTTAGTCTTGCCCGCCTTAAGTACAAGTTTTAAACCGACCAGGGCTTTCTGTAAGGCAACAAAGTCACATTGCAGCTGTAACAGCCTGATCAACATACATAATATTGTGCCATAAATGTTTCCCAGCTCACTCCCCAGAGCGTTCAAACGGATTGTCTCACAAAGACATGCATTCTCCAGGCTGTCCTTTTCCCAATGGAACCAGCGTTTGATCGCTTTGCATTACAGGCCTGGCGGCCTCATTCCCCACTCAATGATAACCCTGTGAGAGAGTGCAGTCCCAAAACACAGCACCTCATTGAAACAAGTCACTTTTCATTTCTTTTGGATAGGGTTCCTCACTTTCCTGTCAACGCAGCACTTTCTCTGTTTGCTGGAATGTGGTCTCTGGCATTCCAGAAGCCCCGGCTGCAGCACAGGCCTTAACGAGTGGGTGCTGTGGAGAGCAGACTGGGCAGAGACAGACTGGGTAGAGACACACTGGGCAGAGACAGGCTGGGTACAGACTTGGCAAAGAGACTGGGCAGTGACGGACAGGGGAACATACATCAGTCACCCAGCAACACCCCCGGCCCGCATGGCAGAGGGGCATCTAGGGTCAGCCACTCCGTCGGATCAGAGCACTTTGTTATAGCCATTAAGGATTCTCTCTCTCCATAGGGGAAGCTCACATGTGCTTCCCATGTCCAACGCACATGGTATTGGTAGGCCTAGAGCCAGAGGTACTCATTACTGCAGGCTGACCATAGAGTGTGTTTTATTGCCTCATCCATGAGCACTCAAATGCTGACATACCTGTAATTGACCGATGGCGATGTGTTTTAATGACAGTGGTTTCAAGTTGAAGTAATGGCTCATTTACAGGACAGCACATGTATTTCTAGTCACTGTTGTTCCCTCATGGCCCTTATCTTTTATGAGTCAAACACACCAGTCAAGAAATTATAGTGTATACAGGTTGAGAGAAAGGTTAAGTGTGTAATATTTTACTTAGTGGTTAGTGTTATCACCATTCTGTACACACCATCAAGAGGCCCTAAGCCAGAGCCAAGGACATGCCCCATGCGTCCTCTACCCTCAGTGCAGGGGTTTCATTAGGGCCCCTTGGCCATGCTAGGGTTGAAGGTCAAGTCCACAGGCCAGCGGCAGAGCAGCATGGGGTGCTTAATGCATGGGGTAGAGCAGGAATGTGTCCGTGGAGTGTACACCTCTGGCCGTTGTCAGCAGGGAAAGGATGATATGCTGTGCGGGTAATTGCAGGGGTCATAAATGAGTAACACCGCCCACCCTGTAATGGCCTAAAGCAGTAGTATTCAAAGTTGGGGTCGTGGGGGAATTGCAGTGGTGTTGCAAAATAAAAAATGAAGAGTACAGATTATTTTATGGGACAAAATACAAACGTTTTGAGAAAGATAATTTGAATCATATTTTGTTGAGTAAATGTCTTTATTGGTTCTCTTAATTTTTATTTGAGAGATTCACATGTAAGGAATTTAAGGTTATTTGTTGGTGTGAAAATATTAATTTGGCGATTTGTAAGGTTGTGTCATTAGATGTGGGGTGGACAGAATTTCTAGTGAAAAAACAAATGGGGTCTCGGCTGAAGAAGTTTGAATACCACTGGCCTAAAGGGTGTCATTTAAGCAATAAGGCCTGAGGAGGTGTGGTACATGGCCGATATACCACAGCTAAGGGCTGTTCTTATGCACGACGCAACGCGGAGTTAGCTATTTACCACAAACCCCTGAGGTGCCTTATTGCTATAATAAACTGGTTACCAACGTAATTAAAAATACATGTTTTGTCATACCTGTGGTATACGATATACCACGGCTGTCAGCCAATCAGCATTCAGGACTCTAAACACCCAGTTTATAAAGTCTGATATACCACAGCTTTTAGCCAATGAGCATTCAGGGCTCTAACCACCTGGTTTATAATACATTTTAGAGGACTTTCAACATACACAAGTAAGCTGAGGGAGAGACATCTAGCAAGCAACTGGGTCATGAGGGGCTGGTGAGTTTCAAAGGCTGGAAAGAGAAGGGACGTGGATGAGCGATTAGGCCGTGTTCCCATTATGAGATATCAAGGAGAGTTTAAGGAACGGGGTAGTGAAAGAGAATTCTACTTTTCAATTCGCATGCCTTACCTATCGTTGTGGCTGGAAATGTGTAATTTTTGGTCCGCACCTCAAATTGAACGTAAATATCCCAGTAGTGAATTGCTAATAAGAACAAACATTTCAACAATGACAAAAACTTTTCTTCCAAAACATATTACATATTGAATAATGCAGCTAAACCATATCACACTCTTGAATAATGCGAACAATTCACAAGCTATACAGTTGCAGTCGGAAGTTTACATACACCTTAGCCAAATACATTTAAACTCAGTTTTTCACAATTCCTGACATTTAATCCTAGTAAAAATTCCCTGTTGTAGGTCAGTTAGGATCACCACTTTATTTTAAAATGTGAAATGTCAAAATATTAGTAGAGAGAATGATTTATTTCAGCTTTTATTTCTTTCATCACATTCCCAGTGGGTCAGAAGTTTACATACACTCAATAAGTATTTGGTAGCATTGCCTTTCAATTGTTTGACTTGGGTCAAACGTTTCGAGTAGCCTTCTACAAGCTTCCCACAATAAGTTGGGTGAATTTTGGCCCATCCCTCCTGACAGAGCTGTTGTAACTGAGTCAGGTTTGTAGGACTCCTTGCTCGTACAAGCTTTTTCAGTTCTTCCCACACATTTTCTATGGGATTGAGGTCAGGACTTTGTGATGGCCACTCCAATACCATGACTTTGTTGTCCTTAAGCCATTTTGCCACGACTTTGAAAGTATGCTTGGGGTCATTGTCCATTTGGAAGATCCATTTGTGACCAAGCTTTAAATTCCTGACTAGTGTCTTGAGATGTTGCTTCAATATATCCACATAATTTTCCTGCCTCATGATGCCATCTATTTTGTGAAGTGCACCAGTCCCTCCTGCAGCAAAGCACACCCACAACCTGATGCTGCCACCCCTGTTCTTCGCGGTTGGGATGGTGTTCTCCGGCTTGCAAACATCCACCTTTTTCCTCCAAACATAACGATGGTCATTATGGCCAAACAGTTATTTTTTTGTTTCATCAGAGCATAGGACATTTCTCCAAAAGGTATGATCTTTGTCCCCATGTGCAGTTGCAAACTGTAGTCTGGCTTTTTTATGACGGTTTTGGAGCAGTGGCTTCTTCCTTGCTGAGCGGCCTTTCAGGTTATGTCGATATAGAACTCGTTTTACTGTGGATATAGATACTTTTGTACCTGTTTCCTCCAGCATCTTCACAAGGTCCTTTCTGTTGTTCTGGGATTGATTTGCACTTATCGCACCAAAATACGTTCATCTCTAGGAGACAGAATGCGTCTCTTTCCTGAGTGGTATGACGGTGTTTATACTTGCGTGCTATTGTTTGTACAGATGAACGTGGTACCTTCAGGTGTTTGGAAATTGCTCCCAAGGATGAACCAAACATGTGGAGGTCTACAATTTTTTTTCTGAGGTTTTGGCTGATTTATTTGGATTTTCCCATGATCTCAAGCAAAGAGGCACTGAGTTTGAAGGTAGGCCTTGAAATACATCCACAGGTACACCTCCAATTGAGGTGTACCAATTAGCCTATCAGAAACTTCTAATGCCATGACATAATTTTCTGGAATTTTCCAAGCTGTTTAAAGGCACAGTCAACTTAGTGTATGTAAACTTCTGACCTACTGGAATTGTGATACAGTGAATTAAAAGTGAAATAATCTGTCTGTAAACAATTGTTGGAAAAATTACTTGTGTCATGCACAAAGTAAATGCCCAAAACTATAGTTTGTTAACAAGTAATGTGATTGGTTGAAAAGCGAGTTTTAATGACTCCAACCTAAGTGTAAACTTCCGACTTCAACTGTACATGCATATGATACGTCTAACACAATACATACATTCTACCTGGTGAAAATCAGTTTTTGGGACCTTACTTGCTTACCACTTTTTCCATGAGCTTTCTTCCTTCACAGAAAAGTATGACCTCTTCCTAAATATTTGGTCAAATTATGTATTTTTAAAGATGGTTTCCTAGAAACAAGGCCCTCAACTTACCCCTTTTGCTCAACTTACCCCACTTTGAAAATGAATCCTCATTGTTAAGTTAAGAAAAAGAGCCTTGATAATACAGAAGTTACCAAACAGTTGACATTTGATTTCTGTCATTTGTGTAATCCATTTCTGTGCATTGGCTATCTCCTTGAACTCCCAGCATTTCCAAAAGGCTCTGCGAAGACCCTTACTTATCTGTAGAAAAACAACCTCTTGTCCAACTAGAAGTGTTTTAGGCAACTGGAAATCTGTTAAGTTGGATTGTCCAACTATTTTGTGGGACACAGTCCCACCAAGCACAGGGACGTCTGTGGCAGGTTCATTTATCATCATGAAATACCACTGCTATCAATGGTAGAGCATTTTCATCTGAGCTTATCGGAACCAAGTCATCGGCCTACTGAACAATGACTTCAGTAGGAATACTGCTGGGAAGTGATCTTAGACATCTTCAGTGTTTCTTGTTCAGTATAGTATTTTGTCTCTCTGTCTTTGTCACTGTCTCTATCTCTCTCTCTCTTGCCCTCTCTTTTTCTAGTTTGACAAACCAATACTACTGGAGGAGCAGCTGATGACTCTGTTGGATGAGTATGAGATATCACAGAGCTGGGGACATGGTCTGGGGAAAAGGGACACATCACCCAGGGACAACTCTGATACGGAGAGCCTGCCGGACAGCACCCCCCGTCTCTCTGACTATATCCTGTCAGAGTTGCTTCGAGATGCATACACCACCAGCTTTAGCCAGTTGGACAAAGCCACCACTATGTGTTCACCATAGGGTATTAACACATATGTTGGGTGTGACAAATGTAGAAATGTGTATATTTACTGTGCATTCAGAAAGTATTCAGACCCCTTGACTTTTTCCACATTTTATTACATTACAGCCTTATACTAAAATGGATGAAATACATGTTTTGCCTCATCAATCTACATACAATACCCCATAATGACAAAGCATAAACAGGTTTATTTTTTATTTTTTTGTAAATGTATGTACAGTGGACTCCAAAATGACTGGCAATGCACAAACAATACTTACAAAAATATAAACAATATAAATATAGAGATAATCTCTAAATACCAACATGGAATCAACCAAAATCATTACATTTTTTAATACAAAATAAATTTAACCAAAATCAAGGTTTCATAATTATTGGCACTCCTCATTTAGTACTTAGTGCAACCACCTCTGGCAAGTATAACGGCATGGAGTCTTTTCCTGTAATCTTTGACAAGGTTAAGGGGCACATTGGGTCATTATCTTGTTGGAAAGTCCACCTACGGCCAAGTCCCAGCCTTCTGGCAGAGGCAACCAGATTGTCAGCCAAAATTGCCTGATACTTGGTAGAATTCATTATGCCATCAATCTTAACCAGTGCCTCTGGACCTCTGGAATTAAAACAGCCCCAAAACATCACTGACCCCCCTCCATATTTCATATTTCACCGTGGGTATGAGGTGCCTCTCCTTGTATGCATCTCTGTTTCGACACCAAACATGCCGACCAAAACGTTGGTGTCATCTGACCACAGCACCTTCTTCCAGGCCTAATTTAACTGACGTTTGGTAAACTCCAAGCACTTGTGTCTTGGAGTCAGAAAGGGCTTTCTTCTGGAAACCCTTCCAAAGAGCCTGTGGTTGTGGAGGTGGTGTCTGATGGTGGTTTTTGAAACCTGGTGACCCCAAGACGCCACCAAGACCTGCAATTCTTTCACAGTGATTCTTGGGGATTTTGTTGCTTCTCTCACCATCTTCCTCCCTATCCTGTGGGGCAAAATGCATTTGCGTCCTCTACCCGTGAGGTTTTCAACTGTTCCATATCTTTTGAATGTTCTAATAATTGCCCTGACAGGGCTCAGTGGTATATTCAATTGTCTGTGGATCTTCTTGTAGCCATTACCAGATTTATGAAGGTCTATGACCATCTATCTCTTTTGAACTGCTAGTTCTTTTGTTTTCTTCATGGTGTTGGATGACAGTGGGATATTGCATGTGTGTTACCTCATTTTTATACCCTAGTAAAACAGGAAGTGACATAATGGCTCAATATAGTTCCTTAAGACTTAATAAGTGGAATTTAATTTGTGGTTTAATTTTGGTAGATGGTATTTACAATAATCTTTCGGGGTGCCATTAATTGTGAAACCTTGATTTGGAGGACATTGATTTTTAATTAAATCAATAAATTATTTTGGTTGGTTCCATTGAAACATTAATGTACAGTTTTTCTCACATGTTGGTATTTTGAGTTTATCTCTATAATTATATTGTTTATATATTTTTTAAGCATTGTTTGTGCATTGCCAGTCAGAGGTGCCAGTAATTTTGGAGCCCACTGTATATAAAAAAATTTATAAACACATTTACATAAGTATGCAGACCCTTTACTCAGTACTTTGTTGAAGCACCTTTGGCAGCAATTACAGCCTTGAGTCTTCTCGGGTATGACGCTACAAGCTTGGCACACCTGTATTTGTGGATTTTATCCTATTCTTCTCTGCAGATCCTCTCAAGCTCTCTCAGGTTGGATGGGGAGCATTGCTTCACAGCTATTTTCAGGTCTCTCCAGAGATGTTCGCTCTGGCTGGGCCACCTAAGGACATTCAGAGACGTGTCCCGAAGCCTCTCCTGCGTTGTCTTGGCTGTGTGCTTAGTGTCGTTGTCCTGTTGGAAGGTGAACCCTTGCCCCAGTCTGAGGTCCTGAGTGCTGTGGAGCAGGTTTTCATCGGGGTACTCTCTGTACTTTGTTCCTTTCATCTTTCCCTCGATCCTGACTAGTCTCCCAGTCCCTGCCGCTGAAAAACATCCCCACAGCATGATGCTGCCACCACCATGCTTCACCGTAGGTTTCCTCCAGACGTGACGCTTGGAATTCAGGCCAAAGAGTTCAATCATCAGACCAGAGTGTCTTGTTTCTCATGGTCTGAGAGTCGTTTAGGTGCCTCTTGGCAAACTCCAATCATGGCATGTGCCTTTTACTGAGGCGTGGCTTCCATCTAGCCGCTCTACAATAAAGGCCTGATTGGTAGAGTGCTGAAGAGATGGTTGTCCTCATGGAAAGTTCTTCCATCTCCACAGAGGAACTCTGGAGCTCTGTCAGAGTGACCATCGGGTTCTTGGTCACCTCCCTGACCAAGGTCCTTCTCCCCGATTGCTCAGTTTGACCAGGCGGACAGCTCTAGGAAGAGTCTTGGTGGTTCCAAACATCTTCCATTTAAGAATGATGGAGGCCACTGTGTTCTTGGACCTTCAATGCAGCAGAACTATTTTGGTACCATTCCCTAGACCTGTGCCTCGACACAATCCTGTCTCGGAGCTCTACGGACAATTCCTTCGACCACATGGCTTGTTTTTTGCTCTCACCTGCACTGTCAACTGTGGGACATATAGACATATCCAATCAATTGAATTTACCACAGGTGGACTCCAAGTTGTAGAAACTTCTCAAGGATGATCAATGTAAACAGGATGCACCTGTGCTCAATTTCGAGTCTCATAGCAAAGGGTCTGAAAATCTACGTAAATAAGATATTTCTGGTTTTTTTATTGTACATTTGCCAAAATTTCTAAAACATGTTTTCGCTTTGTGATTATGGGCTATTGTGTGTAGATTAACGAGGGGAAAAACAACAACATTTTAATTAATTTAAGAATAAGGCTGTAACGTAACAAAATGTGGAAAAGGGGAAGGGGTCTGAATACTTTCCTAATACGCTGTATATGGTTATATGGTGCTAACAACCAGGCCTGTGGTCATGTCACCACAAGGGCAGCAAAATGGGTTTCTTCCAGACAGACTCTCCCACACCAACTAACACACAATGACTGTATGAATCACCGAGTCTTGTTAAACTGTGTAGTGTATAATCATAAGAATGTAGAGAACCATATTAAACAAGTATTTTGATGTTTGTCAAGGCTTTATACAATGTCTTAAGATTTCCAAAATGGCGTGATACATTATGAAACATTTAAACCTGTAACTAATTTTTTAATCGCTCTATTGTGCCTTTTACAATGATTGCTCCCCTAGGTCTGTATATTCTACTTGAGTATTTCCATTCATTTACACTTTCCTGTAGGTCCAAATGAGGAGTCAGAACAGTAGGAGAGCCCATTGTATTAACCCTGCTAATGTAGATGAGAACAGACCGTTTCTGGTCTCTTTAAACTTAACAACGGATTTATTTGACCGCACAATGTACTACATGCATAACCATTTAGCTGTGAGCAGTGGGAGTGTGGGTCCCTTGGACAGACAGACCCCCATGTACCAAACTGCCCAATGATTTCACTACAACAGTTTCACTCCAATTCACTTAGTCAATCTATATGTGCAGTTGAAGTCGGAAGTTTACATTCACTTAGGTTGGAGTCATGAAAACTCGTTTTTCAACCACTCTACAGATTTCTTGTTAACAAACTATAGTTTTGGCAAGTCGGTTAGGACAGCTACTTTGTGCATGACACAAGTAATTTTACCAACAATTGTTTACAAACAGATTATTTAACTTAATCACGATTCCAGTGGGTCAGAAGATTGCATACACTAAATTGACTGTGCCTTTAAACCGCTTGGAAAATTCCAGAAAATGATGTCATGGCTTTAGAAGCTTCTGATAGGCTAATTAACATAATTTGAGTCAATTGGAGGTGTACTTGTAGATGTATTTCAAGACCTACCTTCAAACTCAGTGCCTCTTTGATTGACATCATGGGAAAATCTAAAGAAATCAGCTAAGACCTCAGAAAAACAATTGTAGACCTCCATGTCTGATTCATCCTTGGGAGCAATTTCCAAACACCTGAAGGTACCACGTTCATCTGTACAAACAATAGTACGCAAGTATAAACACCATGGGACCACGCAGCCGTCATTCTGTCTCCTAGAGATTAACGTATTTTGGTGCGAAATGTGCAAATCAATCCCAGAACAACAACAAAGGACCTTGTGAAGATGCTGGAGGAAACCGGTACAAAAGTATCTATATCCACAGTGAAACGAGCTCAGCAAGGAAGAATCCACTGCTCCAAAACCGCCAGACTACGGTTTGCAACTGCACAATGGGACAAAGATCGTACTTTTTTGAAAAATGACCTCTGGTCTGATGAAACAAAAATAGAACTGTTTGGCCATAATGAACATTATGTTTGGAGGAAAAAGGTGGATGTTTGCAAGCCGAAGAACACCATCCCAACCGTGAAGCACATGGGTGGCAGCATCAGGTTGTGGGTGTGCTTTGCTGCAGGAGGGACTGGTGCACTTCACAAAATACAGGTCATCATGAGGCAGGAAAATTACGTGGATATATTGAAGCAACATCTCAAGACATCAGTCAGGAAGTTAAAGCTTGGTCGCAAATGGGTCTTCCAAATGGACGATGACCCCAAGCATACTTCCAAAGTTGTGGCAAAATGGCTTAAGGACAATAAAGTCAAGGTTTTGGAGTGGCACAAATCACAAAGCCCTGACTTCAAACTCATAGAAAATATGTGGGCAGAACTGAAAAAGCATGTGCGAGCAAGGAGGCCTTTAAACCTGACTCAGTTACACCAGCTCTGTCAGGAGGAATGAGCCAAAATTCACCAGACTTATTGTGGGAAGCTTGTGGAAGGCTACCCAAAATGTTTGACCCAAGTTAAACAATTGAAAGGCCATGCTACCAAATACTAATTGAGTGTATGTAAACCTCTGACCCACTGGGAATGTGATGAAATAAATAAAAGCTCAAATAAATCATTCTCTCCACAATTATTCTGACATTTCACATTCTTAAAATAAAGTGGTGATCCTAACTGACCTAAGACAGGGAATTTTTACTAGGATTAAATGTCAGGAATTGTGAAAAACTGAGTTTAAATGTATTTGGCTAAGGGCTATGTAAATTTCCGACTTCAACTGTATCTGACGGGACACAGATGTTGCAATCTATCAAATCATTATTGCAGTTATTGGCAGAATAATACACTTCAATCAGAGTGATTTGAGGAGCCAATGATGTCCTCTAGGTATGGTCTGCTTACCTTCATTCCATAACAATGAGGTCAACTCTGAGGTAGGGAGCAGTAGCAAGCTGGGGCTGTCTGGATTTGGATTTGGCATGAATTTGCAGTGTTGCCATTGACTGTCAGAGATGTGCCCTGTAAAATGACTTAATCAACATTCTATTTGTCTCTTCTACAGAAGCCTCAACAGCAAAGGCTGTAGGTCTGTGGAATTCCTCAGATAGGTGTGACTCTAATCTATTTGAGGTTTCATTCACTGGGCAATTCCAAGAAAAATAGACATAGTGCTATGTGGGTTATATTGTGTAATAGCTCTACATTAGTCATGGTATTCTAATGGTGGCACACATTCCCATAACACAATCCTTTAGAAGGCTTTGGTGCTGAAGTCCTATGGCTCCTGAGCAATGTTCACTCAATTATTTTTTTTGCAAACTTGAACGTTGTGAACATTCTGTGCAACTTCCGCCCTGAATTTACTGAGAACACTGAGGCTGTACCCGCTTTAAGTTTTAGCAGTGGTCAAGTAGGCTACTGTGGCTATTTGATCATAATGTAGGCCTGCCAGAGTGGCCTACCATCAAAAACAATGGAGCAAAACACACCCCATAACATTTTAACATGGAAATAGCTGTTAAATCATTCAGCCTACAGTAGCAGCCTATGTGTGGTGTTCAATGACTACATTCCATGATACTTTAAAAAAAGAAAATACATCCAGGGCTTGACATAAACCTGTTTAGGAGTTGACTTAAAATGTTATGTTTGATGCAATAAACCACTTTACAAAATAAATGCATTATTATTCCCATACCATTATTACAGAGAATCAGACCAATTATGCTACGCACTGCCTATTGGCTACTTACCTTATTCAAGACCGTCTCTAAATACAACACTTCCCTCTAAGACATAAAATAGCTCTTTACCTGATTTGCCTTTCAAAGATGGACAGAAATGCACACGTGTTGTGCTCTTGTTGGAAGCAACCACTCCCCCATTGTTGACCCGAAATGAGCTATAACTTCTTACTACTCTGAAGTCATCTTTATTCTCGCTAAAACTCCTGTGGCTTATTTTTCAAATTGTCATGTTTCGTTTCTAAATGTTTGCGCAAGAGTGAAGGTTTCCTGCGAGAAAGTAACGGTTAATTTAATTGGATGTTAATTATTTGACTAGGCTACCTGTATTTGACATTTGTTTTATTTCGCTGAACACTAGATGGTTGAATTTTATTTTTGGCAGTGAAACGAGGCTACGCAGGCAGAAAAAAACCTCACCCAAATGTATAGCCCCGTTGGAAAATATGAATGTTCTGTTTTTTTTTGGCATTGCTGATGGCATTGCGCGTACCCCTGGGGGCTTGCATACCTTAGTTTGGGAATACATGGTCTATTGTATCAAAATCTTTGGCCAAGTCAATAAAAATAGCAGCACAATATTGCTAAGAATCAATGGCAATGGTGACATCATTAAGGACCTTTAAGGTTGCAGTGACACATCCATAACCTGAGCGGAAACCAGATTGCATACCAGAGAAAATACTATAGACATCAAGAAAACCAGTCAGTTGATTATTAACAGCACTTTTGATGAACAGGGCAAAATAGAACTAGGTCTATAACAGTTAGGATCAGCTTGATCTTCACCTTTAAATAAAGGATGGACCGTGGCTGCCTTCCAAGCGATAGGAACCTCCCCAGAAAGGAGAGAGAGGCTTGGCGATGATAGGGCCAGCAACCTTAAAGAAGAAAGGGTGTAAAATATCTGACCCAGATGTTTTTTCCGGGGGTCAAGTTTCATTAGCTCCTTTTGCACTTCATGAGAGGTGCAAAAGCTAAAGCTTTGTCGCGGGGTAGGGGAAAAAGAGGGAGAAGCATCGGGATAGTCGCATCAGAAGGAGTGGGAGATGAGGAAATGTGGGACAGGCAAGGAGGCATGACTGAGTCAAATAGGAATCATGACTTAAGAGCTCAGCTATGTGCTTCTTGTCAGTAGCAACCACATCATCAACATGAAGGGACATGGTTAGCTGTGATGAGGAGGGTTTATTATCCAGGTCTTTAACCATTTCCAGAACTTCCTGTGAGAGAACTGCCCCTTAAAGTAACTAACTTGGGCCTTCCGGATACCCTGAGTGCACGTATTTCTCATTTGCCTGAACGAGAGCCAGTCAGCTTGAGTATGCATGTGCCGAGCCTTTCGCCAAATGCAATTCTTGAGGTGGAGAAACTCTGGTTGAACCAGGGGCTGAACCTGTTTTTAATGATAATTTTCTTTATGGGTCGTATTTAACAATACCACTGAAAATATTAAAAAAGAAGGTCCAAGCGTCTTCGAAAGAGAGGATCAAGCTGATTCTATACCAATCTATACCATTAAAGTTTTTTAGCAAGCGTCTATGACAAATCAGGACAGGTAATTTCACTGAGCAGCCATTACGAACACAAGCTGTAAAACAGTGATCACTAAATTCATTACAGAAAAAACAGACTGATAACTATCAGGATTATTTGTAAGGATGACATCAAGGAGAGTAACCTTTTCTGGGTGCGTGGAGTCATACCTTGTGGGATTGGTAATAATCTTGCTTTAGGACTTGGTCAGGTGGTTTAAGCATGTCCCAATTTAGGTCACCTAGCAGGACAAATTTAGACTAAGTGTAAGGGGCCAGGAGAGAGCTTAAGGTAGGTAGGATACAGGCCGGTGCTGATGGAGGACGATAGCACCCAGCAACAGTCAACAAAGAGCTATTTGAAAGTTTAATGCTTAAAACCAGCAAATCAATTTTGGGGGGGGAACTGAGCACTGAAGGTGATCCTTGGTAAAGATTGCCACTCCTTCACCTTTGGAAGATCTGTCTTGCCAAAAAGGGTTATAACAAGAAAGGTTAACATCAGCATTCAAAACACTCTTCCTTAACCATGTCTCAGTAATGACCAACACATCTGGATTGGAGCTGTGAACTCTTTCAATTGATCCTTTTTAGGTAATAAGCTTCTAGTGTTAATGTGCAGAAAACCTAGGCTTTTACGAGAGCAGAAATCAGTGAAGCAGATACCAGAGCACAAGTCAGAATTGGGGCTAGCAACTGTAGATGTTCCAGGGTGTACATGCACATTTCAAGATATCATCAACAGTAATACAATCAAGGTACAGGGAGAACTCTGCAGTGCTGATTTATGACATCTGAATGTGCATCAGATGGCAACAATATCATATTGTACAGAAATTTCATCAGGTAACATGAATACAAAGCCGGTGAGAGGTGGTTAGAATAGGATGGGAGGCCAAAAGTCTGTGTAACCAATAGATCAAATAGATAGAGTCCCAAGTGTGGGAACTAACAGTCTGTCCCACGGTTGGGCAAAAAAAGTTTGTAGTCAACAAACTATGCAAGAGTCATGAGGCAAATAGCAAAATGCGCAAGAAAATAATATATATATATATATATATAACGACTTGAGGCTAGCCATTGTAAGTTCAGTGTCACTCGCCAAAAAAGTGTGTGTGTGCTGGAAGTGAGCGAAAGCTCAGGATTGAGGGGGGGAGTGTGGTGGGGGTACCTGTACCAGACCTGGGGAGACAGGGCAGATGGTGAACAGATCGCCAGGTGGAATCCAAGCAGCAGTGCAGCAGGCAACGGGACTAGGTGTTACACCCACACCCACTTGGGAGAAGCTTTTATTTCTTGAGGCAGATTTCTTGTGGAAAATTCCAGTGGATGGTCTCTGAACAACAGGAGGAGGCTTCAAAGACTCCTGCCACTTGTTGGGCCCAAAGGCCTCGTCACCTTTCACTTCAAACCTCAGCGCTAATTGAAGTTGTATCTGGTCTGTCCTAGCAAGCCTGGCAGCCTTAACTCAGCATTCAGTCCCCATAAAATAAAATCTATCATTGTAATGTACTTTATTTATTTATTTGTATTTCTTCTTCTTTTCTTTCAAAATAGCATCAGACCAAACACTAATCACTCAGTTCCAGGTTGGATGGTGTCCTCAGGTCTCTGCTGTTTGTTTGCTTGAGCACCCTCCATATTGCTCGGAAGCAGGTAACCTTGGTTACAGTAATCTATCTGGTTAATTTTGGCCAAAATTAGGTTGTAGTTTTTATCTGGAGCGAAGGCCATGCTGTGGAGGGTAGCATCCTGCATATGTCCTTGCTGCCTCCAAATCTATCCTTTTGTAAAAAATCAAATTTCAATCAATCAAATGTATTTATAAAGCCCTTCTTACATCAGCTGATGTCACAAAGTGTTGTACAGAAACCCATCCTAAAACCCCAAACAGCAAGCAATGCAGGTGTAGAAGCATGGTGGCTAGGAAAAACTCCCTAGAAAGGCCAGAACCTAGGAAGAAACCTAGAGAGGAACCAGGCTATGAGGGGTGGCCAGTCCTCTTCTGGCTGTGCTGGGTGGAGATTATAACAGAACATGCACAGATGTTCAAATGTTCATAGATTACCAGCAGGGTCAAATAATAATAATGACAGTGGCTGTCGAGGGTGCAACAGGTCAGCACTTCAGGAGTAAATGTCAGTTGGCTTTTCATATCTGATCATTCAGAGTATCTGTACATGTCAAAAACATGTTGAAAAATGTGAGAGCTCGCATGCAGCTGTGTCTCTCTTTCTTCCTCTCTGCAATCTCTCTCATAATGGGGACCATTCGTGTAAGTAGGCCTATATTTGCATATAGGCCTACTTCAGCTCTGATTGGTAATTGTGCACTGGTCTGTGTAGAGTACTGCTTGTCCATGCAATAAAATCTTAGTCCAATGCGCTGTGCCTACAAGAAAAGCTCTTGCACAGTTAGTTTTGCATACTAAATCTTGCATAGTTCGTTTTGTTTCAGTACATTACATTGAAAGTGGCTAATATTGTGTTGATTCGATCACAATTCCCACAGTAGAGCGAAACGTTGAAAGTGTTAACTAAAGGGGAAAACTGTCAAGTTGAGTGAAGTTTGATCCCGTGCTTCTCTGCAGGGGCTCATATTTCTTCTGTGTGGTAGTCCTAGGGGAGCTGTGTGCCCATGTGCATCTTAAAGGGAACATTGCTCCTGTGATCGTTGAATGTGGTTAATGTTCTAAAACTGGGCCATAGTTCATCTTAAATGATCGTGCTGTTGACTCTCAAGGATACTCCCTTTCTCAGAGGGCTCCCAGGAATCAAGTAATAGATGCCAGCAGTTGACAGAATATGGCATCTATCCCTGTAATGTTTTGTAATACTGTAGTTATTCAAACTGAGAATATACTGTATCCACAAGCAAGCAAAGGACACTCAAACAAATGTTTTTTTTCCCCTTGTGTATTTATTGTTTGGTTGAGATTACAAAATAACTGACAGAAGTAGAAACAACATTTGGGGAGTAAAACTATGGTAAAAATGTTTATAGACAAGCATCACTAACAGTAAAAAAAGAAAGAAAATATACAAAACAAAACAATATTCAAAGACATCCTCATGTCAGTGTGCAAACAAGTTTATACAAACAGAAACACAGGTCACGTTTCTTGATAAATTATTTAAATAGCATTTATCTACACATGTGAAATAACCTCTTAACATAGAACAGACAATCCTAACAATAATTTATCCATTACAAATGCACAGGACAGCATACACAAAAAAAGCCAACCAAATTCTGCTGCTAAAAAGGTACTATCATGTTTTGTTGGTTTCAATAAAAAAAATAATGAGGTAATATTTGTACATAAAGGTTTTCCTTTGTTTTTACCATCAGAAATGTACACACATTCTCAAGCACACAAGTCAGACATACTGTGCAAAAGAACAATGAGATTTAAATGACACCTAATTAGTCTATTTTGGAAGGTTGGAATGAGGGATAATACTGATAGTACTGAACACTGTTATAAGAGGACTTTTTAGAGGGATTTATCCCGGTTTCAAGATTTCAATTATTTAGAACAGGTTTCTATGAAAATAAGACACAGAGATGAAAAAATACAAGAGATATCCTAACTCTAGGATCATGTGTCAATACTCTCAAATGGTAACAAACAAAATATGTAATAAGTTATATACAACCTTAGTAACCATAGTCCTTTTAAGGCAGGTTAGACTGACCCATGTGGTTTTTGTCCCTCCACTTATGTCTATACTAAGATGAGAGAAAACAAAAAATATCTTCCTGGAATTCTGACGAAATAGCAATTGTGTTGTTGTTGTTCGCTAGTAGTCTATATTGGCTTTTGGTGCAAGTCCTGGTTCTATGCTCCTTCCATATATCATCTAGAATTCTTTCCTGAAAAACCACTTGGCAAGACTGGCCAAACCCTGAGGACATACTTCATACTGAGCTGAACTTCAAGGGTCTACTAAAAGCCAATTAGTTACCAAATATAACTATTTCTAGACTCAGGGGGAATTTAAAGTTAACTAGAATTTGAAATTGTTAATGCATTGACTACAATTTGCTTAGGTGCCTTTATCACAAAGCTCTTCATGGGTAGCATTCACTCTCTTTGATGGTAACAGTCAATCCATACTGTCCATGGTGCCTCCACAGTTCCTTCAACGGGTACCTCTGGTCCACCTGTAGAACATCTACTGCTTTCTTCATTTGGAAACAACTCAAGTCCTTTTGGGTCCACAGCAGATCTGAAGTAATGCTCAAAAATAAAGAAAATACTCTTCCCTTTGGACCTCCATCCAGAGAGGGGATACCAACTAGTTGAGAAGTGCAGAGATATCTGTCTGAGTACAGCTAGAGAAACAGAAACCTCAGAGACGGAGAGAGACCGATTTCTTCACTGAGCAAAGTTATGCTCAACCTGCTGTTAGTGCAGGGGTCTAGTCATCACAGGGCAGTCAGCTGGCCTATGTCCTGAGGTCAGTCTGCCTCAATGCTGCACACTCGCTCTCCATTGCACTAATGTGCGCGTCACAAAGGAAAGAGTAATAAAGATATGGTCCCAGGTCATACGTTACATGTATATTTGAGCAGGTAGATACATTCTTCTAAGAGCCTCTCTCTGGTCTAATTTAAGAATCTGGAGGAAAAGGAGAAGGAAAAAAAATCTGTTAAATCCCTGTAAAAATTCAGACTCAAAGTATGTTTTTTGTTTGCCAAAACATGAATAAAAAAGCATCTTACCTCTGCATTCGTATTTGAGGTCTGAGAAGTATGTCATCTCCTGAGAGAAGACATACATGCCTAGTCTTCCACCAGCATAAGTCTTGTCGTAGATATTTCCAGAATCCGCCATGATTCTCTTGCCTTCATACATCACAACTCTAAAAGAAGGGAAGATGACATGAGATCAGTAGCTCATGAAAGCAGGAGTTTGTGTGGCCTTGGTAAAGGCGGAGGACATTCAGAGCTAAAGGTAATCTGAGCTCACCTGATGAGTCCAGACTTGGGCCTGTGGACCAGGTGCCATCTGTAGGCAGTGTAGTCTTTCCAGCCAATGTTCTTGGGGTCGTGCCACAGAGTACGTACCTAAGAGGATGAATAACAAAAATACATGAGAAATGTTTCTTATCCAGTGGTTTTCTCTCTCACTGCTTTTAGATATGGCCAGTGCTCTCAATGTGGAGGGCATGCTAAGTGTACCTGTCCAGCAGTGTCACCGGTGTGCCAAAGGGCATTCCTCAGATGCTCCCCAGGTCCTGTGGTGGAGTTGACTACTTTGATGGACACTCCAGAGTAGCCCTGAGCTCTGGTCGGGGTGTGGGACCAGTAGGTCTGTGTGATCTGCTTCCACATCACCACATAGAACCTGGAGCTGGACTGGTAGCCAAACACAAAGCCAGCGTAGTCATCATCCCTGTCTGTGTTGATGAAGAACGTTCCACTGAAGTCCACTGCGTTAAACTCATCGAACCCTATAGACAACAAAGAGCGATGGTTAGGACTTTTCTCAATGGACCCATGATCTACAAATGGTAGTTATTTTTGTAGTTGTTTTCCTTAGTTCCAAAGGTGTTATATTATTGGTGCAGTACATACCAACAGCGATGCCAGGGTCACAGTTGACAGTCTGCACCAGCTCTTTGCCCTGGTGTCGGACCACCCAGTTGGGGTCTATCTGGGAGGTGCCCTTGGGGTCCAGTGGTACCATCTGGAACCTGCGGAAGTCCGTCTCGCTGATGCCAAAGTTCTCAGGGCACACATCGTAGATATCAAGTATGTTATCTTGGTCAAAGTCATCTTTGCAAACATCTCCACGACCATCACCTGACAGGAGGAGGCAGAGAAAAACACTTAGACACTCCGGCATGGAGACAACAGGCTGACCCTATGTTAATCTCTGTGACACTGCACTTCTGTAGCGAGTACTGTATATTTCTAGATGAATCGTTCTATAGGTCAGTTGAATAGAGCAACTGGAGAGTGACTCACCATCAGAGTCCAGCTGGTCAGGGTTAAAGGCCAGCCTGCAGTTGTCCTTGTCGTCAGGGATACCGTCGTTGTCGTCATCGTGGTCGCAGGCGTCACCCTTGCCATCTTTGTCGTGGTCGGCCTGGTTGGCGTTGGGGATATAGGGACAGTTGTCCATGTTGTTCTGATGACCGTCCTCATCAATGTCCTGGTTGTTGTCGCACTTGTCTCCCACACGATCTGAGTCAGAGTCAATCTGGAGGACAACACAATTCATTTAGTCTTCACAAAAGCACATTCTTACACACTTGTATAAGAGAAACTTCTCTCTACTTCAATGCACTCAGACATGATGAAACTATTTCACCACTCATCTCCCTTAACATGAGAAACGCTATTATTTCCCTCATCTTAAATGTACCCCATTGTCTTCAGGTATTCTAGCAAGGCCTCTTCAAACAAGAATCCTGTGTCCTTTCACCTTGGCAAGACTACACACACACACACACACATTCATATCGCTTCAAAAAGGGGGAATGAATAAGGGGAGGAGGAGCATTGTACAAATTCTTCTCATAGCTTTCTCATTCCTGTCTTTCATTAAAACTCACCACTGATGCAATATGTGGCTACTGTCCTAAAAGGCAGAGGGGCCTATGAAAGTTCTACATCCCTCTAGGGAAGATATTTGATAGGATTGGGTTCTTATGTATTAGAAGATGAAAGCTGCAGTTACCTGGTCTGGGTTGTGCTCAAGAGGGCAGTTGTCGCAGTGGTCTCCCACTCCGTCCCCGTCAGTGTCTCTCTGGTCCACATTGTAGACATAGGGGCAGTTGTCCCTCTCATTTAGAATACCTGTGAAGTGAACACACACTTACATCGGTCTATGATACCTTTTAATAAGGACTTTGACAATGACTGACAGCACTGAGAAATGTAATTTTCTGGTGCTGGAGTAATGATGATGTCTTACCATCACCGTCAATGTCAATAGCACAGGCATCTCCCTCTCCGTTGTTGTCTGTGTCGACTTGGTCAGGGTTGCTCTCATGCACACAGTTATCACAGCGATCACCAACGTCATCTGTGTCCACATCATACTGAGCGGGGTTGTAGACCATTGGGCAGTTGTCCTATTATTAAAATGTTTGGCAAAGAATACCATTAGTACATTGGAAATACAGTATTAGAGAGGCTATTGTATTGGAAATGGTAAAACTCTGACTTTACAGCTAGCTAGTGTGTGAGTGGTTGTGCTGGAATCTGATATTTCACTCTGAGAAAGCTAGTGTTTTCTTACCGCATAATTTCTCCCTGGCCTATTTACAGTATGCACACTATGAATTATGGGCATAAGGCCATGCTGTTTTGCACTTTTGGCCACCATCCCAAAATTATATTATTTATCATATTTCTCCCTGACTCCTCTACTTTCTCTAGCCTAGAAGAGAAATGCCTACTGATTGCTATGTTTAGTTTCTCTGTGGATACCAAAGTCCTGAGAGAGAGGATGTTTTGATGTCTCACCCTATCATCAGGGATCCCATCATTGTCATCATCGTGATCGCAAGCGTCACCAAGCCCATCTTTGTCATGGTCCTCCTGCCCAGAGTTGGGAAGGTTTGGACAGTTGTCCTGCAAAACAAAAGGGTTGGTTAGAGAGCCATAACCACAATAACACAGTGGAGAAGCTAGGAATAGACTGTGTGTAGTGGGGTCCTTCCTACTTTCTTGCAGTGGTAGGTGGCGTTCTCCACACACAGGAGGTCTTTGTTGGGCCATCCATCCAGGTCGGTGTCATCTCCACAGATGTGGCCATTGCCAGCGTAACCAGGTTTGCACTCACAGCGGAACATGGTGTCGCTGAACTGACCCAGGTAGATACAGTTAGCATTCTTGTTGCAATCATGGGTGCCGTCTTGGCAGGGGTTACGGGGTGTGCACACCTAGGGGGAAGGGAGAGATATGTAGGGTTAAGATGTGCTTCTGAGCTCCTAGCATCAGAATAAAAATGAATCCCTCTCATTCCTATATTTTGCCGCAGTAGTCAAAGGCTGTCTCACCTGTTTCTTGGCTGTGGCTTGCTCCACTCCCCTCCCGAAGGGCTGTGGTCCTGAGTAGCGAGGGGGGCAGGCAAGGCAGTTGTAGCCAGGCTCAGTGTTCTCACAGCGGTGGACTGCGTTGAGTGTGAAGCATGCATCAGGAACCTCCTTGCACTCGTCGATGTCCTTGCAGTTGATGCCGTTTCCGGTGTAGCCCACTGGGCATGAGCCACACTTCCAGGAACCATCATCAAAGCTGGTACACTTAGCTCCAGCAAAGCACGGGTTGGACAGACAGCCATCTGTAGACAGAAGCATATTGATTTTTAATACTGAACAATATTGGATTTGTACACTGTTAGGTAAAAAATAACAAATACCATAATCTATTGATAAAAATGCTTACTAATAGGGCAGTCCTCTTTGCCACACAATTGGGATGTTTTGGTGTCACCCTGACATTCCTTCCCATTATACTTGGGGGCAGGGTTGTTACAGAGACGCTGGCGAGTCTGGAGTCCACCTCCACAGGTGACAGAACAGGTGTCCCACAGAGACCAGGGTCCCCAGCCTCCGTTAACTAAAGGACAGAGAGAGAGATGAGTTATACCTGTATCTCCAGACAGATGGATATATATGTGCATGTGTTTAGAAGCTGCTCTTCTGCTTACTTGGACAAGGTGATTCCTGGCAGACCTCTGTCTCTCGGCCCTGTCCTTGACAGTCTCTGCCTCCCATCTGGGGAGTGGGGGAGTTGCAGAGGCGGATGCGGGTGATGACTCCCTCACCACAGGTCACAGAGCAGGAAGACCAGGGAGACCAGTGGCTCCAGCCACCATCCTGCTTAACTGTAGAGGACAGACATGTCATGATTAATTAATGTGCTATTACAGTACATATGAGAAGGATGTTACTGAGAGAGACTGTAGAGTACAAATAGTAGGTTTACTCACAGCGCTTGTCACATTCCTGAGGGTAGCAGTCGCGGGTCTGCACAGAAGTGCCTTCGCAGTTGCTGTTGATGCGGTCGCAGGAGCGACCTCGCTGCTGGATACCCCGTCCACAAGACACAGAACAATGGGTCCATTCAGACCAGGGGGACCAGCCATCCTCAGCATAGTCACTCGCTGGGGGCAGAGAGATAATGGGAGAACTATTACCACAGCAGAGCTCAGCCAGGGGGGCAAAGGACTTGTGAAGAACAGTGCCTTTTTAGAATCAGTTTAACCCAGGAGATTTGAGACTTGGCATTCCAAGGTCAGGGAATGTGAAGGACTGAGAAAAGTGAATGAAAAGTAAAATTGAAGAAATTTGGCAAGTTAAAATACACCTCATAGGCAGGTTGTCAAAAAAGTGAAACTTCTAGGGCCTCCTAAGTGGTGGAGCGGTCTAAGGCACTGCATGGGGTCACTACAGACCCAAGTTTTATCCCAGGCTGTGTCGTGACCGGGAGTCCCATAGGGTGGCACACAATTGGCAAAGCGTCGTCCGGGTTAGGGGAGGGTTTGGCCGGGGGGCTTTACTTGGCTCATCACACTCTAGTGACTCCTTGTAGTGCCTGCAGGCTGACTCCAGTCGTCTGTTTTCCTCCTACACATTGGTGCAGCTGGCTTCCGATTTAAGGGGGCTGGTGTTAAGAAGTGCAGTTAGGCGGGTCATGTTTCGGGTGTGCATGACTCGAACTTCGCCTGTCCCGAGCCCGTTGGGGATTTGCAGCGATGAGACAAGATCGTAATTGCATCGCAATTAAATATCACGAAATTGGGGGGGATATGCAGTTGAAGTCTGAAGATTACATACACCTTAGCCAAATACATTTAAACTCAGTTTTTCACAATTCCTGACATTTAATCCTAGTAAAGATTCCCTGTCTTAGGTCAGTTAGGATCAACACTTTATTTTACGAATGTGAAATGTCAGAAAAATAGTAGAGAGCTTTTATTTCTTTCATCACATTCCCAGTGGGTCAGAAGTTTACATACACTGAATTAGTATTTGGTAGCATTGCCTTTAAATTGTTTGACTTGGGTTAAACGTTTCGGTTAGCCTTCCACAAGCTTCCCGCAATAAATTGGGTGAATTTTGGCCCATTCCTGCTGACAGAGCTGGTGTAACTGAGTCAGGTTTGTAGACCTCCTTGCTTGCACATGCTTTTTCAGTTCTGCCCACACATTTTCTATAGGTTTGAAGTCAGGGCTTTGTGATGGCCACTCCAATACCTTGACTTTGTTGTCCACAACTTTGGAAGTATGCTTGGAGTCATTGTCCATTTAGAAGACCCATTTGCGACCAAGCTTTAACTTCCTGACTGATGTCTTGAGATGTTGCTTCAATATATCCATATAATTTTACTGACTCATGATGCCATCTATTTTGTGAAGTGCGCCAGTCCCTACTGCAGCAAAGCACCCCCTCAACATGATGCTGCAACCCGCGTGCTTCACGGTTGGGATGGTGTTCTTCGGCTTGCAAGCCTCCCCCTTTTTCCTCCAAACATAACGATGGTCATTATGGCCAAACCGTTCTATTTTTGTCTCATCAGACCAGAGGACATTTCTCCAAAAAGTACGATCTTTGTCCCCATGTGCAGTTGCAAACCGTAGTCTGGCTTTTTTATGGCGGTTTTTGAGCAGAGGCTTCTTCCTTCCTGAGCCGCCTTTCAGGTTATGTCGATATAGGACTTGTTTTACTGTGGATATAGATACTTTCGTACCTGTTTCCTCCAGCATCTTCACAAGGTCCTTTGCTGTTGTTCTGGGATTGATTTGCACTTTTCACACCAAAGTGCGTTAATCTCCAGGAGACAGAACGCGTCTCCTTCCTGAGCGGTATGACAGCTGCATGGTCCCATGGTGTTTGTACTTGCGTACTATTGTTTGTACAGATGAAGATGGTACCTTCAGTCGTTTGGAAATTGCTCCCAAGGATGAACCAGATTTGTGGAGGTCTACACATTTTTTTCTGAGGTCTTGGCTGATTTCTTTTGATTTTCCCATGATGTCAGGCAAAGAGGCACTGAGTTTGAAGGTAGGCCTTGAAATACATCCACAGGTACCCCTCCAATTCACTCAAATGATGTCAATTAGCCTATCAGAAGCTTCTAAAGCCATGACATAATTTTCTGGAATTTTCCAAGCTGTTTAAAGACACAGTCAACTTAGTGTATGTAAACTTCTGACCCACTGGAATTGTGATACAGTGAATAATACGTGAAATAATACGTCCGTAAACAATTGTTGGAAAGATTACTTACTTACTAAACGACTTGCCAAAACTATAGTTTGTTAACAAGAAATTTGTGGAGTGGTTGAAAAATGAGTTTTAATGATTCCAGCCTAAATGTATGTAAACTTCTGACCTCAGCTGTATATATAAATAATATTTGAGATTCTTTAAAGTAGCCACCCGTTGCACTGATAACAGCTTTTCATACTCTTGGCATTCTCTCAACCAGCTTCATGAGGTAGTAACCTGGAATGCAGAAGATAGCCCTATTTGGTAAAAGATTAAGTCCATATTCTGTCAAGAACAACTCAAATAAGCAAAGAGAAAAGACAGTTCATCATTACTTTAATAAGAAATGAAGGTCAGTCAATCCGAAAAATTTCAAGAACTTTGATAGTTTCTTCAAGTGCAGTCGCAAAAACCATCAAGAGCTATGATGAAACTGGCTCTCATGAGGACCGCCACAGGAAAGGAAGACCCAGAGTTATCTCTGCTGCAGAGGATACGTTCGTTTGAGTTACCAGCCTCAGAAATTGCATCCCAAATAAATGCTTCACAGAGTTCAAGTAACAGACACATCTCAACATCAACTGTTCAGAGGAGACTGTGTAAATCAGGCCTTAATGGTCGAATAGCTGCAAAGAAACCACAACTTAAGGATAACAATAAGAAGAAGAGACTTGCTTGGGCCAAGAAACACGAGCAATGGACATTAGACCAGTAGAAATTTGTCCTTTGGTCTGATGAGTCCAAATTTGAGATTTTTGGTTCCAATCGCCGTGTCTTTGTGAGACGTAGAGTAGGTGAATGGATGATCTCGGCATGTGTGGTTCCCACCGTGAAGCATGGAGGAGGAGGTGTGATGGTCTGGGGGTGATTTGCTGGTGACACTGTCATGATTTATTTATAATTCAAGGCACACTTAACCAGCATGGCTACCACAACATACTGCAGCAATACGCCATCCCATCTGGTGTGCACTTAGTCCCACTATCATTTGCTTTTCAACAGGACAATGACCTAAAACACACCTCCAGGCTGTGTAAGGGCTATTTGGCCAAGGAGAGTTGTATTGTGCTGCATCAGATCTGGCCTCTACAATCACCCGACCTCAACACATTTGAGATGGTTTGGTATGAGGTGGACTGCAGAGTGAAGGAAAAGCAGCCGTCAAGGGCTCAGCATATGTGGGAACACCTTCAAGACTGTTGGAAAAACATTCCTCATGAAGCTGCTTGAGAGAATGCCAAGAGTGTGCAAAGCTGTCATCAAGACAAAGGGTGGCTACTTTGAAGAATCTAAAATATATTTTGATTTGTTTAACACTTTTTTGGTTACTACATGATTCCATATTTGTTATTTCATAGTTTTGATGTCTTCACTATTATTCTACAATGTAGAAAATAGTAAACATAACGAAACACCCTTGAATGAGTAGGTGTGTCCAAACTTTTGACTGGTACTGTAGATATATATATATATATTTAAAAAAGTTAAACTTCTAGTTCAAAATCCAGCTCACAAAAAAGTACTACAAAGAATAATACTCACGGTTTCCACAACGTGGGCAGCACTCTCCATCAGGCACGGTGGCATTGGCACAGGGCATCAGGGGGCAAGAGATTTTGCGACACACAGTGGCAGAGTTCTGTAGAGAGGATTGCTGGGATTAGTAATGGGTTTGTCTCCAGAGCAGACTGTTCGGCAACAGCAAAGGAAAATAATCTGGATCATTAACTTTGCATTACGCAAAAGCGCTTGCTGCTTTGCCAGGATTAATTGCTATGTTTGGGAACATTGGGATGGTCTCTGGCTAGGGCAGGGGGTTCACTGCTATGCTCCCTCCCCAGTTCTGTGCACCTGCACTGGGTTCAGGCAAGCAAGGTGCTGGGGGGGAATGATAGTGACAGTGGAAAGGCAGAACAGAGGGTCTGAGCAAATGTCCTTATTAAAGGCACATACTTGATACCTATCCAAATAGATAACCCTTAGTGACAGAGTAGGTGAGAAAGAGAGGGGTTTGACAGGGCAGACCCCCCCCCCCCAACACACACACACACTGCTGTATTGCCATTCTCTCTAACACCTTATTAGAGGTGAGGTGATGGATAGCAGACGGACACAGGGGCTTTGCTTAAGTCTATAAACATAAGAGCCCAATAGCACCTTATTACAGAAGGGGTTTAGGAGCTACTGCCTGGTTTTCACACAGCTTACTACTGGCCGGATTACTGGATAACTGCATTCCAACAAGTGTGATGACACCTACCTGGCAGGTACACTCTGTGCAGTCGTCCACAGTCCACTCATCTTTGTCCTTGTGCACAATGCCGTTGTGAAGACAGACCCCACTGTGGATGTTCATCTGGTTCATGAGCAGAGTGCTCTCCTTATTCTGCACACAGAGGGGAGGTAGAGAGAGGAGCATGGTTTCAGACACGAGGATGGAAACTTTTACATAGCCAAGGTTCCAGTAGAAATGAATCACCTACCAACATTGTGATTAAGACGTAGCTTGATTTAACTGAAGTAAATACAAATTAAATGACAGTCAAACATATTTGTGTCCTCATATGGGAGTCATTAGGGATCTGGCAGGGAATGCCATTCCAGGGACAAGTGGCTGTGCAGTGGAGAGGTTTTAACTGGGAACAGATAGACTAGAGAGGGAGGGAGAAAGGATGACAGTGTGCAGACCAAGCTGCTTCCTATGCTTACCACTCTGTTGAGCTCGTTTGACAGCTGCTTCACAATCACACCAAGCCCCTTGAGCTCCTTGAACATGCTGGTGATATCCTCACAGGAAAAACCACAGACCTGCTGAATATCTGGAGAGGAGAAAAGCAATCCGTTAGTTACCTACCTCCTTCACATTAACAGTTGTACACAGACCAGTATTAAGCAAATTACTTTGTCCATGGGAGTGTGAAGTCTGGTCTCACCTTTGGTTTTGTGGCCAGTGTAATCAGTCCTTATTGCTGGGCTGGACCCATTTACTGGGTTGTCCAGTGTCATGACATCAGTCAAAGTTGCAGCTGGAGAAGAACAGACATATTAATTTCCACAAACAGCATAATAACACCCACTGTGAATTGGCTTTAATGACCATAGCAATAGAGTTACTATTAATTATATTTGTTAATGGAATGCATTTAGATTTGTACAATTAACAAGCATTGGATAACATATACCATACACAGTAATTCCAACATTTAAATGCAAAAAGAACGTTTATATTTTGTAATTCACACTTACAGCTTTGGCATCCCTTATTGCGTAAAATCGCCTCCAAAGTGGTTCCAAAAACGAAGCGCACGTTCTGAAGCACTCCCTGCAGACGTACACATTGCATTTGTAGTTATTCAATATCCACACATGTACATATTTTCAATACATTTCCTAAAGGATCATAATAGCGTATTTTAAGTTTGATGTCGAACAATAGGCTACATGTCTGTGAGTGTGACTATCCTCGAGCACCAAACGCTGCGCTGCTCGCAATCGCTTCAGGACAAGGTTAGACTTACTCAGACTAGGCTATAACTGTAACATTTATTTGTATACAATTACAACATTATTTGCAATGTATTTATGAACTCATACATTAATTCATATTTACCATAAATCTATCTTTCACAGCTCCTTTTCCGATCCTCAAACGGGCAATGTCGGCAACCTCATGCGTCAGGACCTTTTGGATGGGTACGTCCATTTCTGATATATTGATCTCTTCACACCCGACGAACAGCTGGGCACGATCCTCCTGAATGAACAGCGTGATATTCTTCCAGTGTCCAGTCGCTAGATCCGCATCTTCTATGGACACTACCTGTTGCTTGTTCCCGGTGGAGTATACCACATCCAGAGTTTGCGCCTTGCCATTAGAAATGATTTCGAATAACGGTCCTGATCCGTCATCCCTCTCCACAGTCAAAAGACTGCCCCTGGTTTTTTTGAACTGCTTGAAGTTGACCAGGAGAAGGAATCCCCTCTCAGCTTGTATCGAATCAATGAGGTCCCTGAAGGAGATCTCGGGAACCGGGGGGATCAGGTCTGCGTTCAGGATCTTATAGGCTGGGCTGTAAGGATCTGCGCCTTTTACCAAGGTAACACCTTGGTGCCTTTTGTTCACTTTCACAAGCTCAAATAGGTCGTATACACTGTTATCATCTCTACTCTCTGTGAAGGGAGAAACTGTAGTGAGTCTCTATGGGCAACTTTAAGTTCACAGATAAACTATTGCCAGACCTTTTAACAGAATAACTCCATTGTTGATTTTAATATTTCTATATTTAATTAAACATTTACAAAATCTCACCTGCCACCCTGCTGCCCTCACAATTCCAAAGCACCAAAAGGAGAAAGACTCCTGTCAGCTTCATCTTGAAACCTCAGAAATCTGTTTAAACCAGAAGGTAGAAACACAGTTAAATAGGTATTGTCATTTACACACTTCTAAAGATTACAGTCCAATTATAAAAACGTAATAAAAAGCTTATATTATTCGAAGAAAATATTATGATTAGAATTTACCGACCTGAATAAAATAAAATAAATAAGTCACAGATGGATAAGTTGAAGAAACTCCTTGATTGTCAGAGCTTCGTTGTCTCGTTATTTCTTCTTTAATTCTCCAATTTATTCCATGTGTTAAATAGTCTTAGAAATCTTAATGTTCGCTAAAAACTCTAAGTTCGTTCGGTCTTTATTCCGATGCTCAGACTGTTCTACTAACACTGTGGACATAAGTGCTATTTAAATAGTTTCGTGACATTCCTGAGACAACACTTCCTCCAATCAGAGCACAGAAGGAAAAAGGGACGAGCTTATTACCTCAAGAAGCTGAGCGTAATATCCGAGACATACTTTCAGAGCCGATTTCCATCAGCGGATAAATATTTTATAGATGGACAGGGGCCAAGTGGGGTAACCCGTCATTTCCTGTTTAAAAAAAGGAGCCTACCTTATTTGTGAAATATGCTTCTCTCTTTATTTTCATTGTCGCTTTTTAATACATTTCAAATAAACTGGATCAAAATAAACCATGTAGATCCCCTTAAAAAAACGTAGGTGAAGTTGTTAGGCCATATGTTATGGCGGGAAATATATAGAAATGGAGAAACATTTACTTTAATAAGTTATCATGGAAAATACATCATATCAATGTATATGAATAGGCCTATGTCTGCTTTTGAGAGGATGTGTATTGCTGGCCTATTCGTCTTGCCATTCACAGTTCATCCACCGAGAGCCGTTGTGAGTTTAGGCTACACCTTTGTGTTGGTCAGACTTTTCACTAACACATACACAGAGTATCAAAACATTAAGAACACCTGCTCTTTCCATGACAGTATACAGTGCCCTCTGTAATTATTGGGACAGTGAAGACTTATTTCTCCTTTTGGCTCTATACTCCAAAATACTTTAAATCAAACAATGACTATGAGGTTAAAGTGCAGACTGTCAGCTTTCATTTGAGGATATTTTCAACCACATCGGGTGAACCATTTAGAAATTACTGGACTTTTTGTAATAGTCCCCCCTATTTTAGGGGAGCAAAAGTATTTGGTTCCATATTCATAGCACACAATGACTACATCAAGCTTGTGAACCTATCTTGAATAATGATGAGTTAGAAAGTATAGACACACAAATGTCATACCCCCAAGACATGCTATCCTCTCACAATAACAGGGGAGCTTACCATTTTGGGGTGGGTATGATATTTGTGCATTTGTAACTTTCTCACTCATCCTTATTCACGATTCATTCTCGATTATCCATAATCATGGTAGCATCCACATCCATGTAGAAGTGTTTAGAAACATATTATATTCTTACTTACAATAAAAATGACTTAAAAATGACACAATACATGATTTACAACGAATTTCTATTGGGCACAAAATATTCTGAAACAACCAAAACCAACAGAAATGCATCCAACAAATATGTATAGGGTCACAAGTTTGACATAATCATTGCATGCTTGTAAGGGGTGTGTAACTGGTGGCAGGGAAGTCAGACGCAGGAAAGCAGAACATGGTAAATAGCCGGAGCAGTTTAATACCAAAACCAACGGCATCAAGAAAATAACAACTTGGGTACAAAACCCGACACGCACCAGTCAACATGCGCACAAGCACTTACAACAAACAATACCACACAAAGACATGGGGGGGAACAGAGGGTTAAATACACAACACGTAATGAGGGAATGAAAAGCAGGTGTGTGTAAAAACAAGACAAAACAAAAGGAAAATGAAAAATGGATCGACGATGGCTAGAAGACCGGTGACGTCGACCACCGAACACCGCCCGTATGTAGTGTGTGTGTATGCGTGTGTTGGGGTGTCAGTGTTAGTAAAAAAAAAGGGTCAGTGCAGGTAGTCTGGGTAGCCATTTGATTAGCTATTTAGCAGCCTTGTTTAGCAGTCTTATGGCTTTTGGATAGAAACTGTTCAGGGTTATGTTAGTTCTAGACTTGGTGCACTGGTACCACTTTCTGTGTGGTAGCAGAGCGAACAGTCTATGGCTTGGGTGGCTGAGGTCTTTGCCAATTTTTTAGTCCTTCCTCTGACACCGCCTGGTATAAAGTGATGCACTGGGATGTACTCACCACCCTTTGTAGTGGTTTAGCATCCACTTCATTAAACCACTTCCTTATTGAGCGTGTCACTGGTACTTCCTTTTTTAGATTTTGCTTGTAAGCAGGAAGCAGGAGGATAGAGTAATGGTCTGATTTGCCAAAGGGAGGGAGAGGGAGGGCCTTGTATGTGTTTATGGGTGTAGAATAAAGGTGACCTAGAGTTTTGTCACCTCTAGATGCACAGGTGACAAGCTGGTAAAAAATGTGGTAAACAGATGTTAGTTTTCCTGCATTAAAATCACCAGCCTCGAGAAATGCAGCCTCTGAATGTGCATTTTCCTGTTTGCTTATGCCCCTATACAGCTCATTGAGTGCAGTGTTAGTGCTAGCATTAGTGTGTGGTGGTAAGTAGACAGCCACGAAAAATATAAAGAAAACTCTCTTGGTAAATACTATGGTCTGCATTTTTTTATCAAGGTATTCTAACTCAGGTGAGAAAATACTAGCGACTTCTTTAAACTTTGAGATTGTGCACCAGCTGTTTTTAATGAAGCGACACACCCCTCCTCCCGTCATCTTACCCAAGTCTGCCATCTGGTCGATGCATAAAAAAACAGCGAGATGTATGTCCATGTCCTTGTTAACCCATGACTCTGAGAAACATAGGATATGTTTTTCAGGTCCTATTGATAGGATAGTCTCGAACGGAACTCATCCAGTTTGTTCTAAAGTGATTGTACGTTCTCCAATAGAGCAGAGTGTAATGGGAGTCTATTTGCTCGCCTTGGTATTTTCATCAGGATGCCGGCTCGCCTGCACTCTTTCACCGCCGCTTCCTCTTTCGAGTCCCGGGGTTAAGGCCTCGTCCGGAGTAAGCAAAACATCCAGACCTGTTAAGAGTTAAGTTAAGATCTGCATAAAAAAACACAGTAAAAAAACACAGATCACCTGAAAGGTAAAGCCATGCAGTAGCCTCTGAGTCATTCCTAAAATCTCTAAAGCCCCTTTCACTGCATCTGTCTCCTCTCTTTTGGTGTCAACTCAGACGCTAGACCCCTGCTATGTAATGACAGCTTCCTCCCTTCCTGATTGAGACTTGTTCCACATTTCACTTTTGGCAGGAGATTATGGATTTTAGCCCGAATCAATGTTAGCTAATTCTTGGAATAGTAACTTCCCTCCAGATGTGGATGAGGAGCACAGATTAGGAGGAGACAATGACAGTGATAGAAACACTCTGGACAAACAGCAGGGGACTCACAGCACCTTACCGCCTATGCATCATGACTTATTGATGTAGGATCTTAATTTGATCACCCTGTTTCAGGATAACCTTCCTGCAATGCAGGACATTTCAAACTTGTAGTGTATTTTTAGGTTTAAAAAGACGTCAACCCCTACAAAATTGTTCATTCATTTTAATCCACATTAATTAGCGGTTAATGTGAAACCTATTGTCATTATTATTATTTTTTAAACTCTTTTTTTTTCTTACGTTACCAATCTATGCTTCAGTTACCATGTCAAATAACTAAAGCATAGATTGGTAACAAAAACAATAAAACATATTGCACACAGAAACTTGCGGCCAAGAGTAAATTGGTCAAAAACAATGGCACTAATTGGCCTAAAGGGGGTGCTGTTATAAGCAGTCTCACTTAAACCCTCAAATCCGCCGCCCCATTTGATCTAGACTTCAAACTTTGTATGTATGTGTCTTTCCTCGTGCTGAACAAATTTACCTCAATGACCCATAAGGTCCGTCAAGATAGATTTTCCTCCATCTTGGACATTTTAGAAAATCTTTGAAAGCTTCTCATGAACCATCTCATGATCCAAATAACACCAACTTCACTAAGGGATTGGTTAAAGGGAAAGGTATCATGGAGGTTTTGTAATAAAAAAGATAGAAGATACGTGTTTCCAATGTCATCATCGGTGTGCATTGTGTGATTTTTGCAAAATATGATTAGGCATTGCCTACTAATTGTCTACTAATTGATTGATGATGTCATTGGAAACACTTTTCTTCCTCTATATTTTTTACTACAAAACATAGAAATGCCATTTTCACATATGTTGATGTTGGGCTGGTGCTGGAGATTGGAAAATTATTTTATATTCCCCTTTAAGAGGTGGCTGAGTTAATGATAAATCAGAAAATCTACATGTCCATTTAAATCCTTTGTAAATCCACTTCACAATGGCATGTCAACTTGAAACGTTTTAGGGTCATCAAAGACATTACCATGATGAACCGTGCTCAGTTCATATGGCATTGATATCTTAAAAAATAAGGAAACGATTAACAATTAATTTTTTTGTTTGACTATGTAACGCTAAAATAATCATATACAATCTTCTCATGGACTAAAAGTCAGATTCACTCCAAATTTGGTCTTTGGATTCATCACAATAGTCCCTAAAGAGTTTGAGAAAATAATGTTGACGCATTTAATGATGGCCACACTATGATATACATGCAAAAAAATATTTGTTTTTGGGAGTTCTGGGTTATCACATACTCGGTCACAAAATGTAATGTACAGACTCATTGTTCGACATTGCAGCCGAGAGTGCAGGCGACTGCTGCATCAGATGACCTGGCCTCCACAAATCACCTAACCTCAACCCAATTGAGATGGTTTGGGATGAGTTGGACCGCAGAGTGAAAGAATAGCAGCCAACAAGTGCTCAGCATATGTGGGACCTCCTTCAAATCTGTTGGAAAAGCGTTCCTCATAAAGCTGGATGGGAGAATGCCAAGAGTGAGCAAAGCTGTCATCAAGGCAAAGGGTGGCTACTTTGAAGAAACTCAAATATAAAATATATTTCAATTTGTTTAACACTATTTTGCTTACTACATGATTCTATATGTGTTATTTCATTGTGCTGATGTCTTCACTATTATTCTACAATGTAGAAAATAGTGAAAATAAATAAAAATCCTTGAATGAGTAGGTGTGTCCAAACTTTTGTCTGGTACTGCATGTTTCACTCTTAACTACCCATATACTGACCCCATACAGATGAGTGATAAGATATTGCAGCTGCAGGACTCCCTCCTCTTTGACCCCATAAACTGTCATTGGTCTATTAGACTTTGCGTGATCCAGCAGGCTATCGTTAGCACACTAGCAGATTCATCCCTGTTCCTTGAGGTCTGGAATCTACAAACCCTCATGATGAGACAGTAAACGTACATTAGCACTCACCACCACCACCAGACTGGACACTTTCCCACTTCGTGCCCTGCAGCCATGCGTTTTTACTGCAGCAACAGCAAGTCCTGCAGCAAGTCCTTACGAAAAGAGGTCTGCCGTGAAGGAGTGCATGTATTTGTTTTGGCTAACATTTCAGCTTAAGGCACATTTGGGGTCTCTCTGATGGCGTAGCCTATCACATGAGTGCTCAAATGTTATCTACTGAGTAAATGCTTCAGTAAACTATCTCCTGAAAAATCAATAAAAGACAGCAGTGCCAGTGCTTACATTTGTGAGAGCACAAAGCAGATCATGTACAGGAGGATCAAGCAACCTTGAATGGCACATTACCATCATCAGATGACCACAATGAAGAATTACAGGGGGACACCTGACATGGCTCCAGCTGGAGAGATTAAATTAAGGTTTTACGCAAAAAAGTCTCTAGCCCCCTTTCCATCAAACAGCCAGATTCTTCTATGGAAGTCTAAGAACCAAACCATATTTTACGAGTGAACATGAAGGAGTTTGTTGCCAGACTTTGCCGAAAGGTTTTTCTTGTTCTACTGTTTGTTCTCTAGAACATGCCAATGTCCTGAAATGAACTTGAACTGCTGGCCATCGTAAATCATTGATGGTAATCCACACTTCATCCCTAAATGCTAACAAGGGAAGTATGGCTTTTACCATGGCGTTGGAACTGCCTAGCACGTCTTGATCTAAATGAAGTACTATGAAATAACGTCATGATGGCCTATTCAATCTTTTCACCATAAAACTACCTTAGAGCCTGGCAAACAGCATGTTCAGATCTGGATATAGGTTATCATTGCGTATCCATGTGCACTATACTTGTATAAAGTATGTATAGAAGTATAGGCAACATGTTTGGAGGTAACTTAGTGAAAGCACTTCCAATGCAGTGTGTTAGCATGGTTAGCATTGTTAACTTTGGAGTCCTCCTGGATCCATGCTTGGAAGAAGATGATTTATTGGTTGCAGTGACTCTGTCCGATTCCTGTAAGTGAGGTCATAGTGTGAATATGTTGGATGCACTTCTCTCAAAGGCCTTGTCTTCATTCATTGTTTATAGACAGACGTCAAGTCATCCGCAGTGCTCCCTGTGCGCCAAAGATGCAAGCCCAGAACATTCTAGCTAATTGGCTCAGAGTTGGTGATAATGGACGATCAGCTGCCTTTCAGGCCACTTTGTTTTGCCATGTGCTGTACTACATGTATGGAGGAATAAAGCCCCTCAACTCTCAGTCCATTACATTCAGGAATGTAAAAAAGTATTTTGAAAGCCACCCTGAAACACAGTGTGCCGTTTGTAAATTAACCGTAAAGCATTACGATGTGCAGAGCAACAGGATGTATCATCACATCATTACATTAGAAGTCCTCCTGGCGACCACATGTGTAGATAACGATGACATTGTCTGAGTGCCATGGACATGCCATCTGTATTTCACTACTTCAGACTCTCGCCAGTGGTTGAAAAGCTGCAGTTGACTGACTGGCACCTGTGGAACAGAATGATTCTGAGAATCCCAGACTGACACTGATGAGGTTTAGAAGGAAAATGATTGGAAAGGTAACTCATATGATGCTTCATGATTTTGTTCTGATATTGTCCTTTCAAGCTTAGTGAAAATGGCATTTTTGGGTAATAGCAAGAACACAAGAACATACCATGATCGTTGTTACTACAGAATATGGAATTAAGTTGTTCCAAAAAAAAACTAAGCAGATAAATATGTAATCATTACTAGTACAAAGCAAAATTATTTTCACTATAATCATACATCATGTTTTTGGGGGGAACTTGTCCTGTTCCATTGCTATCCAGTGGATATTGTACAAACTACTGTTTCGTCAGTTCATTCAGTTCTATTAGAGAAAGACCAAGCAGCTGTAGGGATTATCTTATTGTATTTGTTTGCTTTTTCAGTATGTGAACACATCTGTACCACCAATATTATATCATTTAAAATCTTATTGACAGGGTACCGTACCTTAGAGTATTGGCAAACTATCGTAATTTAATAATATGGCATGAATGTAATCTGAGGGACAGGTCATAGCTGTTCATGAATAATAATTGAGTGGTTGATAAGAGTTCATTAGTAGAGTGTTGCACACAGTGAACAAATATGCACACACAAACAGACAGCCCTTTCACTGTACAGAACACCAGTATAGCCTGCCTTTCCCACTAGCCAACACTGATTTGAATGAAAGTGAATTCTTCAGTGAGGGTTTGCAGAACGATTCGAAGGTCAACAATGGCATTTCATCCTCCCACATATACTTCCAGTTTTATTTGCTGTGGCTACTCTGCTTTTGTCCATTCTGATAGTATGGGCGTTTTTAGCTGCTCAGGCGCTGGATGATGTTGAGACCCATGCATCGAAACTGCTTTGAATAATGGCAACGAATTGAAGTCAAACCTCTCCCTTGTGCCACCCCCCAGACACTGAGCACCCATTAACATCCAGTCGGCCACAGCTCTCCACAGTGCGCCAGCATACATCATCCCCCTGACATCATAGTAATCTGCTGATGTAGAGGTTCTAGTTCTGACAAAGTCACATAACAGATCTGGATATGAGTCCATAGGGAGCTCTGGCTCTCAATGCTCCTACAGTATGTGTGTAAACACTTCCAGTGCTTTTTATTGGACCCTTTACAGGGCCAGAGTGCTCTGATGGGAAAGAAAAGGGCACAGACAGCTCACGGGTTGATCTTTTAACTGCTTTAGGCATTGGGCTAGTTCTGTCTGTGGGTTTGGAAACCAAAGGTACTGCACACAACACCGAGTCTTACTACAGTCATGCTTTTATCTGCACTTTTTGCGCCCCACAAAAACCTTATGAACTAGGCTTTGGATAAATAAAATATGATGACTGATCTACGTAGCTGAACAATATAAGGTTATTATGACCGTACACGTGTAGTTAACAATGTAGGGTTATGAAACAATGTAGGGTTATCACCATCCACGTGTAGTTAACAATGTAGGGTTATCACCATCCACGTGTAGTTAACAATGTAGGGTTATCACCTTCCACGTGTAGTTAACAATGTAGGGTTATCACCATCCACGTGTAGTTAACAATGTATGGTTATCACTTTCCATGTGTAGTTAACAATGTAGGGTTATCACCATCCACGTGTAGTTAACAATGTAGGCATTTATCACCATCCACGTGTAGTTAATAATGTAGGGTTATCACCATCCACATGTAGTTAACAATGTAGGGTTATGAAACAATGTAGGCTTATCACCATCCACGTGTAGTTAACAATGTAGGCTTATCACCATCCACGTGTAGTTAAAAATGTAGGCTTATCACCATCCACGTGTAGTTAACAATGTAGGCTTATCACCATCCATGTGTAGTTAACAATGTAGGCTTATCACCATCCACGTGTAGTTAACAATGTAGGGTTATCACCATCCACGTGTAGTTAACAATGTGGGCTTATCACCATCTACGTGTAGTTAACAATGTAGGCTTATCACCATCCACGTGTAGTTAACAATGTAGGCTTATCACCATCCACGTGTAGTTAACAATGTAGGGTTATCACCATCCACGTGTAGTTAACAATGTAGGCTTATCACCATCCATGTGTAGTTAACAATGTAGGGTTATGAAACAATGTAGGCTTATCACCATCCACGTGTAGTTAACAATGTAGGGTTATGAAACAATGTAGGGTTATCACCATCCACGTGTATGATTTACTCACACTGTAAAAACATCTGCTTTCGATTGTTGGATCAAAAGCTCTTGTTGCAAATCACTTGATCATATCACACCGTGCACTGGCACATAATAGGAGAAAAGTGTAAAATGAAAGCCACGCGATGGAAACATTAATCATTTGAAAAATAAAAGCAACGGTCAATTGCATTACGATGCATCATCCATACATATCACGTACCCAAGGCAGTCTCTGTTGCCATGTACTGTATCATCCATACACAAGTCACAGATAGTTCAGTAGGGTAAGCTATCTCTGATTAGAAACAACTGGAAAAAACCAAGGGGAATTCCTCGGACATTGATTGCTCGGGAATCCCTTTTATCCCAGGTTTCAAGAATGTGCAAATTAACAACAGAACAAGATCATTGCTCATTTACAGGAAGTATATGTTCTTTGCAATATAAGTCAGAGTATCAGAGGGGATCATTGTGGGCTTCCCCCTCTTGCATAGCTGAGGTACTCTGGGAAGTGAGATCTGCTGTCCATGTTTTACTATCGTGATTTGTGGCACATGACTGATCAATTTTTAAAAGGCTAGTAACAAACTACCCCCTTCTTCTGTGAAAGTATTTATTGTAATTTTGCACTATGAAAACGACCACGAAAACCTGTGAAAGCATGCCGTACTGTCCTCCCTTCCTATTTGTGGGGAGCTCTCAGTGTGTCATGTCAGATATTATTATTTGTATAGAGAAGTAACTAATTGGAATAGTTTTAATCGCGTATCTCCATAGTGCCATCCAAGCTCAGGGTCTGAACCCTTTCATGTGCTACTGGGTCCTGGACTTCCTGATGGGCCAACACCAGGTGGTGAAGGTAGGCAACAACACCTCCACCACACTGATTCTCAACATGGGGTCCCCACAGGGGTGTGTGCTCAGCCCCTTCCTGTACACCAGGGGTGGGCAATTCCAGCCCTCTGGGGCCTGATTGGTGTCAGAGTTTTGCCCCAGCCCCAGCTAACACACCTGACTCCAATAATCACCTAATCATGATCTTCAGGTTAGAATGCAATTTGATTAATCAGCTGTGTTTGCTAGGGATGGAGAAAAAGTGTGACACCAATCAGGCCCCTGAGGACTGGAGTTGCACACCCCTGCTGTACACCCATGACTGCGTGGTCATGCACATCTACAACTCAATAATCAAGTTTACTGATGACACAACAGTGGTAGATTACCAACAACTGATTGTTGGCCTGATTACCAACAACGTTGTTGGCCTGATTACCAACAACGACGAGACAGCCTACATGGAGGAGGTGAGAGCCCTGGCGGAATGGTACCAGGAAAATGTACATTTAGTCATTTCTAAAAGCACTTTAAACATTTAGAGGATGCTCTTATCCAGAGAAACTTACAACAGTGATTACATACAATTTCATTCTGGTCCCCATGGGAATCAAACCCACAATCCATGCATTGCAAGCAGCCATGCTCTACCAACTGAGCTACACAGTACACCTCTCCCTCAATGCACCGTCTGCAACCGCAGAACTCTCCAGAGGGGGGTGTGGTCAGCCCAACGAATCCCCGGGTGCACACTGCCTGCCCTCCAGGACATCTACAGCGCCCAGTGTTCACAGGAAGGCCAAGAAGATCATCAAGGACCTCAGCCACCAGAGCCACAGCATGTTCATCCCGCTTCCATCTAGAAGATGGGGACAATACAGGTGCATCAAAGCAGGGACCTAGAGACTGAAAAACAGCTTCTGTCTCCAGGCCATCAGACTGTTAAACAGTCACCACTAGCCAGCCTTCGCCCAATACCCTGACCTGAACCTTAGTCACTGTTATTACCCGCCTACCACCCGGTACTCTACCCTGCACCTTAGAGACTGCTGCCAAATGTACATAGAGTCATCCTATATAACTACTGCTGTACACACCTTTTCAATTCATATACTGTCCATACTGTCTATACACACTATTATGACCAAAAGTATGTGGACACCTGCTCGTCGAACATCTCATTCCAAAATCATGGGCATTAATATGGAGTTGGTCCCCCCTTTGCCGTCTCCACTCTTCTGGGAAGGCTTTCCACTAGATGTTGGAACATTGCTGTGAGGACTTGCTTCCATTCAGCCACAAGAGCATTTGTAACAATTTAACCACCGTCTCTTCGCAGATGAGCCCTGCATCCACAAGGTACTATGGTTTGTAAGGCCTCTTTAGATAATGCTCCAGCCCAAAAAAATACAGAAATGTAGGAAGAAGGTTTGATTGTCTTCATCTTGATTCATGATTATGTTGACTGGGTGTCATAAACAGCAAGTAACCGCCCCTCGAAATAGGGCTTATTTTTGGTTTCAGTCTGTGGCTTACACTTGGGTCCATCTCCTACTGTTTATATGGTTTCCATGCAGATAGGTAGGTAGTACACTCTTAGAAAAAAAAGGGTTCCAAAAGGGTTCTTCGGCTGTTCCCCATAGGAGAGCCTTTTTTGGTTCCAGGTAGAACCCTCTGTAGAAAGGATCCTACATGGAACCCAAAGGAACAAATGCCGCCGAAAGAAATGGCAGCAGTTTTACGGGCGCCTAACCAATTGTGCTACTTTGTGGTTTCTTTGTGTTATTTGTAACTTATTTTGTACATTATGTTTCTGCCACCTTATCATACGGCAAAAAATAGCTTCTGGATATCAGGACAGTGATCACTCACCTCGGATTAGACCCCAAAAAAATCTTCAACAAGCAGGACTCACAGGATGTACTTCAGACACCCGACAAGGCCGAAATCCCCGTCATTGGCAAGAGAAAGAGACACAGGTATAGAGGATACAGGGCGGGGTGCCTCGTAAGGATCTATATTTGTAAACAACAGCTGGTGCATGAAATCTAAGGAAGTTTCTAGATTTTGCTCGCCTGAATTAGAGTATCTCATGATAAGCTGTAGACCACACTATTTGCCAAGAGACATTTAATTTATTTGTTTCGTAGCTGTTTTTTTTACCACCACAGACGGATGCTGGCACTCAGACCGCACTCAGCTGTATAAGGAAATAAGCAAAAAGGAAACCGCTCACTCAAAGCACTCCTAGTGGCAGGGAAACTTAAATCAGTTTTACCTATTTTCTATCAGCATGATAAATGCGCAACCAGAGGGGAAAAAATTCTAGATCACCTTTACTCCTCACACAGAGACGCATACAAAGCTCTCCCTCGCCCTCCATTTGGTAAATCTGACCATAATTCTATCCTCCTGATTCCTGCTTACAGGCAAAAATTTAAGCAGAAGTACCAGTGACTCAGTCTATAAAAAAAGTGGTCAGATGAAGCATATGCTAAACTACAGGACTGTTTTGCTAGCACAGACTGGAATATGTTCCGGGATTCTTCCGATGGCATTGAGGAGTACACCACATCAGTCACTGGCTTTATCAATAAGTGCATCGAGGACGTCATCCCCTCAGTAACCGTACGTACATACCCCAGCCAGAAGCCATGGATTACAGGCAACATTCTCACTGAGCTAAAGGGTAGAGCTGCCGCTTCAAGGTGCGGAACTCTAACCCGGAAACGTATAAGAAATGCCCTGCGACGAACCATCACACAGGCAAAGCACCAGTACAGGACTAAAATTGAATCGTACTGCACAGGCTCCGAAGCTCGTCGGATGTAGCATGGCCTACAAATGATTAAAGACTACAAAGGGAAGCACAGCCGCGAGCTGCCCAGTGAAACGAGCCTACCAGACGAGCTAAATCACTTCTATGCTGGCTTCGAGGCAAGTGACACTGAGGCTTGCATGAGAGTATCAGCTGTTCCGGACGACTGTGTGATAACTCTCTCCGTAGCCGACGTGAGTAAGACCTTTTAAACAGGTCAACATTCATAAGGCCGCTGGGCCAGACGGATTACCAGGACGTGTGCTCCGGGCATTTGCCGACCAACTGGCAGGTGTCTTCACTGACATTTTCAACATGTCCCTGTTTGAGGTTATAATACCAACATGTTTCAAGCATCGATAGTCCCTGTGCCCAAGAACACTAAGGTAACCTGCCTAAATGACTACAGAAGTGCTTTGAAAGTCTGGAAAAGGCTCATGTTAACACCATTATCCCAGAAACCCTAGACCCACTCAAATCTGCATACCGCTCAAAGAGATCCACAGATGATGCAATCTCCATCGCACTCCACACTGCCCTTTCCCACCTGGCCAAAAGGAACACCTACGTGAGAATGCTATTCATTGACTACAGCTCAGCGTTCAACACCATAGTGCCTTCACAGCTCATCACTAAGCTAAGGATCCTGGGATTAAACACCTCCCTCTGCAACTGGATCCTGGACTTCCTGACGGGCCGCCCAAAATTAGTGAGGGTAGGTAGCAACACATCTGCCACGCTGATCCTCAACACTGGAGCACCTCAGGGGTGCGACCTCAGTCCCCTCCTGTACTCCCTGTTCACCCACGACTGCATGGCCAGGCACGACTCCAACACCATCATTCAATTAGCAGATGACACAACAGTGGTAGGCCTGATCACTGACAATGACGAAACAGCCTGTAGGGAGGAGGGCAGAGATCTGGCCGGCTGGTGACAGAGTGACAACCTATCCCTTAACGTAGTCAAGACAAAAGAGGTAATTGTGGACTACAGGAAAAGGAGGACCAAGCATGCCCCCATTCTCATCAACGGGGCTGTAGTGGAGCAGGTTGAGAGCTTCAAGTGTCCACATCACCAACAAACTAGAATGGTCCAAACATGCCAAGACAGTCGTGAAGAGGGCACGACAAAACATATTCCCCCTCAGGAGACTGAAAATATTTGGATCCTCAAAAGGTTCCATAGCTGCAACACTGAGAGCAATGTACTGGTTGCATCACTGTCTGGTAGGGCAACTGCTCGGCCTCTGGCCGAGGGTAGTGCATACGGCCCAGTACATTGCTGGGGCTAAGCTGCCTGCCAACCAGGACCTCTACACCAGGCAATGTCAGAGGAAGGCCCTAAAAATTGTCAAAGACCCCAGCCACCCCAGCCATAGACTGTTCTCTCTACTACCGCATGGCAAGCGGTAACGGAGCGCCACGTCTAGGACCAAAAGGCTTCTCAACAGCTTGTATCCCCAAGCCATAAGTCTCCTGAACAGGTAATCAAATGGCTACCCGGACTATTTGCATTGTGTCCCGCCTCCCGCCCCCCTCTCCATCCCCCCCTGCCAACCCCTCTTTTACACTGCTGCTGCTCTCTGTTTATCATCTATGCATAGTCACTTTAACTATACATTCATGTACATATTACCTCAATTAGCCTGACTAACCGGTGCCACCACACATTGGCTACCCGGACTATTTGCATTGTGTCCCGCCACCCCCCACCCAACAACCCTCTCTTTTACGCTGCTGCTACTCTCTGTTTGTCATCTATGCATAGTCACTTTAACTATACATTCATGTACATATTACCTCTATTAGCCCGACTAACCGGTGCCCCCGCATATAGACTCTGTACCGGTACCACCTGTATATAGCCATGCTACTGTTATTTTCACCGTCATTTTACTGTTATTAAATTACTTTACTTATCTATTGTTTACCTAATACCTATTTTTTACTTAATAATTGCAGTGTTGGTTAGGGCTTGTAAGTAAGCATTTCACTGCAAGGTCTACACCTGTTGTATTCAGCGTACGCAACAAATATACTTTGATTTGATTTGATTACCTAAGAGGACACTAAAGACAGGCTCAGTTTTGAATAATTTATTTTTGGTCTCCTCACAGTAAATGTACCTTAACCTCATGATCAATGAAGCAATACCTGTCCTCAAGCACTCACATTCAGAATAACATGATACTAAGCACTGACGTCTGGAATAGCCATGAATTGAACACATTCTGAAATATCACTGTGTTTTCATAAGAAAGACGAGGAATTACACAACTGAATTATACCTTTAAGGTATTTTACAGATGTTAGCTCCACAGCCACATTTGCTTTCACTGAAACACTGCACATCAAAGAAGGGGAGAAATTAATTGACTTGGCTGGATTGCATCATATCCCGATTGATTGATTTTTGATGTTGGATCATGTATGTATTATATCCTCTTTTTAATTTCGACAATGATTCTGTCTAAATAGATTTTTTCAGCTTCTTTTTTTCTCCGTACTAGTTATCTATAACCAACAACATGTTGTTGATTCACCTTCAATAATGTCCCGATGGACAGGCATAGCTTGATGTAGATGGATTGTAATCTCAAGTTTCTACTAGAATAATTCCATTTCTAGTGTAAAATATAGTCATACTTTATACACCAGTTAAGAGTTCAGTGAGACCTGGCATTAGACTGAAGGACATGCAGGCTCTCCCTAGTGATTCCTGCCAAAGCTCAAAGAGGTCGACATGGAAGTCTCCAAGACTAACTGTGCATAATTTACAATCATTTGTTACAGGGAATTGGCCAGTAGAAGCAGATGTTCATTGGATGGGTCCTAACTAGGATCTCAGCACAAGCAGCATGACTATTTATCGCTGGTTATTCATACTGAATGTTTGAACACATTAGCGGACTACGAATGTCATCGTTTTATGATATTCAGGGGCAGAAAACCCTCCTCAGCTACAGACTAGGGGTGTTGACCAACGTAGAAACTAGGCTTGATTTCTGTGTCTAGTCCCTTCATGCAAAGCCCTTGAATGTGATTTGCTACCTTTTCTTGTCAACATTGAAATTCGAGGTAAGATGTTTTTTTCTCTAATTTACCATTTCAAAACATGGGAGGTAGGTATGCAGACAGTTGGCCACAAAAACAGGGAAGGTTATCTGCAAGATCTAGTGACACGTGCCTGCTATGTGCTCATGTCTAGATTAATAACTCCCTGTTCTCTCCCACATTGGACGTTAGATTACAGTATGTGTTCTTAGTCACCATTCAAAAAGAATAACGACTATTATTCATGTGTGTGTGTGTGTGGAAAATTAAATAAATATTTGGTCTGCATAGATAGTCTGTCTATATTTGGTCATATTTAGCAGCGATTAGAATCTTAAGACTCCTAAGCTGCAAGGGCAGTAAACAAGACATAAACCATGTGTTCTGCACATACTGTATATAGTTTCCCATATTTGAAGTAAGAATCACATCCCGTGGAGGATCCCAAGGATAACACTTGAAACTCAAACCTGCAGTCGAACACGTATGTCTATCCATTATGATTTACTGGGACATACGCTAGATTTATTGGAACAAGCAGGAAAGCGGTTGAGTGAGGCATTCCATTGAGCTATAAAAGAACTGGAGACTGCGTCCAAGATGGCTGACTGTTGTTTTCTACGTGATCTACCCATGTTCGCAGACCCCGTTTCGTGGTTGCAGCCATGTTTCTAGATCCGGTTTTACTGGGACGTCTACACCTGCACACTAGCACTCAGTGTGCACTGGGACCCTCTGCGAGTATCGAGAACGCCATCACATCATCCAGAAGCTTGACAGACAATGTATGAATATAACATTTTTATATCTTCGGCTGAGAGTGATGAAAAACAATCTGCCTCAAAAACAATTATTTAAATAATTAAATGGATGTTTGTGCAAAAAGTGTGATGAATAAAGTGTCTTATTAGGAATTTTCTCATTATACTTCTCTACGGGGCCGAATGGGAATTGTCTTTCTGAGCCGGACTTCAGTTAAACTGCAATTCCGAAACTGTCCTCTTGGTACAGTGGAAAGCGTGCTTCTAGACCGGAACCCCGGAGCCCAGACCCTGGCAGTCTGGGCTCCGCTAGACAAACTAAAGCTTTCTTCACATTGGCAGTTTGAAGTGACTAAAATCCCATTTTTTGCATATCCGATTAGAATCTGTTCTTTTTCCTGCAGATTTTACGGCCAAAAAGCACATGGAATCAGATATTTTAAGCCACATTTCAAACCACCTTCGTAAGTGGTTTGAAGTCAGATAGAAATCTGATTCCTGGCATTGCGTCTGAATGGTCAAATCTGACTGATTTGCCCTCAAGTGGTTTTAAGACTGTTATTTGGCATATTTTGCTGCTTGCTAGCTACTCTGTTGACAGTTTGACAAGGACATGTGTTAGCTACCTAGCTTGTTAAAGGAGTAGTTCACTATTTTACAACTTGATGTTAGATGGTTCTTCACCCTGAAAGTAGTCCATGGAGCAAGATAAACTGTAATCCATGGTTCAGATTTCTTTGAACATCCACAACAAACTTCAGCTAACCTTAGCCACCACAAGCTAACAATCAATGGAAGTGATTTGGGCATTAGAGCATGTTTATAAAAAGAATGTCCAAATAATCTGAAATCTATTCAAATCAACGCCATGTTTGGTTTAATGTTACTAAAATGTGATTTGGCAATAAAAAATTAAATAAAAATCACTTCCATTGATTGTTAGCTTGTGATTGATGAAGTTAGCTGAACTTTGCAGTGGCTGTTTTTAAAAAAATACTTTTTTTTTCTCCTCTCCCATACACTATGTTCAGGGTGAGTAACCATCTAGTTTTAAGTAGTAAAAAGGTGAACAACTTCTTTAATTGTTTACAAACATATTAGTGAAAGTGCTTGAACGCTCAACATCTTCCTAGCTTGCAGCTTGCTAAGTGACTGCTGTGGATCAATATATCTTTTGAGGGTTTAAAAGTGTTTAAAAGTGTTATTACACTATGATTCTGAACATTCAAAGGAAACGGGAAACATCCATGGCAGGCATTGTTATCACTTTAATTTGCTATATAACCTCTGAGCGATAGGAAGCAGGAGCACTACCACCAATCAGCCTACAGTACACCACAGCATGCACACCCATCGTTACTATGACAGCTAGTGTAGCCATGTCAGCAAAGGACTGCTGTCTGAACACACAAAAAAATCAGATTTGGTCACTTCTAATTTGATGTTTGGACAGTCAGTATTAAAAACTATTTGCTATTTCTATGCTTCCCAGTCTTAAGTTTGGTTTTTGCATTTTTTACTTTTGGTTTTGTACACAAGCTTTAAACAGTTGAAAATACTATATTTTTGTGTTATGGAAAATATATTTCACAGCGGTTTAGATTGTACAATGATTCTCTACACTATACTTGCTTATTTTGTCACATAAACGGAAATTAGGTTAACAATTAGAATTTTAGTAACCAGGAAATGGCGGAGTGTGACCAAGGCAGTGTGACCAAGGCTTAAGAGGCTTTCTCAGATGAGGGGAGGAGAACTGGGGGGGATCTCTCCATAGTGCCATTGCAGTGCCCTCACACACACACAGGGTGTTTCTCAATATGGATACTACCGTGCTCCACACTCTCATGCTCCAAGTGCATTCTCCGATGATGTTCTCTTGAGTACGATCTTGTGAGGATGAGAGTGTGGAGTATGCAGAAAACATTACATTTGAGAAGCACTTGCACTCCCCCTAGTGTATTACTTCAATCTGCACCTCCCCATTCACTGAACCTTCTTCCAGCCAGGACAAAGGCAACAATGGAGGCAAAACAAGATATGCACAAAGCAAACGGTTACTTCATAATTATCAGCTAGCTATATGTCAATCGTAATAATCTATCTAAGCTGCTAAGGTAACAGGCAAAAAAATGCCTAAAACGAATGTAATGCAAGGTAGATGTTAATTATTTGTGGCTAGCTAGCCAGTTAGACCTATTGACTTACTATGAACTTACCCGTTCACTGAACCTTCTTCCAGCCAGGACAATGGCAAAAGAGACTAAACAAAATATACACAAATCAAATGTTTTACTTCATAACTAAATCAGCTAGCTATATGTAAATTGGAATAATCTACTGAAGATAATGAGATAGTTTAACAGGCAAAAATGACCTAAATTGATGTTATGCAAGGTAGATGTAAATTCTTTGTGTGTAGCTAGCTAGTTAGCCCTATTGACTTACTATGGTATGCATGCACATTACAGCCCAAACATGCCAAAATTAACACAGTATGTATTTGTTAATGTATCAAGATATAATATTGTAGTCAGGTGACTTGTGAGATTGAATGGGTAACATTTTTTCTTGCTTCAGCTCAAATATTGGACACCATTGATTTCAATACATTTTGCATCCTTTTTTACTTGATTGTGCCATATTTCTGTGCATCCTTTACATTGACGCTTGTGTTGATGCATTCTTCACATACTTTGATTTGGACTCATACTCCAACCCTCCTGTGCTCCAATTTGCGTGCTCGGAGAGTGGTAGTATGCATTTTGAGAAACACCCACAGTACAGTACAGTACTTTTCTAAAGGAGGTTTCCTGTATCTTCACACTGCTGTTTGGGGGTACTTACAGATACATGTGAGATTGTACTAAAGTTGTACATGTTTGCCAAAGTAGAGCAGCAATATATCCAATAAAGAAATGAATCAATGCTTCATTTTGTTGCTTTATAATGAGCCAAGAGCAAAATGCTAGCAGTCAAAGCAAAGTCTGCGACTTCTCTGGCGTATTTACAACACAGTCAGTCGCCAGACACATTCTTGCAACATTTCCCAGTTGGTAGCTGGGGCTGATGTGTAGAATATGGACATAAATCACGTGTAGTCAAACACTATCACTCGTTAGAGATTTGAGTCTTGTTTATGTCGAATCTGCTTTGAAGTTTCTTGACGTCAACCTGGACCATGTGGTGGTAATTAATTAATTTGTACCTCGTCTCTTTTCTTAAATCCAAAACAGAAAGTAAAATGTCACAGTGCAGAGAAACACAAACATCTGCTATAGTTTTTAGATCAGTTGCATGTGCCTTATCTTTTCATGTTGGGCATAATGTTGTAATCCTCAACAGTAGTTTTCCTACAACTCAACGTGCTCTTATAGCCCAACTTGCTCATAATACTAAAGTACACAGCTCTTGCTCCTTTACATAGAAGTATTTCAAGCCAATGTTGAAGAAAGAACTACCTAAAGAATATTTCTGTTAACTTCCATCCAGTTTCTTTTAGTTACTTGACCTAGATCATGAGATCATTAAATCATCATATGGGCCAACATTACATTTTCCTACTCAGTGATGTGGCCCCTAACTGTCTGTCGATGGGGAGTAATTTGTTCAGGAAGCTTTATTCCTGAAATCAGGTTAGGGGTACATCCTCTTGGACCAATATATCTGCTGTGGGATTTCTTTAGCAGATGATACGGGGCAGTAGAAAAACAAGAAGTCCATCGAATGTCAACAAATGACTAATGTTCCAAATCAGCTGTCTTCAAAGGTCAAAACGTCTTTCATCAAGTTTCACAAACATCCCTGATGAAGACAAGCTGGTAAATCAATCAATAATACTGTCATTATCCTTCTCTTTTTTCTCTAGATTTTTTCCTCTACACTGATTGCACACAGAATGTGTCATAGAATACCTGAACAGCTATAGCACTTATAGTCACGATCGTTGGAATGAATGGACCAAGGCGCAGTGTACTCCACATGTTTAATAAATATGCAACTCAACAAAAACAATGCAGAAGAAAATGAAACGTGACGTTCTGGGCTGCTCGCAGGCAGCTACACAAAAACAAGATCCCACAAACGACATGTGGGAAAAGGCTGCCTAAATATGATCCCCAATCAGAGACAACGATAGACAGCTGCCTCTGATTGGGAACCATACCAGGCCAACAAAGAAATCGAAAATTGCCCATACTAGTCACACCCTGAAATAACCAAATAGAGGATTTAAAGGATCTCCAAGGTCAGAGCGTGACACATATTCATGAGATATTCCCCATTACACTGCTCAGGAGGTAACGTGAGGTTCACCATCACAGTCTCTAATGTGGGGATTGAACCAACTCTGTGATCAGGGGGGCAAAGTAACTGACAGTGTCGTTCAGTAACTGGTGCCCATGTACTTATTTGTAAAAAAATAAAATAAAATAGGGGGCTAGATCAGCTTTAATATTGCAGATAGGTTGAAGTTTCCATGAATGTAATGGTCTGTATAAGTACCAGTCAAAAGTTTGGACACACCTACTCATTCAAGTGTTTTTCTTTATTTTGACTATTTTCTACATTGTAAAAAAGAAGTGAAGACGTCAAAGCTATGAAACAACACATGTGGAATCATGTAGTAAGATTTTAGATTCTTCAAAGTAGCCACCCTTTGCCTTGATGACAGCTTTGCACACTCTTGGCATTCTCTCAAGCAGCTTCACCTGCAATGACTTTCCAACAGTCTTGAAGGAGTTCCCACATATGCTGAGCACTTATTGGCTGATTTTCCTTCACTTAAATAGCCCCTACACAGCCTGGAGGTGTGTTGTGTCATTGTCCTGTGAAAAACAAATGATAGTCCCACTAAGCTCAAACCTGATGGGATGGGTATTGCTGCAGAATGCTGTGGTAGCCATGCTGGTTAAGTGTGCCTTGAATTATAAATAAATCACAGACAGTGTCACCAGAAAAGCACACCCACACCATCACACATCCTCCTCCATGGTTCACGGAGGGAACCACACATGCAGAAATAATCAGTTCACCTACTCTACGTCTCACAAAGACACAGTTGTTGGAACCAAAAATATCAATTTTAGACTCATCAGCCCAAAGGATAGCTTTCCACCAGTCGAATGTCCATTCCTCGTGTTTCTTGGCCCAGGCAAATCTCTTCTTCTTATTGGTGTCCTAGTAGTGGTTTCTTTTCAGCATTTTGACCATGAAGGCCTGATTTACACAGTCTCCTCTGAACAGTTGATGTTGAGATGTGTCTGCTTATTTGGGCTGCAATTTCTGAGGCTGATTTTTTCTCTGCAGCAGATGAAACTCTGGCTCTTCCTTTCTTGTGCCGGTCCTCATGAGAGCCAGTTTCATCACAGCGCTTCATGGTTTTTGTGACTGCACTTGAAGAAACTTTCAAAGTTCTTGACATTTTCCGGATTGACTGACCTTCATGTCTTAAAGTAATGATCGACTGTCGTTTTTCTTTGCTTATTTGAGCTGTTCTTGCCATAATATGGAATTGGTCTTTTACCAAATAGGGCTATCTTCTACCCCCCCCCTACCTTGTCACAACACAACTAATTGGCTCAAATGCATTAAGAAGGAAAGAAATTCCACAAATTAACTTTTAAAAAGGCACACCTGTTAATTAAAGTGCATTCCATGCACCTCATGAAGATGGTTGAGAGAATGCCAAGCGTGTGCAAAGGGTGGTTACTTTGAAAAATGTCAAATATTAAATATATTTTGATTTGTTTAACACTTTATTGTGTTATTTTATAGTATTGATGTCTTCACTTTTATTCAACAATTAAGAAAATAGTCCAAATAAAGAAAAACCCCTGAATGAGGTGTGTCCAAACATTTGACTGGTACTGTACCTTTTTCTTTATTGTTTTCCCCTAACCCTACCACCCCTCCCCTAATTTCAGTAAACTAATGGACAACATCACTTAGGGTTTTACTTCCAGCTTATACATACTAAACTCAGCATGAAAGAAACGTCCCTTTTTCAGGACAGTGTCTTTCAAAGATAATTCATAAAAATATAAATGACTTCACAGAGCTTCATTGTAAAAGGTTTAAACACTGTTTCCCATGCTTCTTCAATGAACCATAAACAATTAATGAACATGCACCTGTGGAACGGTTGTTAAGACACTAAAAGCTTACAGACGGTAGGCAATTAAGGTCACAGTTATGAAAACATAGGACACTAAAGAGCGCTTTCTACTGACTCTGAAAAACACCAAAAGAAAGATGCCCAGGGTCAAATCAAATCAAATTGATTTGTCACATACACATGGTTAGCAGGTGTTAATGCAATGCTTGTGCTTCTAGTTCCGACCATGCAGTAATATCTAACAAGTAATATAACCTAACAATTTCACAACAACTACCTTATACACACACGTGTAAAGGAATGAATACGAACATGTACATAAAAATATATAAATAAGTGAAGGCCGAACGGCATAGGCAAGATGCAGTAGATGGTATAGAGTACAGTATATACATATGAGATGAGTAATGTAGGGTGTGAAAACATATAAAGCGGCATTGTTTAAAGTGGCTAGTGATACATTACATCAAGATGGCAAGATGCAGTAGATGGTATAGCGTACAATATATACATATGAGATGAGTCATGTAGGGTAAGTAAACATTATATAATATAAAGTGGCTAGTGATAAATTGATTACATCAATTTTTCCATTATTAAAGTGGCTGGAGTTGAGTCAGTATGTTGCCAGCAGGTTTTGGTAGCGGGCTATGTCAGTGGCACTGTATTGTCCTCAAAGCGAGCAAAAAAGTTGTTTAGTCTGTCTGGGAGCAAGGCATCGTGATCCGCGACGGGGCTGGTTTTTCTTTTGTAGTCCATGATTGACTGTAGACCCTGCCACATACCTCTCGTGTCTGAGCCGTTGAATTGCGACTCCACTTTGTCTCTGTACTGACGCTTAGCTTGTTTGATTGCCTTGCGGAGGGAATAGCTACACTGTTTGTATTCGGTCATGTTTCCGGTCACCTTGCCCTGATTGAAAGCAGTGGTTCGCACGTTCAGTTTTGCGTGAATGCTGTCATCAAGCCACGGTTTCTGGTTGGGGAATGTTTTAATAGATGCTGTGGGTACGTCATCACCAATGCACTTGTTAATAAACTCGCACACCGAATCAGCGTATTCGTCAATGTTGTTGTTCGCTGCAATGCGGAGCATATCCCAGTCCAGGTGATCGAAGCAATCTTGAAGCGTGGAATCCGATTGATCGGACCAGCGTTGAAGAAACCTGAGCGCGGGAGCTTCCTGTTTTAGTTTCTGTCTATAGGCTGGGAGCAACAAAATGGAGTCGTGGTCAGCTTTTCCGAAGGGAGGGCGGGGGAGGGCCTTATATGCATCACGGAAGTTAGAATAACAGTGGTCTAGGGTTTTGCCAGCCCTGGTAGCACAATCGATATGCTGATAGAATTTTGGGAGCCTTGTTTTCAGATTAGCCTTGTTACAATCCCCGGCTACAATAAATGCAGCCTCAGGATATGTGGTTTCCAGTTTACATAGAGTCCAATGAAGTTATTTCAGGGCCGTCGATGTGTCTGCTTGGGGGGGAATATACACGACTGTGATTATGATCGAAGAGAATTCTCGTTGTAGATAATGCGGTCGGGATTTGATTGTGAGGAATTCTAAGTCAGGTGAACAAAAGGACTTGAGTTCCTGTATGTTGTTATGATCACACCACGTCTCGTTAATCATAAGGCATACACCCCCGCCCTTCTTCTTACCAGATAGATGCTTGTTTCTGTCAGCGCAATACATGAAGAAACCAGGTGGCTGTACCGACTCAGATAGCGTGTCATGTTTCCGTGAGAAAAAGAACGTTACAGTCTCGGATGTTTCTCTGTAATCCTACTCTTTCTCGGATTTCGTCTACCTTGTTGTCAAGAGACTGGACATTGGCGAGTAGTATGCTCGGGAGTGGTGCGCGATGTGCCCGTCACGGAGCCTGACCAGAAGACCGCTCCGTCTGCCCCTTTTTCTACGGCATCGTTGCTTTGGGTCGCCGGCTGGGATCCGATCCATTGTCCTGGGTGGTAGGCCAAACAGAGGATCCGCTTCGGGAAAGTTGTATTCCTGGTCGTAATGTTGGTGAGTTGACGTTGCTCTTATATCCAATAGTTCCTCCCTACTGTATGTAATAAAACCTAAGATTACCTGGGGTAACAATGTAAGAAATAACACATAAAAAGCCCAAATAGTGCATAGTTTCCTAGGAACGCCATCTCTGTCGGCGCCGGAAGCTCATCTGCGTGAACGTGCCTTAGGCATGCTGCGAGGAGGCATGAGGACTGCAGATGTGGCCAGCCTAAGACAGTGCTACAGTGAGACAGGATGGACAGCTGATCGTCCTCGCAGTGGCAGACCACATGTAACAACACCTGCACAGGATCGGTACATCTGAACATCACACGTGCGGGACAGGTACAGGATGGCAACAACAAGTTACACCAGGAACGCACAATCCCTCCATCAGTGCTCAGACTGTCCGCAATAGGCTGAAAGAGGCTGGACTGAGGGCTTGTAGGCCTGTTGTAGTAAGGCAGGTCCTCACCAGACATCACCGGCAATAACGTTGCCTATGGGCACCAACCCGCCTTCGCTGGACCAGATAGGACTGGCAAAAAGTGCTCTTCACTGACGAGTTGCGGTTTAGCCTGATGGTTGGATTCGCATTTATCGTCGAAGGAATGAGCGTTACACCGAGGTTTGTACTCTGTGGAGCGGCATCGATTTGGAGGTGGAGGGTCCCTCATGGTCTGCGGCGGTGTGTTACAGCATCATCGGACTGAGCTTGTTGTTATTGCAGGCAATTTCAACGCTGTGCGTTAAAGGGAAGACATCCTCCTCCCTCATGTGGTACCCTTCCTGCAGGCTCATCCTGACATGACCCTCCATGTTCATACAAATATTTACACATGTTAAGTTTGCTGAAAGTTAACGCAGTTGACAGTGAGAGGACGTTTCTTTTTTTTGCTTAGTTTATATACATTTCACGGATTACAATAGTTATCTTTTGTTTGTCTTTAATCCCAACCAGCTACCCTCAACCCCTCCCATCTATCTCTGAACACCATCCAGTTTGATTTCTATTTGCCATATATTTTAACTGTGCTGTTTCACAAAAGTTCTGAACCTATAAACATTTTATGGACACAGCATATTTTAAATAAGTTATTTTGTTGTTTTTAGTCCCACCTTTCAGCTCCACTCAACCTCTCCCATCTATCTCCGAACCCCATCCAATTTTGATTTCTATTTGCCATATATTTGCACTTGGTTTGTTTATAGGTAGCTGGTTCTGTGCTGGGCTTGTGAGTCTTGGCCCTGGAAGGACATCTTGTAATCTGCTGATAGCAGAAGTGGTGAACGCCACAGCAGTTCCATTGAGAGAGCCGGTCACATAATGACCTGCCTATTCATTTCCATGTCCCACAGGTTTAGCTACTGCTTGCTGCACACTCACACAGCGTACTGCATCTACACTAGAGGTCCCATGCAGCAGGTATGTGCCCTCTGAGATGTGCTGTGTCAGTGAAAGTGGAGAAACAGACTGACTGTTTTTGGTTTTCTAGGTTTCTGTTGATGGCTGAGTCTTGTGACACTTTCCGGTGGTTTTCCTATTGGGAGGCATAATACAGGGGTGCGTAACCTGCTGAGCCACAGAAATGAACAGCAGCATCTACTCTAACCCCTCGCTTGGATATCTGTTATCCAGATCTCATCAGAGCCCAGTGACATGGAGAGCCAAAAGAAGCTGTGAACGGGGCTAAGCGGGCCTGCAGGAAATTGGACATAAGTACAGACCTCTTGTATGGGGATTATTAACATTAACGACAATATCAGACACTGTTTCCTTGACAGTGGTATGAAAACTATAAAAGCATCTAAGAAATAGTTTATATTCTGTTCATTTTAGAACATTTTAATGTTTTACTAATCCTGAAGGAATCTGGACTGGAGACTAAACAAGCTGAATCTGGTGAAGAAATTATTGGTAACGTTTTAGTTTTGACTGATCTGCTATCCCAACAGATGAGCTCCAGTCTGTGAAATGCATCTGTATACAAGGAGACAGAATGGTAGATGCGTTGTGTTCATGAGTTGGTTTCAGGATCCAGTGTGTTCTTCTGTTTTAACAGCACTTGCAACAAAATAGTATAGTAGTTCAGGTGACATTCATTTACATCTTTCAGATCGAGTTCCGAATAGCTCAGCAAGCCCTCATTAGAATAGATTGCTAGAAATTATATTGAGCTCATTTCCAGATGTTAACTGAAATACTTAATTACACCAGTCACTGTTCATAACTTAAGTCATATATTATTGTACATTATGAATTTCAAAATGTTATGTGGTGTCCTCTAGCCAGACTAAAGGATTTGACATACAAACCTAGTGATAATATCTCTCATTTGTGGATTAGATGGTCTGACTACGTAAACTGAGCTCAACATTTCAAAAGATTGAGCTGACATCTGAAATATTGGAAAAACTCAAAACAGAATCCAAAACTCTCAATCCTGCTTTGGTTGTTCTAGTTACACCAGAGATCAGAGGGCTGTTTATTTCAGATGTCTGCAGGAACACCAAAGGCTTTGTCTATAGTCTCAATCAGCCTGGTTTGCATTGCTACTTTAATTATGTAAATACGGGTCTAAACTAAATGGTATCCTTGTGGTTCCATTTCTGTAGTTCCTAAATTAACCAACATGATAAATAGCATGTCACAGTTCATTTACCTTGTTTTCATCAGTGGTGGAAAAAGTACCCAATTGTCATACTTGTGTAAAAAAAGTCTAGCCATGGATCCTCAGATTTCTCCTGATGTTACAGTCAGAGGAATTGGTTGGCTTGGTTGCTTGGTTTATTTCAATCAAGAAATTACAGACATCGCCTTCATCCAAAACGATGCATTCATTCGACATATAAAAAGCAGTGATTTTAGATGGCCTTTTAATTACCCATACACCTTTTGTCTAAAAAGTGCAATAATACTAAAAAACCTGACTTTGAAATTACTTTTCTAACTAGAAAGGGGAGTCATGACAGCAGTGTGTTTTTAAAGGAAAGGAGTTTTTATAGACATTAATTTGATTGATTTAATAGACCTTTCTAACTCCCCACTCTCTCCCCAGCTGAAGGATTTATGAGAACCCTCCCCCTTCTCCTCAGGCGCTATCATATTTGTTGCTACTGTACACTTCAACACCACAGAAAGACAGAGCTGCACATTCGTGCGTGTGTGTGTGTACAGTAGGACCAGTAGGACCATGTGCAGCAGAATATCAGAGTGAAACTGAGACGGCAGGATTGCGGAGCAGTAACCCGTACCACACCACACCAGACCCTGATAAATGGTCATCATACAGTATGATTAGGAACTTTCTATAAATAACATTCACACTGGTCACAGCATAATGAGTTAACACCATGGCTCTGGTCTGTCTGAGACATTGAACACTCTGAGAAACAGGGGTCTGTCTGTATGGTTATTTGGTGAAATTTGCACTCAATTTGAACAAAACATGGCTTACATTGGACATGTGGTTTGTTAACTCTTTTGACATGATGGAGTAGTTAACATAATAAACAGCATTCTCAAGAAGATCCCTCTGAACTGGACGGTGGCACTCTGATGGTACTCCAGTAGAACAGTAAGGCAATCCTGGGAAGGCGATCCTTCCTTTGACAAGTTTACAGTAGCTGTACAGAAAACTAGGTGTCAAGTGAGTAACCAATGAGAAACAGTTTATTGATCCTAAGAGAGACTGAACTGTGTATGAAGAGGTGAACAGAGCACTCCACTGATCCCACTTCAGACAGACAGCATCCAGAAGGCCAGTAGTGCAGCAGCATCAAGACCAGCCACAGCAGACTCATGAATGTCCTTTACATCCTTAATCTGTGTTATGAATTGCTTCAAAATCTGCTCAGCTGCTAGGATGAACCCTCACACAATACTTGCTTTCACCTAACTCTAACATGTTGGTCTATCCTCTCACTGACCACTGTCGTAGTTGATGGATGTATCTGAATTGTGAATTTTGTTCAAACTAGACAAGCCTTTAAGAAGCCATGATAAATAAACAGAGCTATCTGTGCCAAAAGCAGACAGTATAAAAGAGAACCGTTGTCAGAACCAGTATATACGGAGGGAATGCAAAATCACAAGTATCAGAAACATACTTTTTGGGTAAAATGTACTCTAAAAATATGGACATGTCATAATATTTTTTTAAAGATCTTTCTAGGTTTGTGGTCAAAATTTTGTATGATAAGGTTACACTTTCGAATATTATATGTGAGGATATTTTTTTAACATTTGTTTAAGCCATTTTTTTTGTCTCCTTGTCCTGGTGGTTTTGGCTTTTAGATACTACGGGCTGAATTTTACAAGCTGGAATTTCCTGCGTCCTGGACATTCCGGACTTTGGGATGACAGCTAAGACAGCTGAATCATCTCCTGCCTGAATGTTAATCACTGGAACAGAGTCAAAAGAATAAACAGTGACCTGTAACAAAATCATCATCTGCCCTGTAAAATCACTCAGGATCATGTATACCCACTTGTGAGTGCTGCAGGTCAAAAGTTAAGTTAACTCTCATTACCTGCAAGCTTTTATCTGAGGTATGCATAAAGGAACCTGATACTGACTGTTATGGACCCAAATAACATACTTACCTACCTGTGTTTCTCTCAATGTTGTTTTATCCTCATAACGATTAATGATATTGGGGTACAGAGAGAAAACTGAACCACGGTCCATCATAGGGCTAGAGACAAGCAGTTTGAAGAAGTCTGCTGAAATGTCAAAACACTGAGGGAAATGAATTGCCCTGTCCACAAGATAAATGGCTTTTTCATCCTTATCTATTTCCTGCTTTGTTACATATAAGTGATTTGGCTCAGGTATTCATGGCTGTGCTGTGCAGTGCAGATGCAGTGGGGAGTTGAGTCTTAGACCAGCTAGGCTCAAGAAATCATTCAAGAAACCCTTAAATCTATGCAGACACAACGGTCTCACTGTTGAAAGGATAGTTATTGAAAATGGACTCACTCTCTGAGAGGATTTTCTCAACATTACCCTTACAAAAAAACACCAGAAAAAATCATGTATAATTCCAAAAGGTTTTGGAACACTGTGAAGTCCATGGAGAATAAGAGCACCTCCTCCCAGCTGCCCACTGCACTGAGGCTAGGAAACACTGTCACCATCGATAAATCTATGATAATCAAAATTTTAATAAGCATTTTTCTACGGCTAGCCATGCTTTCCATCTGGCTACCTCTACCCCGGCAAACCGCTCCGCACCCCCTGCTGCAACAATCACCACATTCTTATCGGCAGACTCAACAGCCATGATTTTTCAAATGATTGCCTCGCCTGGTTCACCAACTACTTCTCAGACAGAGTTCAGTGTGTCAAATCGGAGGGCCTGTTGTCCGGACCTCTGGCAATCTCTATAGGGGTGCCACAGGGTTCAATTCTATGGCTGACTCTTTTCTTTGTAAATATCAATGATGTCGCGCTTGCTGCTGGTGATTCTCTGATCCACCTCTATGCAGACAACACCATTCTGTATACATCTGGCCTTCTTTGGACACTGTGTTAACAAACCCGCAGATAAGCTTCAATACCATACAACACTCCTTCCGTGGCCACCAACTGCTCTTAAATGCTAGTAAAAATAAATGCACGCTCTTCAACCGATCGCTGCCCGCTCCCGCCTGCCCGACTAGCATCACTACTCTGGACGGCTCTGACTAGGAATACGTGGACAACTACAAATACCTAGGTGTCTGGTTAGACTGCAAACTCTCTTTCCAGACTCACATTAAGCATCTCCAATCCAAAATTAAATCTAGAATAGGCTTCCTATTTCGCAACAAAGCCTCCTTCACGTATTCTGCTAAAAATACCCTCGTAAAAATGACTATCCTACCGATCCTTGACTTCAGCAATGTCTTTAAAAAAATAAACTCCAACACTCTACTCAGCAAATTGGATGTAGTCTATCACAGTGCCATCCGTTTTGTCACCAAAGCCCCAAATACTACCCACCACTGCGACCTGTATGCTCTCGTTGGCTGGCCCTCACTTCATATTCGTCGCCAAACCCACTGGCTCCAAGTCTTTGATAGGTAAAGCCCCTCTTATCTCAGCTCACTGGTCACCATAGCAGCACCCATCCGTAGCACGCGCTCCAGCAGGTATATTTCACTGGTGATCCCCAAAGCCAACTCCCCTTTTGGCCACCTTTCCTTCCAGTTCTCTGCTGCCAATGACTGGAACGAATTGCAAAAATCACTGAAGCTGGAGACCTATATCTCCCTCACTAACTTTAAGCATCAGCTGTCAGAGCAGCTTACCGATCATTGCACCTGTACACAGCCCATCTGTAAATAGCCCATCCAACTACCTCATCCTCCTATTGTTATTTATTTTGTGCTCTTTTGCACCCCAGTATCTCTACTTGCACATCATCATCTGCACATCTATCACTCCAGTGCTAATGCTAAATTGTAATTATTTCGCCACTATGGCCTATTTATTGCCTTACCTCCATATCTTAATACATTTTCACACACTGTATATAGATGTTTCTATTGTGTTATTGATTGTACATTTGTTTATTCCCATTTGTAACTCTGTGTTTTTGTAGCACTGCTTTGCTTTATCTTGGCCAGGTCGCAATTGTAAATGAGAACTTGTTCTCAACTGGCCTACCTGGTTAAATAAAGGTGAAAAAAAATAAAATAATGTGTATGCTGGGAGTCTGGAAGCAAGTTCAGGGAGTGACTTTAATAATAAATAACACAAAGAACAAAACAAGAAACATGAGTAGCGTACAGACATGAAACAACGGAACAGAAACAATAACGCCTTGGGAAAGAACCAAAGGGAGTGATATATATAGGGAAGGTAATCCGGCAGGTGATTGAGTCCAGGTTAGTCTCATGAGGCTCATAACGATGGTGACAGGTGTGCGTAATAATGAGCAGCCTGACAACCTTGAGCGCTGGAGAGAGAGTTTTTGTGACAACGTGAAAAAACGTGTTTTTCAGACACGTGTTAACACCAAACACATGAAAAGTTCACATAAAAAATACATGTAAGTGTGACGTTTCACATGTGAACAATTCACACGAAAAATCTCAGGTGGGAAAAACAGACATGAGAAGTTTCACATGGAAAGTTAGATTTTCAAATTTCAAATTGCAAATTCACAAGTGAAGAACAATACATGTGGAAGTTTTTCACTTATGAAACTTTTTCACATTCACATGTGAAAGTGAGATTTTCACATTTTGAGTTTTCTTACACGTGAGCCTGCTAATTTGATTTTCACATGTTATTGATATTCATGTGATTGATGTTCACATGTTTACTTATAAAAGTGAGATTTTCACTTGTTCTTCACATGTGAAACCGCATATTCGATTTTTAACTGCAATTCACATCAGGTGAAAACATATTATTCTCCTCACATGTGACAACGTGGTGTTAACATGTGAACTCAAAATGTAATACATGTGAAATATAGTTTTACATGTGAAATTTAAACTCAACATGTGAAAACCGCTATTTCACATGTGAAAATGTAAATTTGACTTATGTTTTATTTTTTAAGGGCAGTAACACTGAATGGATAGATCGGAACTAAGAAATTATAATTTTTAACACACTTTAATTATTATACGCAGGTAGGCTAAATGACCTTGTAACAGAATGGCATTACAGAATTTGCAATTCTATATGTGGAAACATTGCTACTACTGTACACATGTTAACACCACCTTTTCAGATGTGAGGAGAATAACACTATTTCACCACTACAGGTTAAACTTGCAATCCCACATGTGAAAGTTAGATTTTCATATATGAATGTTTCTTACATGTGAAACTACAAATTAGATTTTCACATGTGAACTTTGAATTCCACATGTGAATGTAAGATTTTCACATGAGAAAGTTTCACATGTCAAACTGCAAATCAAATTTTTACGTGTGAAAGTTTTTAACATGTGAAACCACACATTTGACATGTTTTTTTTTGTAAGAGAAGTGCATGGCAGGGAATATATTATTTTCATCTTCCACCAATACATTGTCGTGTTGTTTCTACAATTGTTAGATACATGTGAAAAGATCTTGTGTTGTGTTCAAGTATTGGCAGTGCAGTTGTTTTACTTGGTGACAATGAGGCATTTTATCAATTTATATATTGTGCTGGGAACGTATTATGGCAGGTTTACAGAGGACAGTCTGGCTCGTAGTGCCTTGCAGACCTACCCGGTGCTGCTTTATCCGTAGAGTTTTTATTATCAAGCTCTAAGTAGTTTTAAATGTGCATGCATTATGTCGTAAATTAAGACAGTTGAGTGAGACGAGGCAAATTCCATGGCTGGACTACTAACCATCTGCACACTGATCTGCCAGAGGTGCATCACGCTGTTGGCCTGATGGGCTTTAGGGGGCTTGACCCCTTCCGCTGGAGGGGGATGTCTAAACACACAAAAGAACTTGACCTCTGAGGATTGGCTGTCAGTGGAAAATGCTGACACTGCTCCAACGGACAAAATATATCTACTGAGAAAATAGGCAGTTTTGTCTTGCTCATCTGTAAAACAGTTTAGCCTTGGAAGTAGTGGTGGAAGCAGATCAAGGCACTGTTGACTTAAAGCTAGTTGGATATATACCTGCAGAGCGAGACTGATACTGTGAATAAGCACCCAGGATTCCACAGTGAGGTTGAAATGTTTGATAATCAGCAGTGCAGGTTTCACTTCCTCATTTCATCGATACAGACAGTCACATTTGTTCACAGATGATAAAAAAAAGAAAATGTCAGAGATTTGATCAAAAATACCCTGTCAAATGGACAGAGGTTTGACAGGTTGACACGGTTCCATGGTCCAGTTGAGAGCAGGGTCAGTGGAGTCCAGATCCTATCTCCAAATGAACTCTCAAGGTTGACTGCCAAGGTCTATTTGGGGTTGGAGGGGGAAAATAGTTCAGTGACAGTCTTTGAAAAGATAAAGGTAATAATGCACATCTTACAAAGTTATGCATTAGCCAAAGAGGAAGGAAATGTGGTGAAATCAGTGAACTTAAAGGGAGATAGTGGTGAAATGAGTGAGCTTAAGCTTCCATGTAATTTCTCTATGCTTGACTCCACTCAGGGTTGGCCCAGTCTGTTCTGTGGGCATCTGTGAGGCCGCTGTAGGACGAGTGTCCAGTGATATACAGCATGATCTAAAACTGACCTAGGTGAAGAGAGAGGGGGGAGAGAGAGAGAGAGAGGGAGAGAGAGGGAGAGAGAGAGGGAGAGAGAGAGAGAAAGAGAGAATGGGAGAGAGAGAGAATGGGAGAGAGAGAGAAAGGGACAGTTTGCTGCTATAGTACAAAGTTCACTTGAGATCGTGTTGAGTGTTATTTACCACTTGCCTAGGGTCACAGAACAGTAACGGGAAAAAGGGATACAATTCTTCAACTAGGTTTAATAGTAATAGTCATCTTGCGGAGTATTATCATTCTACAGGGTATTGTCATTCCACAGAGTATTGTCACTCTACATTGTATTGTCATTCTACAGAGTATTGTCATTTTACAGTGTATTGTCATTCTACAGTGTATTGTCATTCTACAGAGTACTGTCATTCTATAGGGTATTGCCATTCTACAGAGTATTGTCATTCTACAGAGTATTGTCATTCTACAGAGTATTGTCATTTTACAGTGTATTGTCATTCTACAGTGTATTGTCATTCTACAGAGTATTGTCATTCTACAGTGTATTGTCATTCTATAGTGTATTGTCATTCTACTGAGTACTGTCATTCTATAGGGTATTGTCATTCTACAGAGTATTGTCACTCTACATTGTACTGTCATTCTAAAAAGTACTGTCATTCTAGGGGAGCAAAGCACTCTAGGGGAGCAAAGCACCATAGAGAGGACTGGGAGAGTACAGAAACAGTAACTTGAGGAACTATCCCAGGCTGTGTCAGTAATAGAAGATCAAAGTCCTTCATGGTAGGCTGGCTGCACCGTCACAGATCCAGTGTTGAGCGCTCCGGCAGAGCGTGTGAATGGCCCTGTCACCAGGGGAGCTATCACCAGGGGAGCACGGCAGAACCAATGTAATCTCCCCTCGCTAGCAAGAGAGGGAGGGAACGATACTCTTCAGGCAAGGAGAAAGTGTCTCTATTGCGTCATATACTGGAGTACCAGATTCAAGTACTGTAGTGCCTGCTTCACATACTGTAGTATTAGATTTTTCCAGTGACAGTACATGTCTGAAATTTGCTGTATAAATAAAGCTTGATTTGATTTTATATACCATAGTTCCAGCTTCACATACTGTAGTGCCACCTTCATATGCCACCTGAGGCTGCATTCATTGTAGCTGGGGATTTTAACAAGGCTAATCTGAAAACAAGACGCCCTAAATTCTATCAGCATATCGATTGTGCTACCAGGGCTGGTAAAACCCTGGATCATTGTTATTCTAACTTCCGCGACGCATATAAGGCCCTCCCCCGCCCTCCTTTCGGAAAAGCTGACCACGACTCCATTTTGTTGCTCCCAGCCTTTTGACAGAAACTAAAACAGGAAGCTTCCGCTCTCAGGTCTGTTCAACGCTGGTCCGACCAATCTGATTCCACGCTTCAAGATTGCTTCGATCACGTGGATTGGGATATGCTCCACATTGCGTCAAACAACAACATTGACGAATACGCTGATTCGGTGAGCGAGTTCATTAGCAAGTGCATTGGCGATGTCGTACCAACAGCATCTATTAAAACATTCCCCAACCAGAAACCGTGGATTGATGGAAGCATTCGCGCGAAACTGAAAGCCCAAACCATTGCTTTTAACCAGGGCAAGGTGACCGGAAACATGAACGAAATACAAACAGTGTAGCTATTCCCTCCGCAAGGCAATCAAACAAGCTAAGCGTCAGTATAGAGACAAAGTAGAATCGCAATTCAACGGCTCAGACAGAAGAGGTATGTGGCAGGGTCTACAGTCAATCACGGATTACAAAAAGAAAACCAGCCCCGTCGCGGACCAGGATGTCTTGCTCCCAGACAGACTAAACAACTTCTTTGCTCGCTTTGAGGACACTACAGTGCCATTGACACAGCCCGCTACCAAATCCTGCAGACTCTCCTTCACTGCAGCCGATGTGAGTAAAACATTTAAACGTGTTAACCCTCGAAAGGCTGCAGGTCCAGACGGCATCCCCAGCCGCATCCTCAGAGCATGCGCAGACCAGCTGGCTGGTGTGTTTATGGACATATTCAATCAATCCTTATCCCAGTCTGCTGTCCCCACATGCTTCAAGAGGGCCACCATTGTTCCTGTTCCCAAGAAAGCTAAGGTAACTGAGCTAAACGACTACCGCCGTGTAGGACTCACTTCCGTCATCATGAAGTGCTTTGAGAGACTAGTCAAGGACCATATCACCTCCACCCTACCTGACACCCTAGACTCACTCCAATTTGCTTACCGCCCCAATAGGTCCACAGACGACGCAATCGCAACCACACTGCATACGGCCCTAACCCATTTGGACAAGAGGAATACTTATGTGAGAATGCTGTTCATCGACTACAGCTCAGCATTTAACACCATAGTACCCACCAAACTCGTCATCTTGCTCGAGACCCTGGGTCTCGATCCCGCCCTGTGCAACTGGGTCCTGGACTTCCTGATGGGCTGGCCCCAGGTGGTGGTAACAACATCTCCACCCCGCTGATCCTCAACACTGAGGCCCCACAAGGGTGCGTTCTGAGCCCTCTCCTGTACTCCCTGTTCACCCATGACTGCGTGGCCATGCACGCCTCCAACTCAATCATCAAGTTTGCAGACGACACTACAGTGGTAGGCTTGATCACCAACAACGACGAGACGGCCTACAGGGAGGAGGTGAGGGCGGTGTGGTGTCAGGAAAATAACCTCACACTCAACGTCAACAAAACTAAGGAGATGATTGTGGACTTCAGGAAACAGCAGAGGGAACACCCCCCTATCCACATCGATGGAACAGTAGTGGAGAGGGTAGTAAGTTTTAAGTTCCTCGGCATACACATCACAGACAAACTGAATTGGTCCACTCACACAGACAGCGTGGTGAAGAAGGCACAGCAGCGCCTCTTCAACCTCAGGAGGCTAAAGAAATTCGACTTGTCACCAAAAACACTCACAAACTTTTACAGATGCACAATCGAGAGCATCCTGTCGGGCTGTATCACGGCCTGGTACGGCAGCTGCTCCGCCCACAACCGTAAGGCTCTCCAGAGGGTAGTGAGGTCTGTACAACGCATCACCGGGGGCAAACTACCTGCCCTCCAGGACACCTACACCACCCGTCACAGGAAGACCATAAAGATCATCAAGGACAACAACCACCCGAGCCACTGCCTGTTCACCTCGCTATCATCCAGAAGGCGAGGTCAGTACAGGTGCATCAAAGCAGGGACCGAGAGACTGAAAAACAGCCTCTATCTCAAGGCCATCAGACTGTTAAACAGCCACCACTAACTTTGAGTGGCTGCTGCCATACATGTAAAAAATGTATCACTAGCCACTTTAAACAATGCCACTTAATTAATATAATGTTTACATACGCTACATTACTCATCTCATATGTATATACTGTACTCTATACCACCTACTGCATCTTGCCTTTGCCATTCTGTACCATCACTCATTCATATATCTTTATGTACATATTCCTCATCCCTTTACACTTGTGGGTATAAGGTAGCTGTTGTGAAATTGTTATGTTAGATTTCTCGTTGGTTATTACTGCATTGTCGGAACTAGAAGCACAAGAATTTTGCTACACTTGCATTAACATCTGCTAACCATGTGTATGACAAATAACATTTGATTTGATATACTGTAGTACAACATACTGTAGGTCCAGCTTGATATACATTAGTGTGAGGCCATATACTGTAGTACAAGCCTCACATACCGTAGTGCCAGCTTCATATACTATAATGCCAGATTCATATAGTGTAGTACATGCATCATATACTGTAGTACCAGCTTCACATACTGTAGTACCAGCTTCATATACTGTCGAACCAGCTTGACATACTGTAGTGCCAGAATCATATATTGTAGTACCAGCTTCACATAATGTAGTACCAGCTTCACATACTGTAGTGCCACCTTCATATACTGTAGTACCAGCTGCATATACTGTATTGCCAGCTTCTTATACTGGTGTGCCATCTTCATATACTGTAGTACAAGCTTCATATACTATCACACCAGCTTTATATACTGTAGCTTTATATACTTTTGACAGATGACCTTGACAGAGACTATACTGCAATGCTCAGTACAGTTTGAGATTATGTGGTAAATGCTAACCTGTAACTCTAACTAACTGACTTGGTAAATAGGCTGTATACCAGGCTTTCCCAACTTGCATTGATTTTATCTTTATATATATATATTTATTTGGGATATACACTGTGCACAAAACATTAAGAACACTTTCCTAATATTAAGTTGCACCCCCTTTTGCCCTCAGAACATAATTCATTTGTTGGGGCATGGACTCCACAGTGTCCACAAAGCATTCCACAGAGATGCTGGCCCATGTTGACTCCAATGCTTCCCACAGTTGTGTCTGGCTGGCTGGTTGTCCTTTGGGTGGTGGATCATTCTTGATACACACGGGAAACTATTGAGCGGGAAAAACTCAGCAGCGTTGCAATTTTTGGCACACTCAAACCTGTGTGCCTGGCACCTACTACCATACCCCGTTCAAAGGCACTTCAATATTTTGTCTTACCCATTCACCCTTCTGAATGTCACACATATACAATCCATGTCTCAGTTGTCTCAAGGCTTCAAAATCCTTATTTAACCTGTCTCCTTCCCTTCATCTAGATTGATTGAAGTGGATTTAGCAGGTGACATGTAAGGGATCATAGCTTTCACCTGGATTCACCTGGTAAGTCTATGTCATGGAAAGAGCATGTGTTCCTAATGTTTTTAACACTGAGTGTACGTGATCGTATACAAATGCAAGCAAGGTTTGAAATAATTATGTTTTAGTCAAATATTATATATATTTGGGCTTCTTGCGGTCAATTTGCAGTCTACAAATGATTTGTGATTATGTTCTGGCATACTCATCTCACTGTATTTTTCTATTGACTGAGGTAAGCAGATCTAGCATGGAAAAGTCTCCTTGTGGATATGAGGAGTCTAGATGTGTACAGCCTAGACTGTGAGATATGAATACTGGGTAATAAATACTTAGTGTGTAGCCTAACAGACAACTGCCTGTACAACAGACTACACCTATGCAGACAGACAGACAGTCGTGTGGCATAGTGCTATGGAGTAGACATTGATTTAGTGCTGGCTTTATTACTACATACAGATCGATACAGAGAGAGCTAAGGCCTTAAGTTGGGACTTAATTGTTCTTCCTTTCTCTCAATCCACTTGGAGCACGTTAGGAAATCCCTCTATACTGAAGGGACCTGCTGTCTGGCGAAGTGGGTAGATTCAATTCCAGGTTGTTTAATAGGAACATGATTAACATAAGAATCTTATCCACGATTAGTAGGAGAAATGTGTTTGTATATGTTCAATATGCACTGTGTTTATGTAGCATAAATTAGTTTTGTATAGCACATTTTACTGTGTCTATTTCTATTATTAAAAAACTAGCATTTCACTTATTGACGAATGTAGACATGTAGACAGTCAATGTGTTCTTTATTACAATACAAATGGATAGGGCAAGTTGTGTCAGCAAGTGGTATGTCAAAGCCTCCTTCCCTAGCAGCTGTAGCAGGAAGTAAATAGCTAAATTAAATGTGTTTATAAATCACTTACGTTACCTGGAATTGAGGTTAGAAGAACAGTCTTTTATGGGAAACATTTTCAGACCGGCTTGTTTTTGCCGGATACTTTATGTTAGCACATAACCTTAAGAATGTATCTATTACGGCTAGCCAAGTCAAATCAAATCAAATGTATTTATATAGCCCTTCTTAGATCAGCTGATATCTCAAAGTGCTGAACAGAAACCCAGCCGAAAACCCCAAACAGCAAGCAATGCAGGTGTAGAAGCACGGTGGCTAGGAAAACCTCCCTAGAAAGGCCAAAACCTAAGAAGAAACCTAGAGAGGAACCAGGCTATGAGGGGTGGCCAGTCCTCTTCTGTCTGTGCCAGGTGGAAATTATAACAGAACATGGCCAAGATGTTCAAATGTTCATAAATGTCTAGCATGGTCAAATAATAATAATCACAGTAGTTGTCGAGGGTGCAACAGGTCAGCACCTCAGGTCAGCACCTCAGGAGTCAGTTGGCTTTTCATAGCCGATCATTGAGAGTATCTCTACCGCTCCTGCTGTCTCTAGAGAGTTGAAAACAGCAGGTCTGGGGACCGGTAGCACGTCCGGTGAACAGGTCAGGGTTCCATAGCCGCAGGCAGAACAGTTGAAACTGGAGCAGCAGCACGGCCAGGTGGACTGGGGACAGCAAGGAGTCATCATGCCAGGTAGTCCTGAGGCATGGTCCTAGGGCTCAGGTCTTCTGAGAGAGAGAAAGAAAGAGAGAATAAGAGAGAGCGTAATTAAATTCACACAGGACACCGGGTAAGACAGGAGAAATACTCCAGATATAACAGACTGACCCTAGCCTCCCCAACACATAAACTACAGCAGCATAAATACTGGAGGCTGAGACAGGACCTTAAGAATGTATCTATTATGGCTAGTCAAATCATAACCTTAAGAATGTACCGTATCTATAATGGCTAGCCAAGTCATAACCTTAATAATGTATCTATTATGGCTAGTCAAGTTATCACCTTAGGAATGTACAGTATCTATTATGGCTAGTCAAATCATAACCTTAATAATGTATCTATCATGGCTAGTCAAATCAAAACTTTAAGAATGTATCTATTATGGCTAGTCAAATCAAAAGTTTAAGAATTTATCCATTATTGCTAGTCAAGTCATAACCTTAAGAATGTATCTATAATGGCTGGTCAAGCAATCAGAAAATATTTTGACAGTGTATTTTATGTACAGTATAACTATGTGTACAGTATAACCTTGCAGAGTGAATCTGTAAACATAGAGCATTATAGTCTATCAGTAAACACATCCTTGACCCTGAACTAAAAGGTGTTTGTCTGAAAAGAGGTGGCTTCATCACCAGCTGTGTTGTCTTAGAGAATAGTTACTGTTAAGAGGGTTTTTGTCTGAAAAGAGGTGGCTTCATCACCAGTTGTGTTGTCTTAGAGAATAGTTACTGTTAAGAGGGTTTTTGTCTGAAAAGAGGTGGCTTCATCACCAGCTGTGTTGTCTTAGAGAATAGTTACTGTTAAGAGGGTTTTTGTCTGAAAAGAGGTGGCTTCATCACCAGTTGTGTTGTCTTAGAGAATAGTTACTGTTAAGAGGGTTTTTGTCTGAAAAGAGGTGGCTTCATCACCAGTTGTGTTGTCTTAGAGAATAGTTACTGTTAAGAGGGTTTTTGTCTGAAAAGAGGTGGCTTCATCACCAGCTGTGTTGTCTTAGAGAATAGTTACTGTTAAGAGGGATTTTGTTGGTTTGCTTTCCTGTGCCATGTGCCTGTGTGTGTGTGTGGTGTTTGTGTGTGTGTGTGTGTGTATGTGTATGTGTTTGTGTGGTGTGTGTGTGTGTGTTTGTGTGGTGTGTGTGTGTGTGTGTGTGTGTGTGTGTGTGTGTGTGTGTGTGTGTGTGTGTGTGTGTGTGTGTGTGTGTGTGTGTGTGTGTGTGAAAGAGAGAGAGAGAGAGAGAGAGAGAGAGAGAGAGAGAGAGAGAGAGAGAGAGAGAGAAAGAAAGTGTGTGTGTGTGTTTATGTGTTTTCCTAGGAGACAATACTAAAAGAATGGGCGGTGTTCGGCGTTCGACGTCACCGGTCTTCTAGCCATCGCCGATTCATTTTCCATTTGTTTGGTCTTGTTGTGTATTTAACCCTCTGTTCCCCCCATGTCTTTGCACGGTATTGTTTGTTGTAAGTGCTATGACACAGAGGAGCAGCCCATGGATCCCACCCCCATACTCCCGGCCTCCTGCCTGGTGGCGCCTGTAGTGTGGGAGCTGGACGCGGACATTGAGCAGGCGTTGCGTGCAGAGCCCGCTCCACTCCAGTGTCCCGCTGGGCGTCTGTACATTCCGTCTGTTGTCCGTGACCGGCTGATCTATCGGGCCCACACGTCACCCTCCTCTGGTCATCCAGGCATCGGTAGGTCGGTGCGCTGTCTGAATGGGAAGTACTGGTGGCCCACTTTGGCTTAGGACGTGAGGGTTTATGTTTCCTTCTGCTCGGTGTGCACCCAGTGTTAGGCTCGTAGGCACCTGCCCAGAGGTAAGATACACCCCTTACCCATTCCACTACGGTCTTTGTCGACCCGTCGATCGATTTCCTGACCGATCTTCCCCCATCGCAGTGAAACACTACGATCCTGATTGTTGCCAAAGTCGGTGCCTTTCCTTGTTGGGGCAGTGTCCGGCAGTCGACGTCGCTGGTCTTCTAGCCATCGCCGATCCATATTTGATTTTCCATTTGTTTTGTCTTGTTTTCCCACACACCTGCTTTTCATTCCCTCATTAAGTGTTGTGTATTTAACCCTCTTGTTCCCCCCCATGTCTTTGTGCGGTATTGTTTGTTGTAAGTGCTTGTGCACATTTGTTTGACTGGTGCGCGTCGGGTTATTGTACCCATATTTTGTATTTCTTATGCCGTTGATATGACTATTAAACTGCTCCGGCTATTACCTAGTTCTGCTCTCCTCCATCTGACTTCCCTGCCACCAGTTACGCACCCCTTACAGGCATGGCAAACTATTACTGACTACAAAGACAAACCCAGCCGCAAACTCCCAAGTGACATGAGCCTACCAGACGAGCTAAATGCATTTTATGCTCACTTCGAGGCAAGCAACACTAAAGCATGCATGAGAGCACCAGCTGTTCCATATGACTGTGTGATCACACTCTCTGTTGCCGATGTGAGCAAGACCTTGGTGGTGAAATGAGTGCACTTAAAGGGGGATAGTGGTGAAATGAGTGCGCTCAAAAGGAGATAGCAGAGTGATGGGGGAATGAAGTCCTGATTGCCCCATTCCACTCCCGGCATTCGTTTACCTTGAGGAGCGATTAAAAGAATATCACATCAATATTCCACCGCTTTGTTCCCTGGCCTCGATTAAGTTTGACCTGGGACAGGATCCAGGCAGTAGCTAGTGATGTTGAATGCATGAGGGAATCAGTGGGAAAGGGGTATCTCACTGGGCATTTCCCCCGAATGCAATGCAAATCTCCCCACCGCAGGAAGGCCCGGGTACCATCGCTACAAAGCATGTGTGGCAGAGCCCAGAGATAAACAGAATAACACATTGTCAAAATGTGATGCAAGTCATGTGATTATAGCTAGAGAAAGTAAAAACAAGGTTATTGCTTTTCTCTGTGTTGATTTAAACACGCACATTTCTCTACTCGAGACCTCTGAGGCATAACATGAGCCATCCTATCTGACTGGCTGATGCGGTGAGGTGTAATGTCTCCAACATTTGCAAACACACGGACGGGCCTCCTGTGCAAGTAATTTTCAAATCTGGATGCTATTCTACTCGTAAAGAGGGTCACGCTCGAATGCAAGGCATAAACAACGGCTCTCTACAATCATATTTGGTTGCATGTGAGGTGGTTATTATTCTGTCAGGAACTACAAGATAGATTAAGGAACAGATGCAACAGGTTAGTCAGTTCAGCCATTAGAGAAACCATGTTGTGGAGTTTAGCTTTTCTAGGTTCTAGGTTGACTAGGCAGTCATGATGCAATTCAACCTGGCTCTTTCAATCACTGAGTATAATAGGTTATATATGCCCGAGCAATATACACAATGCTGGCAACATCATGTCAGCAGACAAATATTATTGAGAGTGCTGAATAGTATGTAATTGTATTTTGTACAGTAGTAAGTGATGTACATTTGGCTGACTGAACAGGTTATGATGGAACTGGAATGATTTTGCCTCTTAGCGATTCTCAGTGTTTGGTTTGGACAAATGTCTATGCTTGCACAGTGCATGTCTATGTTCACTAGTGTTGAAGGGTCATTCATTCATATTTACTGTCTCTTTAGACTGATAGGGACTGTACTCGTGAAGGTGGTAAACAACCGTTTAATGGCGTCAGACCAAGGCTATGCATCTGTTCTCATTCTCGTTCTCCTAGACCTTAGTGCCGCTTTAGACACCATCGATCACCACATTCTTTTGGAGAAATTGGAAACCTTAATTGGTCTACACGGACATGTTCTTGCCTGGTTTAGATCTTATCTGTCGGAAAGATATCAGTTTGTCTCTATGGGTGGTTTGCCCTCTGACAAATAATTAGTACATTTCAGTATTCCTCAAGATTCTGTTTTAGGACCACTTGTTTTCATTATATAGTATACCTTTTGGGGATGTCATTCGGAAACACAATATCAACTTTCATTATTATGCAGACGACACACAGATGTACATTTTGATGAAACATGGTGAAGCCCCAAAATTGCTTACCCTGGAAGCCTGGCAACAAATGTTTTACTTTTAAACTCAGACAAAACAGAGATGCTAGTTCTAGGTCCCAAGAAACAAAGACCCTATTACGGGGGCTGAGTCACTGGCCTACTAGTGCTCTTCCGTGCCGCCCCCAGGAGGGGGGTGCACGTCATGCTAAGCTTTTTTGCGCTATACTCAACTTGAATGGGTTGAGTCACTGACGTGATCTTCCTGTCCGGTCTTGCGGCCCCTCGGGCTTGTGCGGTGGGTACATGGGATATATTCAGCCTTGTCTCAGGGTAATAAGTTGACGGACTGTTGTTAGCCATCTATTGGTATGGGGGCTGTGCTTTAGCAAAGTGGATGGGGTTGTATCCTGCCTGGTGTCAGGCAATTCATCTTGATTTACACAAACGGTAGGGATGTGCTCCATTAACTTACAATTCCGTGACATCCTTTCTTTCTCTATTGGGGGTAATGTCATCTGTTTTTCACCATCAGAAGCACAACACAGCAGTGGCTATAAATTCACACACAAACCTTGTGTACGGTACTCCTGGCTCGCTTCAGTCCACATATCTTTAACCGTCTGTGTGGACAGGACTGCACATATGAAGAGCATGTGTCCTCTTTAGGATGCACCAAACACATAGCTGGATGGGTAAGCAACTGAGGCGGGTGGACAGTGGGCACTTTAGATCTGAGCACTGTTTAGCAAACTTTAACAGTGCTCTTCAAAGAAGATGGGTTTTTCTAGATCATGTCAAATCAAATGAAATGTTATTTGTCACATGCGCCGAATACAACAACAATGCAGTTCAAGAAATAGAGTTAAGAAAATATTTACAAAATAAACTAAAGTTTAAAATAAAATGAAGAGTAACACAATAAAATAACAATAACGAGGCTATATACAGGGGGTACCTGTCACGGGTGTCGTTGGAAGTAGTCCACCACGCAGCGTGGTGAGAGTATATTTTAATTTTATTTTAAAATGTCACCAACAAAACAACAAATGAAAGAAACAACCGTGAAGCTTACAGGGCTAAGTGCCACAAACAAAGTTAACTTCCCACAAATAACAAAGGGAAAAAGGCTACCTAAGTAAGATTCCCAATCAGAGACAACGAATGACAGCTGTCCCTGATTGAGAACCATACCCGGCCAAAACAAAGAAATACAAAACATAGAAAATAGAACATAGAATGCCCAGTACCGAGTCAATGTACAGGGGTACAGGCTAGTCGAGGTAGGTAAGGGTAAAGTGACTATGCATAGATAATAAACAGCGAGTAGCAGCAGTGTAAAAAACGAAGGGGGGGGGGGTGTCAATGTAAATCATCCGGATGGCCATTTGATTAATTGTTCAGCAGTCTTATAGCTTAGGGGTAGAAGCTGTTAAGGAGCTTTTTGGTCCTAGACTTGGCGCTCCAGTACCACTTACCGTGCAGTAGCAGAGAGAACAGTCTATGACTTAGATGACTGGAGTCTTTGACAATTTTTTGGGCCTTCCTCTGACATCGCCTAGTATATAGGTCTTGGATGGAAGGAAGCTTGGCCCCAGTGATGTACTGGGCCTTACGTGTTATGATAGGAGCCAGTGAACTCTTCAACTTTTCTACCATGGCCAATCTGAACATCCTCCCTCGAGACGAGTACAAGCATTTGTCACAAATCACTGCAAGTATTTCTTCACTTAAGCTCCCCAGAGAAAACCACAGAATGGCAATCACTCGGTAGAGCATGGAGCTTGCAACGCCAGGGTTGTGGGTTCAATTCCCATGGGGGAAAAATAAAAATGAAAATATGAAAATCTATTTACTCACGACTATAAGTGTCTGCTAAATGACTAAAGTGTCAAATGTAGAAAAAATATGGCAATGCAGAAAACCATTCTACTTAGTTGGTTGGACAGTTGTGGAGACTTTGATTTGAACATGTGATTGAAAACTTTAGAGGCATACATCTCTCTCCGACTAGCACTGTAGACAACCAGCTTCCTTCTGCTAAATCACTTAGTACAACGATAGTTGAACTAGCCCTGGAGAGGCAAGATGAAGAGGGAAGTAAACCACAAGTCCTGTGCATATAAACTCCATAACTTGTCCTTGGCCTGATCACTGAGTTGTATTTCAAACACTTTGGACAAGTTCCTTAGGCATTCAGTGCATTCAGAAAGTATTCAGACCCCTTTCATTTTCCCACATTTTGTTACGTTAATTAAAGCCTTATTCTAAAATGGATTGACATATTTGTCCCCCCTCATCAATCTACACACAATACGCAATAATGACTAAGCGAAAAAAGGTTTTTAGACATTTTTGGAAATGTATTACAAATATAAAACAAAAATACTGTATTTACACAAGTATTCAGACCATTTGCTATGAGACTCGAAATTGCGCTCAGGTGCATCATGTTTCCATTGATCATCCTTGAGATGTTTCTACAACTTGATTGGAGTCCACCTGTGGTAAATTCAATTGATTGGACATGATTTGGAAAGGAACACACCTGTCTATATAAGGTCTCACAGTTGACAGTGCATGTCAGAGCAAAAACCAAGCCATGAGGTCGAAGGAATTGTCCATAAAGCTCCAAGACAGGATTGTGTACAGATCTGGGGAAGGGTACCAAAACTTTTTTGCAGCATTGAAAGTGCCCAAGAAAACAGTGGGATCAATAATTTTTAAATGGAAGAAGATTGGAACCCCAGACTCTTCCTAGAGCTGGCTGCCCGGTCAAACTGAGCAATCGAGGGAGAAGGGCCTTTGTCAGGGAGGTGACCAAGAACTCGATGGTCGCTCTGACAGAGCTCCAGAGTTCCGCTGTGGAAATGGGAGATCCTTCCAGAAGGAAAACCATCTCCGCAGTACTCCGCCAATCAGGCCTTCATGGTAGATTGGCAAGACGGAAGCCACTCCTCAGTAAAAGGCACATGACAGCCCGCTTGGAGTTTGCCAAAAGGCACCTAAAAACTCTCAGTCCATGAGAAACAAGATTCTCTGGTCTGATGAAACCAAGATTGAAGTCTTTGGCCTGAATGCAAAGCGTCACTTCTGGAAGAAACCTGGCACCATCCCTACGGTGAAGCATGGTGGTGGCAGCATCATGCTGTGGGGATGTTGTTCAAAGGCAGGAACTGGGAGACTAGTCAGGATCGAGGGAAAGATGAACGGGTTAAAGTACAGAGAGATCCTTGATGAAAACCTGCTCCAGAGCGCTCAGGACTTCGGACTTGGGTGAATGTTCACCTTCCAATAGGACAACGACCCTAAGCACACAGCCAAGACAACGCAGGAGTAGCTTCGGGACAAGTCTCTAAATGTCCTTGAGTGGCCCAGCCGAACCCCGGACTTGAACCCGATCAAGCATCTCTGGAGAGACCTGTAAATAGGTGTGGAGCAATGCTCCCCTTCCAATCTGACAGAGCTTGAGAGGATCTTCAGAGAAGAATGGGAGATACTCCTCAAATATAGGTGTGCCAAGCTTGTAGCGTCATACCCAAGAAGACTCGAGGCTGTACTCGCTGCCAAAGTTGCTTCAACAAAGTGCTGAGTAAAGGGTCTGAATATTTATGTAAATGTGATATTTCAGTTTTGCAAACATTTCTAAAATCCTGTTTTTGCCTTGTCATTATGGGGTATTGTGTGTAGATTGTTGAGAAAAAAAGAACAATTTTATCAATTTTAGAATAAGGATGTTACCTAACAAAATGTGGAAAAAGTCAAGTCATTGTATATACCGAAAGCAAACTCTTAGTGACAACTGCTCCCCTATCAATCCCAGAAGTTGTCCACAGCCTCTACAGTATTTTGTTTGATCTCACAAAAGTGAGTTCCTGGCTGTGCTGTGTAAACAGTATAAACCTGTGACCTGACAGACATCATATAACGTTATGTCATTTCACGATCATCCATCAAATTCCTCTAGTCCGCCAAGGCAGCTCGTCAAAGGAGATTGGAAGTCTTCTCTATGGCCGGGTTCTCTATACAACACGTCATGTCTGAGGCAGTGAGCCTATTTCATAGTAGCTGTTTGTGAACCCTCTGGAAATCAGCCCTGCTCGGACCAGGTCTGTCTGGCTTCTCTATTTTCCATCTTGTGGTTTCTATATAAACACAGCCTGGACAAAGGACACCATATTTGGATTGGTTCACTGTTTGGTTGAGAGGTGTTCAACTATGCAATGAATAGGTGAATATCAAATACGGAATGAATATGGACATTTTAAAGTTGGTAATGTGAAAAGAACAATACCTTAATATTGTACATATTTCTTAAAGAACACCTCTGTGTCACACCCTGATCTGTTTCACCTATCCTTGTACTTGTCTCCACCCCCCTCCAGGTGTCAACCATCTTCCCCATTATCCCCAGTGTATTTATACCTGTGTTCTCTGTTTTTCTGTTGCCGTTTATTCGTTTCGTCAAGCCTACCAGCGGTTTTCCCTTGTGCCTGTCTTTTCTCTAGTTCCTGTTTTCCCGGTTTTGACCATTCTGCCTGCCCTGACCCTGCCTGCCGTTCTGTGCCTTGTCACACCTCCCTGGATTACTGACCTCTGCCTGCCCTGACCCTGAGCCTGCCTGCTGTTCTGTACCTTTCAGACTCTGCTCTGGATTACTGACCTCTGCCTGCCCTTGACCTGTCGTTTACCTGCCCCCCTGTTTTTGTTATAAATGTGTGTTACTTTGTAACGGTCTGCATCTGGGTCTTCTCCTGAGCTTTGACACTGTGAATAAGAGACATCAGAAAATGTGTTTTAGCTCAGACATTGGCCAACAATGGAACAAGAATGGAGATTCAGGTTAGGCCTGAAATAGGCCTAGCCCATTTGCCAATTCTTTATTTGAAGCAGATGGATAATGACTAATTAATCTGGTTGGTTTTAATGATATTAGGGAATTGAAACTAATTTACAAGTCTATATGACAAAATGTAATTGTGTTCAGATGATGTTTTAAGGACTTGATTGCTTGTGGTTTATTAAAAATAATAGAAAATATATGGGTGTGTCGCAGTTCAGGAAATGCCAGGCAGAATATCATTATAAATCATTATAAAATCTTTGTTCTTAAAAGGAATGTTCTGCGGCATTTGACACCTTTAGAAACCAATTTAATAATGACAAATGAATGGATGATGCTCCAGAGTTATCTGCTTTAATGTGTGTATTATTGTAGATCAGTTAGTGTTAACTGTAAAGGTGTAAACTTAGTGTCTTTCTCTAAGTGGAGGAACAGTGTGTTCTTTAGTCAGGGGGGACAGGACAACCCTGAACACCCAGACTGTATAGTGTCTCCTGGTTATTAAGTTCCAGATGCTTTGCTCTCTGTCAGAAAGGCTCTACGGGTAACAGTAGTAGATGGGAGGAGGATAACTACAGAAGCCTGTTAACTCTCCCATTTTACAGGAGATTTTCCACGGCTTAAAGAGGCTTTAAAAAAAATTGCGCCCCATTTTATCGAGCAAAAGTCCTTGGCACGCTGTAGGAGGAAGACTTATAATGAGCTTCTCCGGAGGAAACTCAATGAAGTCTGGAGACGACTGTCACATAAGAAGTGGGTTTCCTGTAGGATTAAGGTGTCCTCATCAGAGGGGATCAGCTGAGACCTATATGAGGATGAAATAATGTAATGATGGGTATGATGGCTATTCCGCCCCATAACACTGGCACTCCCAGGCACTCGCTTGTCACTTCCCAAAAGTCAGCAGTTTTCCTTGGCCTCCCTCCTGCAACCAAAACACATTGGCCTTTTTCATTTCACAGAGGGTAGTTAAAGTGGCACTCCAGTCTCCTTTTCACCTCATTTAACACCTGATTTACTTAAAGGCCCAGTGCAGTCAAAAATGAGATTTTTCTGTTTTATATATACTGAACAAAAAAATGTATGCAACATGTAAAGTGTTGGTCCCATGTTTCATGACCTGAAATAAAAGATCACAGAAATGTTTCATATGCACAAAATATTATTTCTCTCAAATGTTGTGCACACATTTGTTTACATCCCTGTGAGTGAGCATTTCTCCTTTGCCAAGGTAATCCATCCACCTGACAGGTGTGGCATATCAAGAAGCTGATTAAACAGCATGTGTGTGAAGTTTTGTCACACAACGCAATGACACAGATATCTGAAGTTTTGAAGGAGCATGCAACTGGCATAATGACTGAAGGAATGTTCACCAGAGCTGTTGCCAGAGAATTGCATTTTCATTTCTCCACCCTAAGTCGCTTCCAACATCATTTTAGAGAATTTTGAATTTTTTGTTCTCTATTGCTCCTCAAGCAAGAAGGGAGGCCGATGACATCACAGACTCCCATCAGACCAACTCCTTGAATACCCTACTCCTTGAAGTTGGCAGCAGTGTCTAAAAAAACACAATTTTGCTCAAAACATATATTTTTTTTACGCTTTAGTGTACTTTACTGTATTTATACTTGGGATATCGCTTTTCAACAGTAAAAGTTTGAAGACCGCTGGAGGACTTTAAATATACGTTATTCTTTAGTTCTGACTCCGTAGGGGATAGTAGGGGATAGTTTATTTATGCCTATCAGATATACACATTTAAATAGAAAAACCCACTTATACTGTACAGTGGCACTCATTTCTTTAGCTATGGAATAGTCAACAGCTTGAAAACACCACAATATAGCAATCGTTTCTTAATTAGATACGTGAACACACAATCTTGTCATCCAAGGCTAATAGACTGCCGTGAGCTAGGAAAAGCTGACCAAATAAGGTCGTGATGAATTAATATATTTCACACTTAACCACCTGTTTAAAAAAAAGACTGATGCCACTCTCTCAAAAAACAAGTCATGTGAAATTAACAGGAATAGTGGGATGTAAAAAACAGATCACCTCAGCTCTCCCAGAATCAACATGTTCAGGCTAACTGGCTTTGTTTTCTCTACTGATGAGTCACTGGTGGAGGTTCTGGGTTGCTTTGATTTAAGGCAATTCAGAAATTCAAGTGCCATGATCCTGGTTCAGTCCACGTGTTGACAAGACAGTGATCAAACGCTATAACTAGCTGGTTAGTCTCGTGTAGCCATACCTCCAAATCACATTGTTGTCACTCCTCCCTTGGAGCCTGGTTCTCATCGAGGCTACTAGCTGGTATCCAGTCTTGTGGTTATAGGCCTACTCATGAGAAGTTGCAGCAGTTTGATTTAGCTGCAGGCTGGAGTCAAACCAGGTCACCCAACATTTAACAGCTGTCCATTGTACTGGAGCCATACCTCCTGAATTATGACCATATGAACTTGGATACAACAGTAACACTGGTAAATATATAAATGGCAACCTGCCACATGCACACAGGGTTGTTGCTAACATTGCAGTTAGCTATGAAAGGAGGCATTCTCCTTCTGAATAAGGCACACAGGGAAATCCACAGGCATAGAAACAGGAAACAACAACACAGTATGCACATGTGTAACACATCTCCATACTATTAGTGGCCTCCCACAGTAGGCCTACTTGCAGTTAATAATGTTTTGTGTTGCTAGTTACTGCAGAGTAAAAGCCTATCTATACTATACTGTAGAAATCTCTACAATGATCAGGATCTCTGAAGAAAACATCAGAATCAATTGCTCAATTAATGAGATAGATACACTACTAATTTGATGCTAATTTCCTGTGATGAGCCCCTCTTCTGGTTGTCTTTTGATTTACACCTTGATTTAGACATCCCTCTGGCCTGTATCCAAGCAGTGCCAGCCAAGTTGATTTGCTCAATTGCCTGTGTGTCTCTTGTCCCGAGTACCAACTGGAACCATAAATTCAGCACTGTGGCTTTGGGAGACATTGACTCTAACTCTAAATGTGCATGCATGGGTTGGCTTGGACTGGAGCTATGAATCATCCATAGCAAGGACTTCATTGCTCATGTGGGAGCTGAAACATATATGGGAAGACAGTGGGGGATGAAATAGTTATAGGGGCTACCATGCTTTTAGCTTTATTTAGACACTTTATTTGGACACATACAGCATATTATAACGCCCTAACATCCTTACAGATACATAAACATACAGTGCAAGGCAGTGCCTTCAGAAGGTATTCACACGAATCACACCACTTTACTTTCCCCACATGTTGTTGTATTACTGCCTGAATTTAAAATGGATTACATTTAGATTTCTGGTCACTGGTCTACACACAATACCCCACCATGTCAAAGTGGAAATGTTTTTCAATTGTTTTTCTCAAATAAAATAAAAAACGTAAAGCTGAAATGTCTTGAGTCAATAAATATTCAAATCGTTTGTTATACAAAAGAGTAAATACGTTCAGTATTAAAAATTCACATAATGGGCCGGTTTCACAGACAGGGCTTAGATTAAGCTAGGAGTAGGCCTTAATGTGTACTAGTTAAACTGGGACATTTAAGTAGCTTTCATGAACCTGGCTTAAATTTGGCTTAGTTAGTCAGAGACTATGGAGTCCTGGAGTAAGGTAAGTAAGCCTAAATGAGAACATCTGGGTTAAGCCTGATTAGGTTAAGTATGAGCACATGCTGTTGGTCTAATGGTGCTCATAAACAACAAAAAACTGTGAGTATGAGAAAACGCTACTAAAACGAATTTTGTCAAACCATCCAGTTGTTGAAAGTAAAAACCATACTACTGCTACTGAGCAAAAGAAAAAAAAACCTGAACAGGTTGGAAGAGTCAGTACACAGTGAGTGTGTTCCCTCCACATCTGCTATAGCATCCCTGAGAGAAGATGCTGCCACCACCTTTCAGCAGAGAACTAAAAAGATGACCATGCATGAAAAGTTAGCCAGAGAATTTCATGAGCATAAAATGAAATGTTTGAAGGAAGAACATGAAATGAAAATGAAAATTCTACAGGTTGAATTGGATATGAAGTTGGAAGAGAGAGGTATGATCCAGAAAATATATAGTAATGAGACAATTGTGATTACCAGCCTTGGTGAACAATATGATATATAAAAAATACATGTTTTGTCATTTGGATATTCATGAGTGAGACTATTTTAATCACCACAAACTACATTTTAAACCAGCCTTGGTTTAGTCACTTCATTTTGCTGCAAACTATTTGAATTTTGTAAAGAACAAACATTATCAAAGCAGAAATAACTCATAATGAATACATCCCATATTTACATGCACCTCCTAGTTGAAGTGCTGCAATGTGAAAGCAACTCTGTGTGCAAGTCCTCATTGGTCATTGCCTGCCTCAGCTATGGGCACATCTGCTTGATGCTGATCTTCCATTGGAGGATCGGGACAGCAATGCTACTTCAGGTAGTTGTGCAGCACAGCTGTAGCAATGATCACCTTGCAGCATCTTCTTGGCTTGAAATTAAGTGTATTGCTTAAACAGTGGAATCGATTTTTCCATACTCCAAGCATATGCTCGGCCATCTCTCCCGTGTAGATATGAGCTTGGTTGTATCTTTGCTGCTCAGCTGTTGTGGGATTTATGTATGGAGTGAATACAAAGTTACTCTGATCATATCCACTGTCACCAAATAGTAGTCCACTATGTTGTCCTCTCTGAAACTGAGCACATTATGAAGAGTTGAGAAAAATCCTTGAACCTTTCCAACGGGCAACAATGTTTGAAAACTCTAAACTAGAAGTGCATACACCCTGAACATTGATGGAAAACCAGTTCTTACAGTTCTTGTACTCCTCAGCATCAGGAGTTGTAGGACACTTGATGGGAACATGACATCCTCTCTATACAGCCAATCCCTCCTGGGAAGTGTCCATAGTCATAGAATTGCACTTCATAGTTGGCTTGGCCAGCAGCACCAAGAAACTTGATGTAAAGACTCCTCAGTTCACAAATGGCCCTGCAGACTTTGTGAACTATTAGACACACAGTTGCTTCACTGGCACCACACAAATCAACAGTTTCACAATGAAAGATTCCAGATGCCAAAAACCTCAAAGTGATCAGAACTTGGAGAGAATTGGGTAAAGGCCTTCCTCTTTGAGACAGAGAGGAAAGTCTAGGCTGAAGCAAAGATATTATCTCTAATGCATTTTCTTTGTACATATGAAATTGGTCTTGAAAAGCTATTTCATCAAAGTAATTTAATGGATTACTCGTATCCACAAGTACTGGTCTGGCTGGCCTCTGTGGTGCATGTTGGTATTCATTAGATATTCCAAATAGTCCATGGTCCCTCACAAACAGTACGAAGCAGAAGTTAAACCTGCCTCTTTGAAGGATTAATTTAAGCTTAAATTTAGTCCTAGAGCAGCTCTAATCCTCCCTTTTACAATTGGCTTTGTTTAATCCAGAACAGGCTAAATCTACGACTATTTTAAGATAAGTCTGTGCAAGTCGCTTTGAGTTAAGACAGCTCAAACAGGCATTTTAGTCTGGGACGAGGAAGAAGTCTTGTCTGTGAAACCGGCCCAATAAGTTGCATGGACTATAATAAATAATAAATAATAGGGTTTAACATGATCTTTGAATGACCATCTCTGTACCCCACTCATAGAATTATCTGTAAGGTCCCTCAGTCGAGCAGGGAATTACAAATACAGATTCAACCACAAAGACCAGGGAGGTTTTTCCAATGCCTCGCAAAGAAGGGCACCTATTGGTAGATAGGTACACTTTTACAAAGCAGACATTGAATTCCTTTGAGCATGGTAAAGTTACTCTCCATATTTTCAAGCATTGTAGTGGCTACATCATGTTATGGGTATGCTTGTAATCGTTAAGGACTGGGGAGTTTTTCAGCATAAAAAAGAAACCGAATGGAGCTAAGCACAGGCAAAATCCTAGAGGAAAATTTGGTTCAGTCGGACAATAACCTAAAACACATGGCCATATCTACATTGGAGTTGCTAACCAAGAAGATATGTTATGGGTATGCTTGTAATCGTTAAGGACTGGGGAGTTTTTCAGGATAAAAAAGAAACCGAATGGAGCTAAGCACAGGCAAAATCCTAGAGGAAAATTTGGTTCAGTCGGACAATAACCTAAAACACATGGCCATATCTACATTGGAGTTGCTAACCAAGAAGATAGTTAATGTTCCTGAATGTTACAGTTTTGATAAATCTACTTGAAAATCTATAGCAAAACCTGAAAATGGTTGTCGAGCAATTATTCAACCAAAAAATTGGCAGAGCTTGAACAATTTAAAGAGAATAATGGGAAATGTTTCACAATCCTGGTGTGGAAAGCTCTTAGAGACTTACCCAGGAAGACTCACAGCTGTAATCTAGTTAAATAAACATTACATACAAAAAAATACAAAATAAGAATTGATGCCATAGGTGCTTCTACAAAGTATTGACTCAGGGGTGTGAATACTTATGTAAATAAAATATTTCTGTCTTTAAATTTAAATAAATGGGCACACATTTTGAAAAACATGTTTTCACTTTGTAATTATGGGGTGTTGTGTGTAGATGGGTGAAAAAATATATATTTATTGCATTTTGAATTCAGGCTGTAACACAACAAAACATGTCAAGGGGTATGAATACTTTCTGAAGGCACTGTAGACAATATTGTTGTAAATCATAAAGGTGATTCAGTGTCATAACATAATAATTAGTTACATCATTTTTAAGTCTAATTATATAGTAGGTTTATTATTTCCATATCAGAAGATCGAGGTCCGAATGTTGAAAGAAATGTTTATTTCTGATCAATGATAAACTGAAATCTTTTCAAATAAACATTTCTTTCAACATTCGGACTTCGAGTATCAGCAATACATTTCACAAATGAAGAAATACTAATGTGGTCATATTTTCAGAAAGCCAATAGACAGATATCAAGTAAGATAGAGTGCATAAACTCAATAATATGCCATATGTTTCTCTATATTGACTAGCGACAAGCACAACAGTCTCTGTTTTTGCCTTCTGTGAAATTGAATGGCTGTATTTTTTGTTTTATTTCTTGAATGCAGCAAATAAAGTAAAACATTTTGTCACCTTGCTTAAATATACATTTAAATCATAAACCCTAGTGTTTGTATTTTGAAACGATATATGCCTGAATCACATGTGAAAAATATATAAAAATACTACTGTATATTCAAAAGTTGTATTAAATTCTGAATTTGTAACCTGTCATCATGACAGTCTAAGAAAATATTATGAATACATAAAAAAATGGTGTTGTATTACGGGCGTAAAAAACACCTCAGCGACACGTTACTCAATACTCTTCCTCGAATACTTACTTCTAAAGGCTAATGAAAGTCCCAAATACTTTTTGGGGCAATTCACCATTCATCACAAAAACAGTCCTTTCTATATCAAATTTGATTGATTGTCATAGATGCTCAGAGGCATGGAAATTGAATGTAGGGTTTATTAATGCTATTTATTTAACAACCAACAGGGTTTTATTTAGATTCCTGTTTGCAGGAGATATTTGTTTGAGAGCCCAAAAGGCATAAACCAGAGCTATCTGGTCTGTGGTGGTGATTTAAGTGCTGTAAAAATCATTAGGCCTACATACAACAATAAAACATTATAGGCTACAAGGCTCAATGTCAATGTGCAAATGTTGATTTTCCACTGACACAGACAAAAGGTAAATAAATATACAGTAGAGAAGAGACATGGGTTTGAAGTAACTGAGAAGGTGCATACTAAATAAACTAAACGTCTAAACAGACTTTAGCAACTATGGTTGATGTCAATACTTGTCAACATGTCCCCCTAACAGTAATTCTACATGTCCCCCTTACTGTAAAAGAGAGCAGGCGCGAGAGAGAGAGACTTTTTGAAATAATTCAATGTTTATTGGTCTTTCCTGTAGTTGGACTTATATTTTATTTGCTCAGTAATGGCATGTTGGCCTTCGGATTGCATATCCACCCTGACATTAATGAGTGCACCACACACCAGGCCTTTAATACCGCATCATCTTTACAGCAGACACATCTGACTGAGGGGATTTATTCCCCCTTAATAAACTCTCATAGGATCCATAACCGTAATGAAATATCTTCTACATCTATAAATCTATTTGACCCATGGGGCTGAAGAAAAGGTGGGGAAGCGCTAACCTCAGAGGATTACTGTTGATAGCCTGTATCAGTCCATGTTTCATCTATAAATCTGATACATTTGTCACGTTCTATTTTTGTATTAGCTAGGCCAACTGATTACTTCTGTTTCTCATCAGCTCATGTGGAGTCATTTCTGGTGGGAAAATGACTCTAAAATGAAGGTTGTTGTTTTTGTTCTATTTTCTAATGGGCAAAGCTCAAGCAAAGACAGTACAGTTGTTTTCTTAAAAATGCTGGTCCGAATACCCAGGCCGGCAAGGGGGAAAATCTGAAGAAGTGCACTTGAGCAAGGCACTTCACCCTAATGTGCTCTAGGGGTGCCCTACTACTATGGTTGACCCTGTAAAACAACACCTTTCACTGTACCTATCCGGTGTAGTATGTCTCATTTTATCACATATTAGAATGAAATGGCAATGTTTTTAAACTTTTGAACAGGAACATACTGTCAACGTCTACTGTCTTAGGTTTTCTGTATGGTGAACATCTGCACAAATTGAATAATTGTCTGTATGTCTGTTAATGGGTTTGTTACATTCATGCAGGTATGACTGTACACATAATTGTATCAAGAATGGCCCTGTGGTAACCCACAGCTATGAGAAGAGAGCGAGAAAGAGAGCGAGAGCGAGAGAGAGAGAGAGAGACTGAAGATAAACACATTTTTCAGACATAATTCAGCTCTCTTCAGTTTTAAACGAGACAACGTGGGAAACTGATTGGATTTACAAAAAGTAAACTTAAGGGAATTTAGTCCTTTTTTAACCCAACTTTTAACCTAAATCCAATAACATGGTTAATTTGGTTGAATTCACGTTGAATTCACGTTAGTTGACAACTCAACCAAATGTAAATCAAAATTAGATGTTGAAATAATGCCCAGTGCGTAGTCAAAATGTTCTGTTATTCTCCTTCACGTTTCACTTGGTACTGGTTATACAGTACCTCTAACACCCCCGCTGATTCACAGACAAAATTGCCTGCAGTTTCTCTGTCTGCAAAGTACATGCCATTTAACACACTGTGGGATTTCACCATGTCATAACGTTTGTATGTTTCTAACCATTCCTTTTCACATGTTCACATCTCTGAAGGCGTGATGGTCCACACCGGGTATTCCCAGGGGTACACGCAATACCGTCGGCAGGACACGCCAAATACAAATGTGATTCACACTAATTTTACTTTTTTTTCTTTACTTTTTTTCCTTCACATTTTCAAACAGTCCATTTATATTTTCCAACAGGGCTATACAAATGGGTGAAGTTTTTTTCTCATCTGAGTAGCCTCGTTTCACAGCCACAAATAAAATTCAACCATCTAGTGTTCAGCAAAATAACAACACAATGTCAAAATACAGGTAGCCTAGTCAAATAATTAACATCCAATCACATGAACCGTTAGTCTCTCGTGGGAATTCCACTAACGGTCCGTATGTAGCCAAACGTAGCTGCTGCTCATGTTGGTATCTGTACTGATGGCGCAAAAGCCATGACAGGGAGACATGGTGGAGTGGTAACGTGCGTTACACCCGACGCCACTTGGGTACACTGCAGCATCCACTGAGAGGCTCTTGCTGCCAAGGGAATGCCTGACAGCTTGAAATATGTTTTGTACACTACAGTGAAAATGGTTAACTTTGTTAAAGCAAGGCAGGGGCGCCTAGTGGTTAGAGTGTTGGACTAGTAACTGAAAGGTTGCAAGTTCAAACCCCTGAGCTGACAAGGTACAAATCTGTCGTGCCCTGAACAGGCAGTTTTATTTATTTTATTTTACCTTTATTTAACCAGGTAGGCAAGTTGAGAACAAGTTCTCATTTACAATTGCGACCTGGCCAAGATAAAGCAAAGCAGTTCGACAGATACAACGACACAGAGTTACACATGGAGTAAAACAAACATACAACAAACGTCAATAATACAGTATAAACAAGTCTGTATACAATGTGAGCAAATTAGGTGAGAAGGGAGGTAAAGGCAAAAAAGGCCATGGTGGCAAAGTAAATACAATATAGCAAGTAAAACACTGGAATGGTAGTTTTGCAATGGAAGAATGTGCAAAGTAGAAATAAAAATGATGGGGTGCAAAGGAGCAAAATAAATAAATTAATTAAATACAGTTGGGAAAGAGGTAGTTGTTTGGGCTAAATTATAGGTGGGCTATGTACAGGTGCAGTAATCTGTGAGCTGCTCTGACAGTTGGTGCTTAAAGCTAGTGAGGGAGATAAGTGTTTCCAGTTTCAGAGATTTTTGTAGTTCGTTCCAGTCATTGGCAGCAGAGAACTGGAAGGAGAGGCCAAAGAAATAATTGGTTTTGGGGGTGACTAGAGAGATATACCTGCTGGAGCGTGTGCTACAGGTGGGAGATGCTATGGTGACCAGCGAGCTGAGATAAGGGGGGACTTTACCTAGCAGGGTCTTGTAGATGACATGGAGCCAGTGGGTTTGGCGACGAGTATGAAGTGAGGGCCAGCCAACGAGAGCGTACAGGTCGCAATGGTGGGTAGTATATGGGGCTTTGGTGACAAAACGGATTGCACTGTGATAGACTGCATCCAATTTGTTGAGTAGGGTATTGGAGGCTATTTTGTAAATGACATCGCCAAAGTCGAGGATTGGTAGGATGGTCAGTTTTACAAGGGTATGTTTGGCAGCATGAGTGAAGGATGCTTTGTTGCGAAATAGGAAGCCAATTCTAGATTTAACTTTGGATTGGAGATTTGATATGGGTCTGGAAGGAGAGTTTACAGTCTAACCAGACACCTAAGTATTTGTAGTTGTCCACGTATTCTAAGTCAGAGCCGTCCAGAGTAGTGATGTTGGACAGGCGGATAGGTGCAGGTAGCGATCGGTTGAAGAGCATGCATTTAGTTTTATTGTATTTAAGAGTAATTGGAGGCCACGGAAGGAGAGTTGTATGGCATTGAAGCTTGCCTGGAGGGTTGTTAACACAGTGTCCAAAGAAGGGCCGGAAGTATACAGAATGGTGTCGTCTGCGTAGAGGTGGATCAGAGACTCACCAGCAGCAAGAGCGACCTCATTGATGTATACAGAGAAGAGAGTCGGTCCAAGAATTGAACCCTGTGGCACCCCCATAGAGACTGCCAGAGGTCCGGACAGCAGACCCTCCGATTTGACACACTGAACTCTATCAGAGAAGTAGTTGGTGAACCAGGCGAGGCAAGCATTTGAGAAACCAAGGCTGTCGAGTCTGCCGATGAGGATGTGGTGATTGACAGAGTCGAAAGCCTTGGCCAGATCAATGAATACGGCTGCACAGTAATGTTTCTTATCGATGGCGGTTAAGATATCGTTTAGGACCTTGAGCGTGGCTGAGGTGCACCCATGACCAGCTCTTAAACCAGATTGCATAGCAGAGAAGGTATGGTGAGATTCGAAATGGTCGGTAATCTGTTTGTTGACTTGGCTTTCGAAGACCTTAGAAAGGCATGGTAGGATAGATATAGGTCTGTAGCAGTTTGGGTCAAGAGTGTCCCCCCCTTTGAAGAGGGGGATGACCGCAGCTGCTTTCCAATCTTTGGGAATCTCAGACGACACGAAAGAGAGGTTGAACAGGCTAGTAATAGGGGTGGCAACAATTTCGGCAGATAATTTTAGAAAGAAAGGGTCCAGATTGTCTAGCCCGGTTGATTTGTAGGGGTCCAGATTTTGCAGCTCTTTCAGAACATCAGCTGAATGGATTTGGGAGAAGGAGAAATGGGGAAGGCTTGGGTGAGTTGCTGTTGGGGGTGCAGTGCTGTTGACCGGGGTAGGAGTAGCCAGGTGGAAAGCATGGCCAGCCGTAGAAAAATGCTTATTGAAATTCTCAATTATGGTGGATTTATCAGTGGTGACAGTGTTTCCTATCTTCAGTGCAGTGGGCAGCTGGGAGGAGGTGTTCTTATTCTCCATGGACTTTACAGTGTCCCAGAACTTTTTTGAGTTAGTGTTGCAGGAAGCAAATTTCTGCTTGAAAAAGCTAGCCTTGGCTTTTCTAACTGCCTGTGTATAATGGTTTCTAGCTTCCCTGAACAGCTGCATATCACGGGGGCTGTTCGATGCTAATGCAGAACGCCATAGGATGTTTTTGTGTTGGTTAAGGGCAGTCAGGTCTGGGGAGAACCAAGGGCTATATCTGTTCCTGGTTCTAAATTTCTTGAATGGTGCATGTTTATTTAAGATGGTTAGGAAGGCATTTAAAAAAAATATCCAGGCATCCTCTACTGACGGGATGAGATCAATATCCTTCCAGGATACCCTGGCCAGGTCGATTAGAAAGGCCTGCTCGCTGAAGTGTTTCAGGGAGAGTTTTACAGTGATGAGTGGAGGTCGTTTGACCGCTGACCCATTACGGATGCAGGCAATGAGGCAGTGATCGCTGAGATCTTGGTTGAAGACAGCAGAGGTGTATTTAGAGGGGAAGTTGGTTAGGATGATATCTATGAGGGTGCCCGTGATTAAGGCTTTGGGGAGGTACCTGGTAGGTTCATTAATAATTTGTGTGAGATTGAGGGCATCAAGTTTAGATTGTAGAATGGCTGGGGTGTTAAGCATGTTCCAGTTTAGGTCGCCTAGCAGCACGAGCTCTGAAGATAGATGGGGGGCAATCAGTTCACATATGGTGTCCAGAGCACAGCTGGGGGCAGAGGGTGGTCTATAGCAGGCGGCAACGGTGAGAGACTTGTTTTTAGAGAGGTGGATTTTTAAAAGTAGAAGTTCAAATTGTTTGGGTACAGACCTGGATAGTAGGACAGAACTGTGCAGGCTATCCTTGCAGTAGATTGCAACACCGCCCCCTTGGCAGGGTTGGCAGAGTGTGCTAAAGCAGTGAATAGAACAAACTTAGGGAGGAGGCTTCTAATGTTAACATGCATGAAACCAAGGCTATTACGGTTACAGAAGTCGTCAAAAGAGAGCGCCTGGGGAATAGGAGTGGAGCTAGGCACTGCAGGGCCTGGATTCACCTCTACATCGCCAGAGGAACATAGGAGGAGTAGAATAAGGGTGCGGCTAAAAGCAATAAGAATTGGTCATCTAGAACGTCTGGAACAGAGAGTAAAAGGAGGTTTCTGGGGGCGATAAAATAGCATCAAGGTATAATGTACAGACAAAGGTATGGTAGGATGTGAATACAGTGGAGGTAAACCTAGGTATTGAGTGATGAAGAGAGAGATATTGTCTCTAGAAACATCATTGAAACCAGGAGATGTCATTGCATGTGTGGGTGGTGGAACTAATAGGTTGGATAAGGTATAGTGAGCAGGACTAGAGGGTCTACAGTGAAATAAGCCAATAAACACTAACCAGAACAGCAATGGACAAGACATATTGACATTAAGGAGAGGCATGCTTAGTCGAGTGATCAAAAGGGTCCAGTGAGTGGAGATGTTGGTTGGGGGTCACGGCGATTTAGACAGATAGCCAGGCCATCGGTAGCAAGCTAGCATAGGATGGAGGTCTGTTGTTAGCCACCTCTTGCGTTCCGTCAGTAGATTAGTGTGGTTCCGTGTGGTAGAGGGGATTAATCCAAATCACACAACAACAACAAAAATAAAAACAATAGATATAGTTATAGAGGCCCAAGAAGAAAACATAATAATAATAAAAATAAATAAATTGTCCGATTGTCTATTCAGATAGCAGCCGGTAAGACAGCTAACGGTTAGCAGGCCGCAGATGGGCGTTCAGGTAACGTCGCGACTGAGGAGCCAGCCGGATCTCCTTCGGGTAGATAACGTCGGCAGTCCAGTTGTGAAGGCCCGGTGGGGCTCCGCGTAGGCAGTAAAATGGGTCCGGATAGGTGACTGCAGCCCAGGAGTGATTGATGGAACTCAGGAGTGATTGACGGAGCTGGTTAGCTCCGGAATAATTGATGTTTGCTCCGGAATCGACGAAAGCCGATAGTCACACGGATAGCAGCTGTGAGATCCGGGTATGAATGTCCAGAGAGCAGTTGAAATCCAGGGACATGGAGAGAAAAATTGGTCCGGTATGTTCCGTTCCGAGCCGCGCTTCTGGCTAGCTCCTGGCTAGCTTCTGGCTAGCTTCTTGGAGTTTCTGGCTTGCTTCTTGGAGGATTACAAATTTGAGGTAAATAATACTTTTTTATAAATATAAATTGGTGAGGCGGGTTGCAGGAGAGTGTTTTGAAGATGAGTTGATGGAAAATAAAAAATAAAATGTATGTGAAAAAAGTTGTAAATATATATATATACAGGACACGACAAGACGAGGACAAAAAGACGTCTGAACTGCTAACCCACTGTTCCTAGGCCGTCATTGAAAATAAGAATTTGTTCTTAACTGACTTGCCTAGTTAAATAAAGGTTAAAAAAAAAGTCCCCTGAACTCTTGTGTATTTTCTGCACTATGCAATGATATGGGCAGCGACTATGTAACGCTTTTACAACATACAGAAGTGCGCTGGTTATCAAGGGGCAATGCATTGACACGTTTTTGTAAATTGAGAGACGAGTTTAAAGTTTTCTTTACTGACCATAATTTTCACTTGTTTTACCGCTTGCATGATGACGACTGGCCTATCTGGGTGATGTTTTTTCTCGCCTGAATGATCTGAATCTAGGATTACAGGGACTCATATTCAATGTGCGGGACAAAACTGAGGCTATGATTAAGAAGTTGGAGCTCTTCTCTATCTGCATTAACAAGGACAACACACAGGTATTACCGTCATTGTACGTTTTTTTTGTGTGCAAATGAACTCAAGCTTACTGACAGTGTCAAATGTGATATAGCAAAGCACCTGAGTGAGTTGGGTAAGCAATTACGCAGGTATTTTCCCAAAACGGATGACACAAACTACTGGATTCGTTATCCCTTTCATGCCCTGCCTCCAGTCCACTTATTGATATCTGAACAACAGAGCCTCATCGAAATTGCAACAAGCGGTTCTGTGAAAATGGAATTTAATCAGATGCCACTGCTAGATTTCTAGATAGGGCTGCGCTCAGAGTATCCTGCCTTGACAAATCATGTTGTTAAGACACTGATGCTCTTTGCAACTACATACCTATGTGAGAGTGGATTCTCGGCCCTCACTAGCATGAAAACTAAATACAGGCAGAGACTCTGTGTGGAAAATTATTTAATACTCAGAGTCTCTCCAATACAACCCAACATTGCAGAGTTAAATGCATCCTTTCAAGTATATCAAATCAAATCAACTTTATTTATATAGCCCTTCGTACATCAGCTGATATCTCAAAGTGCTGTACAGAAACCCAGCCTAAAACCCCAAACAGCAAGCAATGCAGGTGTAGAAGCACGGTGGCTAGGAAAAACTCCCTAGAAAGGCCAATACCTAGGAAGAAACCTAGAGAGGAACCAGGCTATGTGGGGTGGCCAGTCCTCTTCTGGCTGTGCCGGGTGGAGATTATAACAGAGCATGGCCAAGATGTTCAAATGTTCATAAATGACCAGCATGGTCGAATAATAATAAGGCAGAACAGTTGAAACTGGAGCAGCAGCACAGTCAGGTGGAAGTTGAAACTGGAGCAGCAGCATGGCCAGGTGAACTGGGGACAGCAAGGAGTCATCATGTCAGGTAGTCCTGGGGCATGGTCCTAGGGCTCAGGTCAGTTGAAACTGGAACAGCAGCATGGCCAGGTGGACTGGGGAAAGCAAGGAGTCATCATGTCAGGTAGTCCTGGGGCATGGTCCTAGGGCTCAGGTCCTCCGAGAGAGAGAAAGAAAGAGAGAAGGAGAGAATTAGAGAACGCACACTTAGATTCACACAGGACACCGAATAGGACAGGAGAAGTACTCCAGATATAACAAACTGACCCCAGCCCCCCGACACATAAACTACTGCAGCATAAATACTGGAGGCTGAGACAGGAGGGGTCAGGAGACACTGTGGCCCCATCCGAGGACACCCCCGGACAGGGCCAAACAGGAAGGATATAACCCCACCCACTTTGCCAAAGCACAGCCCCCACACCACTAGAGGGATATCTTCAACCACCAACTTACCATCCTGAGACAAGGCTGAGTATAGCCCACAAAGATCTCCGCCACGGCACAACCCAAGGGGGGGGCGCCAACCCAGACAGGATGACCACAACAGTGAATCAATCCACTCAGGTGACGCACCCCCTCCAGGGATGGCATGAGAGAGCCCCAGCAAGCCAGTGACTCAGCCCCTGTAATAGGGTTAGAGGCAGAGAATCCCAGTGGAAAGAGGGGAACAGGCCAGGCAGAGACAGCAAGGGCGGTTCGTTGCTCCAGAGCCTTTCCGTTCACCTTCCCACTCCTGGGCCAGACTACACTCAATCATATGACCCACTGAAGAGATGAGTCTTCAGTAAAGACTTAAAGGTTGAGACCGAGTTTGCGTCTCTGACATGGGTAGGCAGACCGTTCCATAAAAATGGAGCTCTATAGGAGAAAGCCCTGCCTCCAGCTGTTTGCTTAGAAATTCTAGGGACAATTAGGAGGCATGCGTCTTGTGACCGTAGCGTACGTGTAGGTATGTACGGCAGGACCAAATCAGAGAGATAGGTAGGAGCAAGCCCATGTAATGCTTTGTAGGTTAGCAGTAAAACCTTGAAATCAGCCCTTGCTTTGACAGGAAGCCAGTGTAGAGAGGCTAGCACTGGAGTAATATGATCAAATTTTTGGGTTCTAGTCAGGATTCTAGCAGCCGTATTTAGCACTAACTGAAGTTTATTTAGTGCTTTATCCGGGTAGCCGGAAAATAGAGCATTGCAGTAGTCTAACCTAGAAGTGACAAAAGCATGGATGTTTTTTTCTGCATAATTTTTGGACAGAAAGTTTCTGATTTTTGCAATGTTACGTAGATGGAAAAAAGCTGTCCTCGAAATGGTCTTGATATGTTCTTCAAAAGAGAGATCAGGGTCCAGAGTAACGCCGAGGTCCTTCACAGTTTTATTTGAGACGACTGTACAACCATTAAGATTAATTGTCAGATTCAACAGAAGATCTCTTTGTTTCTTGGGACCTAGAACAAGCATCTCTGTTTTGTCCGAGTTTAATAGTAGAAAGTTTGCAGCCATCCACTTCCTTATGTCTGAAACACATGCTTCTAGCGAGGGCAATTTTGGGGCTTCACACTGTTTCATTGAAATGTACAGCTGTGTGTCATCCGCATAGCAGTGAAAGTTTACATTATGTTTTCGAATAACATCCCCAAGAGGTAAAATATATAGTGAAAACAATAGTGGTCCTAAAACGGAACCTTGAGGAACACCGAAATTTACAGTTGATTTGTCAGAGGACAAACCATTCACAGAGACAAACTGATATCTTTCCGACAGATAAGATCTAAACCAGGCCAGAACATGTCCGTGTAGACCAATTTGGGTTTCCAATCTCTCCAAAAGAATGTGGTGATCGATGGTATCAAAAGCAGCACTAAGGTCTAGGAGCACGAGGACAGATGCAGAGCCTCGGTCCGATGCCATTAAAATGTAATTTACCACCTTCACAAGTGCCGTCTCAGTGCTATGATGGGGTCTAAAACCAGACTGAAGCATTTCGTATACATTGTTTGTCTTCAGGAAGGCAGTGAGTTGCTGCGCAACAGCCTTCTCTAAAATTTTTGAGAGGAATGGAAGATTCGATATAGGCCGATAGTTTTTTATATTTTCTGGGTCAAGGTTTGGCTTTTTCAAGAGAGGCTTTATTACTGTCATGTCTTGTCATATTATGTCTTGTTCCTGTTCTTTCTCTTCACTCTGTCTCCCTCTGCTGCTCGTATTAGGCTACCTTCTCTTTCTCTCCTCCTCCAGCTGTTCCTCATCTCCTCTAACTACCTCGTTCACCCTTTTCCTACCTGTCCCCTTTTCCCCTCTGATTAGGTCTCTATTTCTCTCTCTGTTCCTGCTTCTTTCTTTGTCAGATTCTCGTTTGAGTTTCTCATGCCAGAACCAGACTATCGTCTTGTTTGCTTCACCCTTGTCCCATCCTGTCGGAATCTGCCTGTTCTTCTGATGCTACGTGTGATCAGGTACCTCTGTCCGCTACGACCCGCACCTACCCAGAGAGACCAGCAGTCTGTCGCCGCAACCCAGCTATTCTCCTCTGCTGCTAAGAAGGGGACTCTTTTGTAAATATCAGAAGGACTTTCTGTTTCATTTGTCGCCCTCTCTGAGGGTTGTCTATTTTGCCATTTTCTACATCTGAAGAGGATCTATGTCTTCCCTGTGTTTTTACATTAAAGGACTCTGTTTTTGTTAAATCGCTTTTGGGTCCTCACTCAAGTGCACAACAGAAGAATCTGACCAAGAATGGACCCAGCGATTTCGGATCCTTTCCACTCAGCCGTCGAGATCCAGGGAGCGATGCTAGGCAGACACGAGCAGGAATTGTCTGTTGCTCGACATGCCGTTGAGACCCTGACCGCCCAAGTCTCCGACCTCACAAGACAGGTTCACCATCTCCGCCTCGATCCACCGGCCACTTCCAGGGCTTCCGAATCTCCGGAGCCCAGAATCAATAACCCGCCGTGTTACTCTGGGGAGGCCACTGAATGCCGCTCGTTCCTCACCCAGTGTGATATTGTGTTTTCTCTCCAGCCCAACACTTACTCCAGGAGCACAGCTCGTATCGCCTACGTCATATCTCTCCTTACTGGATGGGCTCGTGAGTGGGGCACGGCTATCTGGGAGGCGAGGGCTGAGTGTACTAACCAGTATCAGGACTTTAAGGAGGAGATGATACGGGTTTTTGATCGTTCTGTTTTTGGGGAGGAAGCTTCCAGGGTCCTGGCTTCCCTATGTCAAGGTAATCGATCCATAACAGATTACTCTATTGAGTTTCGCACTCTTGCTGCCTCCAGTGACTGGAACGAGCCAGCTTTGCTCGCTCGTTTTCTGGAGGGTCTCCGCGCTGAGGTAAAGGATGAGATTCTCTCCCGGGAGGTTCCCTCCAGCGTGGATTCCTTGATTGAACTCGCTATTCGCATAGAGCGACGGGTTGATCTTCGTCACCGAGCTCGGGGAAAGGAGCTCGCGTTCTCCGTTGCCCCCCTCTCCGCATCACTACCATCTTCCTCCGCCTGCTCGGGTGCTGAGCCTATGCAGCTGGGGGGTATCCGCATCTCGACTAAGGAGAGGGAACGGAGAATCACCAACCGCCTCTGTCTCTATTGCGGTTCCGCTGGTCATTTTGTCACTTCATGTCCAGTAAAAGCCAGAGCTCATCAGTAAGAGGAGGGCTACTGGTGAGCGCTACTACTCTGGTCTCTCCTTCAAGATCCTGCACTACCTTGTCGGCCCATCTACGCTGGACCGGTTCGTCAGCTTCCTGCAGCGCCTTGATAGACTCTGGGGCGGAGGGCTGCTTTATGGACGAGACCTGGGCTCGGGAACATGACATTCCTCTCAGACAGTTAAAGGAGCCCACGGCCTTGTTCGCTCTGGATGGGAGTCCTCTCCCCGGGATTCAGCGTGAAACGCTACCTTTAACCCTCACTGTCTCTGGTAATCATAGCGAAACCATTTCTTTTTTAATTTTTCATTCACCTTTTACACCTGTTGTTTTGGGTCATCCCTGGCTAGTTTGTCATAATCCTTCTATTAATTGGTCTAGTAATTCTATCCTCTCCTGGAACGTCTCTTGTCATGTGAAATGTTTAATGTCTGCTATCCCTCCTGTTTCCTCTGTCTCTTCTTCACAGGAGGAGCCTGGTGATTTGACGAGGGTGCCGGAGGAATATCACGATCTGCGCACGGTGTTCAGTCGGTCCAGGGCCACCTCTCTTCCTCCGCACCGGTCGTATGATTGTAGTATTGATCTCCTTCCAGGAACCACCCCCCCCCCGGGGTAGACTATACTCTCTGTCGGCTCCCGAACGTAAGGCTCTCGAAGATTATTTGTCTGTAGCTCTCGACGCCGGTACCATAGTCCCCTCCTCCTCTCCCGCCGGAGCGGGGTTTTTTTTGTTAAGAAGAAGGACGGGTCCCTGCGCCCCTGCATAGATTATCGAGGGCTGAATGACATAACAGTTAAGAATCGTTATCCGCTTCCTCTTATGTCTTCAGCCTTCGAGATCCTGCAGGGAGCCAGGTTTTTCACTAAATTGGACCTTCGTAACGCTTACCATCTCGTGCGCGTCAGGGAGGGGGACGAGTGGAAAACGGCGTTTAACACTCCGTTAGGGCACTTTGAATACCGGGTTCTTCCTTTCGGCCTCGCAAACGCTCCAGCTGTCTTTCAGGCATTAGTAAATGACGTCCTGAGAGACATGCTGAACATCTTTGTTTTCGTCTACCTTGACGATATCCTGATTTTTTTTCACCGTCACTCCAGATTCATGTTCAGCACGTTCGACGTGTCCTCCAGCGCCTTTTAGAGAATTGTCTTTATGTGAAGGCTGAGAAGTGCACTTTTCATGCCTCCTCCGTCACATTTCTCGGTTCTGTTATTTCCGCTGAAGGCATTAAGATGGATCCCGCTAAGGTCCAAGCTGTCATTGATTGGCCCGTTCCTAAGTCACGCGTCGAGCTGCAGCGCTTTCTCGGCTTCGCGAATTTCTATCGTCGTTTCATCCGTAATTTCGGTCAGGTGGCAGCTCCCCTCACAGCCCTTACTTCTGTCAAGACGTGCTTTAAGTGGTCCGATTCCGCCCAAGGAGCTTTTGATCTTCTCAAGAATCGCTTTACATCCGCACCTATCCTTGTTACACCTGACGTCTCTAGACAGTTCGTTGTCGAGGTTGACGCGTCAGAGGTGGGCGTGGGAGCCATTCTTTCTCAGCGCTCCCTCTCTGACGACAAGGTCCACCCTTGCGTGTATTTTTCTCATCGCCTGTCGCCGTCGGAACGTAACTATGATGTGGGAAACCGCGAACTGCTCGCCATCCGCTTAGCCCTAGGCGAATGGCGACAGTGGTTGGAGGGGGCGACCGTTCCTTTTGTCGTTTGGACTGACCATAGGAACCTTGAGTACATCCGTTCTGCCAAACGACTTAATGCGCGTCAGGCTCGTTGGGCGCTGTTTTTCGCTCGTTTCGAGTTCGTAATTTCTTATCGTCCGGGCTCTAAGAACACCAAGCCTGATGCTTTATCTCGTCTCTTCAGTTCTTCAGTAGTCTCCACCGACCCCGAGGGGATTCTCCCTGAGGGGCGTGTTGTCGGGTTGACTGTCTGGGGAATTGAGAGGCAGGTAAAGCAAGCACTCACTCACACTCCGTCGCCGCGCGCTTGTCCTAGGAACCTTCTTTTCGTTCCCGTTCCTACTCGTCTGGCCGTTCTTCAGTGGGCTCACTCTGCCAAGTTAGCCGGCCACCCCGGCGTTCGGGGTACGCTTGCTTCCATTCGCCAGCGTTTTTGGTGGCCCACTCGGGAGCGTGACACGCGTAGTTTCGTGGCTGCTTGTTCGGTCTGCGAGCAGACTAAGTCCGGTAACTCCCCTCCTGCCGGCCGTCTCAGACCGCTTCCCATTCCCTCTCGACCGTGGTCTCACATCGCCTTAGATTTTATCACCGGACTGCCTTCGTCAGCGGGGAAGACTGTTATTCTTACGGTTGTCGATAGGTTCTCTAAGGCGGCTCATTTTATTCCCCTCGCTAAGCTCCCTTCTGCTAAAGAAACGGCACAAATCATCATCGAGAATGTTTTCAGAATTCATGGCCTTCCGTCAGACGTCGTTTCGGACAGGGGTCCGCAATTCACGTCTCAATTTTGGAGGGAGTTTTGCCGTTTGATTGGAGCTTCCGTCAGTCTCTCTTCCGGCTTTCACCCTCAGTCTAACGGTCAAGCAGAACGGGCCAATCAGACTATTGGTCGCATCTTACGCAGTCTTTCTTTTCGTAACCCTGCGTCTTGGTCAGAACAGCTCCCCTGGGCAGAATACGCCCACAACTCGCTTCATTCGTCTGCGACCGGTCTATCTCCTTTTCAGAGTAGCCTCGGGTACCAGCCTCCGCTGTTCTCGTCTCAGCTCGCCGAGTCCTGCGTCCCCTCCGCTCAGGCTTTTGTCCAACGTTGTGAGCGCACCTGGAAGAGGGTCAGGTCTGCACTTTGCCGTTATAGGGCGCAGACTGTGAGAGCCGCTAATAAGCGTAGAACTAAGAGTCCTAGATATTGTCGCGGTCAGAGAGTATGGCTCTCCACTCAAAACCTTCCCCTTAAGACAGCTTCTCGCAAGTTGACCCCGCGGTTCATTGGTCCGTTCCGTATTTCTCAGATCATTAATCCTGTCGCAGTGCGACTTCTTCTCCCGCGATATCTTCGTCGCGTCCACCCGGTCTTCCATGTCTCCTGTGTTAAGCCCGTTCTTCGCGCCCCCGCTCGTCTTCCCCCCCCCCATCCTTGTCGAGGGCGCACCTATCTACAGGGTCCATAAGATTTTGGACATGCGTCCTCGGGGCCGTGGTCATCAGTACCTAATAGATTGGGAGGGGTACGGTCCTGAGGAAAGGAGTTGGGTTCCCTCTCGGGACGTGCTGGACCGTTCGCTGATCGATGATTTCCTCCGTTGCCGCCAGGTTTCCTCCTCGAGTGCGCCAGGAGGCGCTCGGTGAGTGGGGGGGTACTGTCATGTCTTGTCATATTATGTCTTGTTCCTGTTCTTTCTCTTCACTCTGTCTCCCTCTGCTGCTCGTATTAGGCTACCTTCTCTTTCTCTCCTCCTCCAGCTGTTCCTCATCTCCTCTAACTACCTCTTTCACCCTTTTCCCACCTGTCCCCTTTTCCCCTCTGATTAGGTCTCTATTTCTCTCTCTGTTCCTGCTTCTTTCTTTGTCAGATTCTCGTTTGAGTTTCTCATGCCAGAACCAGACTATCGTCTTGTTTGCTTCACCCTTGTCCCATCCTGTCGGAATCTGCCTGTTCTTCTGATGCTACGTGTGATCAGGTACCTCTGTCCGCTACGACCCGCGCCTACCCAGAGAGACCAGCAGTCTGTCGCCGCAACCCAGCTATTCTCCTCTGCTGCTAAGAAGGGGACTCTTTTGTAAATATCAGAAGGACTTTCTGTTTCATTTGTCGCCCTCTCTGAGGGTTGTCTATTTTGCCATTTTCTACATCTGAAGAGGATCTATGTCTTCCCTGTGTTTTTACATTAAAGGACTCTGTTTTTGTTAAATCGCTTTTGGGTCCTCACTCAAGTGCACAACAATTACTGCCACTTTTAGTGAGTTTGGTACACATCCAGTGGATAGAGAGCCGTTTATTATGTTCAACATAGGAGGGCGAAGCACAGGAAGCAGCTCTTTCAGTAGTTTAGTTGGAATAGGGTCCAGTATGCAGCTTGAAGGTTTAGAGGCCATGATTATTTTCATCATTGTGTCAAGAGATATAGTACTAAAACACTTGAGCGTCTCTCTTGATCCTAGGTCCTGGCAGAGTTGTGCAGACTCAGGACAACTGAGGTTTGGAGGAATACGCAGGTTTAAAGAGGAGTCCGTAATTTGCTTTCTAATAATCATAATCTTTTCCTCAAAGAAGTTCATGAATTTATCACTGCTAAAGTGAAAGTCATCCTCTCTTGGGGAATGCTGCTTTTTAGTTAGCTTTGCGACAGTATTAAAAAGGAATTTCGGATTGTTCTTATTTTCCTCAATTAAGTTAGAAAAATAGGATGATCGAGCAGCAGTAAGGGCTCTACGATACTGCACGGTACCGTCCTTCCAAGCTAGTCGGAAGACTTCCAGTTTGGTGTGGCGCCATTTCCGTTCCAATTTTCTGGAAGCTTGCTTCAGAGCTCGGGTATTTTCTGTGTACCAGGGAGCTAGTTTCTTATGAGACATTTTTTTAGTTTTTAGGGGTGCAACTGCATCTAGGGTATTGCGCAAGGTTAAATTGAGATCCTCAGTTAGGTGGTTAACTGATTTTTGTCCTCTGGCGTCCTTGGGTAGGCAGAGGGAGTCTGGAAGGGCATCAAGGAATCTTTGTGTTGTCTGTGAATTTATAGCACGACTTTTGATGTTCCTTGGTTGGGGTCTAAGCAGATTATTTGTTGCAATTCCAAACGTAATAAAATGGTGGTCCGATAGTCCAGGATTATGAGGAAAAACATTAAGATCCACCACATTTATTCCATGGGACAAAACTAGGTCCAGCGTATGACTGTGACAGTGAGTGGGTCCAGAGACATGTTGGACAAAACCCACTGAGTCGATGATGGCTCCGAAAGCCTTTTGGAGTGGGTCTGTGGACTTTTCCATGTGAATATTAAAGTCACCAAAGATTAGAATATTATCTGCTATGACTACAAGGTCCGATAGGAATTCAGGGAACTCAGTGAGAAACGCTGTATATGGCCCAGGAGGCCTGTTACAGCCTGCTATAAAAAGTGATTGAGTAGGCTGCATAGATTTCATGACTAGAAGCTCAAAAGACGAAAATGTCATTTTTTTTTTTGTAAATTGAAATTTGCTATCGTAAATGTTAGCAACACCTCCGCCTTTGCGGGATGCACGGGGGATATGGTCACTAGTGTAGCCAGGAGGTGAGGCCTCATTTAAAACAGTAAATTCATCAGGCTTAAGCCATGTTTCAGTCAGGCCAATCACATCAAGATTATGATCAGTGATTAGTTCATTGACTATAATTGCCTTTGAAGTGAGGGATCTAACATTAAGTAGCCCTATTTTGAGATGTGAGGTATCATGATCTCTTTCAGTAATGACAGGAATGGAGGTGGTCTTTATCCTAGTGAGATTGCTAAGGCGAACACCGCCATGTTTAGTTTTGCCCAACCTAGGTCGAGGCACAGACACGGTCTCAATGGTGATAGCTGAGCTGACTACACTGACTGTGCTAATGGCAGACTCCACTATGCTGGCAGGCTGGCTAACAGCCTGCTGCCTGGCCTGCACCCTATTTCATTGTGGAGCTAGAGGAGTTAGAGCCCTGTCTATGTTGGTAGATAAGATGAGAGCACCCCTCCAGCTAGGATGGAGTCCGTCACTCCTCAGCAGGTCAGGCTTGGTCCTGTTTGTGGGTGAGTCCCAGAAAGAGGGCCAATTATCTACAAATTCTAACTTTTGGGAGGGGCAGAAAACAGTTTTCAACTAGCGATTGAGTTGTGAGACTCTGCTGTAGATCTCATCACTCCCCCTAACTGGGAGGGGGCCAGAGACAATTACTCGATGCCGACACATTTTTCTATATATACCCTTCTCATTATCCTGTGGTGAATTATTCACAATTTTTTATGAACAAATAAGGTTTTATTTGTAAGATGGTTAAATATTGAGCAAAATGATTGATTATTATTCAATTATAATTTGTGCCTTGGTCCTATAAGAGCTCTTTGTCACTTCCCATGAGCTGGGTTGTGACAAAAACTCACACTCGTTCTTATGTCTAATAAATGTATTGTATAGTGTGCATGTGACAGGTTTACAATGGTGTCAAAAAACAACATTTGAGAGTGCGCTGACCCTGGTGCTAGAGGGGGTACGCAGCTGGAGGTTGAATGTTTGAAGGGGTACGGGACTATAAAACGTTTGGGAGCCACTGGTCCACACCATACATATATTTCTGTGAGAGTACTCTGAACTAATACTTTATATCTCAAGCTGAGGGAGTCAGTGAGTTATGGCTTTTGTTTTGTTTCTACTGCTGTAGGAGAGGCTTTGCAGATTGTGGCAAAGCTTCTCAAGGCCACACGTTTCACCAGCATGTGCAGCACATAGCTGAAGAGGAGAATAATGCTCCTCTTTCTTTTAGACTAACTCTGCTGCGTTGACTGGCTGGCACACTATATTACATTGATATTAAAAGTTGTCATGAGGTTAGGCAATTTCACAATTTTAAAGGTCCAATGCAGCCGTTTTTATCTCAATATCAAATCCTTTTTGGGTAACAATTAAGTACCTACCAAATAAAATGGTGAAACAAACATTTCAAGCAAGAATTTAGCAAAGACGGTCTGAGTGGGAAGGGAAAACTGAAAATAAGCTGTAATCCATCCCACTAAAACAGTCTGAGATGTCATGCAGTCCTTTCAAACAGCTCTTACACCAAAAAGGCACTATCATTATATTCACAATTTCACAGTATTATTCCAACTTCACAGTGTGGAAATATACATGAAACTAGTTTTTAACTTTACTGGGCCTTTAATCAGTTCAAACCATTAGCACCGTGGTAATGGTATCCCTTTCCTCCAAAATATTGGATTCCCTGGATATTTAATAGAACAGTTGAATAAAGAAGGAAGATTTTTTTTATACAATGTTTATGTCTACAGTGGTCACGTCTCAGTCATCAGAGTTGGAAACGTTAATCAGTATTATATAAAAAGAAAACAGGGACCCCACAGTGATCATACAGAATTGTACAGTACGTGGCTGGTGGCGAGACAGTTCCATTCATCAAAGAATGACTAAAGACACCCTTCAGTCTCCCCATTGCCAAACACTTGAACTTCTCTTGGCAAATTTCACGAGAATGACATCTTGTAAAGTATAAACAAGTATTCAAACACTGGAACTATTGGGGAAAACTGCTTTGTCAATGGATACAAGACAACACAACTATTTTCCGTAACTGATATAGATAGAACGATATATAAAAACGATCTTTGCTTCAGATTCATTTATAGTTTTTTTTTTAACTGACATCCGAAAGGCAAAAATATTATAATATTATTGAGAAGTTTGTTGACGGACAAAGGGTTGAGTCGGTGGCAGAGTAGAAGCATTTCAATAAAAGTGCTATTAAAATTCCATTGATGCTGTTTATTCAGTCCACTATCAGACTTTCCTACTGTAAGTGTTAAAAGGGTCTGCTGTTATGCTTTGGAACTCAACTGTTCAAATGACATGAGAATGATGGAGCTCTCATCTCTGGCTTTTGTTTTGGTTATTTCAGATCCCCATTAACTGTTGCTGAAGCAGCAGCTATTCTTCCTGGTTATGAAATAGATGGAGAGTTCACTGTATTGTCCTTTATGACTTTTGGTTTCCATGGGTAGGAAAACACAAACACAAACAAAGAGATAACGTAGAGAGGAAACACAAGACAGTGGCCATAATTAGCTCATTAGAGTTGGATGTACATTAAATTCAATGGCAACGTTTCAGATTGGCTCCCAATTACAGTACTGTGGGGCAACAGGCTTTTGGCCCCAGCAGACAGAGTTTTGTGTATTGAAATAGCAATATCAGTTTCAGCCTTTGATTATAATTCAGATGGAGATTCAAGTAAGCCAGCAGCTCCATGTAACAATACTCAACTGGGATGTTTCCCGGAAAACAAACATGCGCACTACCGAGTCATGTAAGGACATCAGAAAAAAAGAAAAGAAAGTATCTACAAGGTCATTTAGAATTTCTCTGTTCATAGCCGCGGGAAGTCATTTTGGGATGGGGTCCAGTGCAGCACGCAGCACCCTCAGCACCCCTACTTCAAATCAAATCAAATCACATTTATTTATATAGCTCTTCGTACATCAGCTGATGTCACAAAGTGCTGTACAGAAACCCAGCCTAAAACCCCAAACAGCAAGCAATGCAGGTGTAGAAGCATGGTGGCTAGGAAAAACTCCCTAGAAAGGCCAAAACCTAGGAAGAAACCTAGAGAGGAACCAGGCTATGAGGGGTGGCCAGTCCTCTTCTGGCTGTGCCGGATGGAGATTATAACAGAACATGGCCAAGATGTTCAAATGTTCATAAATGACCAGCATGGTCAAATAATAATAATCAAAGGCAGAACAGTTGAAACTGGAGCAGCAGCACGGCCAGGTGGACTGGGGACAGCAAGGAGTCATCATGCCAGGTAGTCCTGAGGCATGGTCCTAGGGCTCAGGTCCTCCGAGAGAGAGAAAGAAAGAGAGAAAGAGAGAATTAGAGAGAGCATACTTAAATTCACACAGGACACCAGATAAGACAGGAGAAGTACTCCAGATATAACACACTGTCCCTAGCCCCCGACACATAAACTACTGCAGCATAAATACTGGAGGCTGAGACAGGAGGGGTCAGGAGACACTGTGGCCCCATCCGATGATACCCCAGGACAGGGCCAAACAGGGGCTATGCCTCTGTTACTGATATTCTTTTAACTTCTGCTGTTTTCACAATACATAGTAACCACCACCGCGTATCTCCATTCATAAAACATTTACATAAGTAGTCAGCCTCTGAAAGCAATGTCAGCACAATAACTGTTTGTCGGGAGCTTCATGAAATGTGTTTCCATGGCCAAGCAGCCATACACAATCCTAAGATCACCATGTACAATGCCAAGCGTCGGCTCGCCGCCATTGGAGTCTGGAGCAGTGGAAACGCGTTCTTCGGAGTGATGAATCCCGCTTCACCATCTGGCAGTCCGACGGACGAAACTGGGTTTGGTGGATGCCAGAAGAACGCTATCTGCCCCAACTGTAAAGTTGCGTAGTCCCAAATGTAAAGTTGGAATAATGGTCTGGGGCTGTTTTTCATGGTTTGGGATGGGCCCCTTAGTTCTAGTGAAGGGAAACCTTAATGCTACAGCATACAATGATGTTCTAGATGATTCTGTGCTTCCAACTTTGTGGCAACAGTTTGGGGAAGGCCCTTTCATGTTTCAGCATGACAATGCCCCTGTATACAAAGCAAGGTCCATACAGATATGGTTTGTCGAGATCGGTGTAGAATAACTTGACTGGTCTTCACAGAGCCCTAACCTCAACCTTATCAAACACCTTTGGGATGAATTGGAACGTCGACTGCGAGCCAGGCCTAAGCGCCCAACATCAGTGCCTCACTAATGCTCTTGTGGATGAATGGAAGCAAGTTCGCACATGAATATTCCATCATCTAGTGGGTCGGGCATTGATGTTGGGCGCTTAAGCCTGGCTCGCAGTCGGCGTTCTAATTAAACCCAAAGGTGTTTGATAAGGTTGAGGTCAGGGCTCTGTGAAGGCCAGTCAAGTTCTTCCACATTGAGTTACCATGGTAACAGCCTAGAACGTGTATCCACTGCTCCAGAGTCCAATGGTGGCAAGTTCTTCCCAGAAGAGGGGAGGCTGTTATAGCAGCAAAGGGGGTACCAACTCCATATGAATTCCTATTACTTTAGAATGAGATGTTCGACGAGCAGCTGCCTGCATACAACTGGTCATATAATGTATGTTCAAGTATAAGCATGACACCTTGTGATGTGAGCAAATTGGGCACATGGCATGGCAAACATTTTCCATTTTCGAACATGCATTATTTTCACTGATACAAAGCAGCTATAAGCAGATGAGTGTGTCCATAAATGCAAGAGGAAGTTGCCTCATTTTGAGAACTGTTGTTCTTGAACCAATAAAATGACAAATCAGTTTACTGTTCAATGAGCAGAGATGCTGATAGTGGGAGTGCACCCAGTCAACTGCCAAGAGTTGAATAATTATTAAATAATAGTATTTGAGCAATAACGTATAATCAAAACCAGCCTTTTACTTGTATTAATCTGAAAAGCTTTGACTCTATTTCAGTAACTATATTCAGCAGATAAGCAAAGACATAAACAGCCTTCCATGCCTGGGTAGCGAGTTTCGTGGAAAAACACAATTCATCTAGCTCCCACTTTGAGAGATAGAATGCTTTCAAAGTTTCTCGACCTTTACATTTCTATACCCAGAGCAATAGTTCAATAGTTTCTGAAGTGATCTTAAATCATGACAGGCATCCCCATGGTAACCCTGCAACAACCACAGTCAGACAGTTATCAAACTGATTGATGTCCGCCTCCCCCATGTCTAGAATACTGAAAACCAAACATTGGTGGTTTGTTTGTCCTTTCCTGGATTAACAAACAGCAGATTGTTTCATATCACATGTCTGGAGTACACGACTTAGGCCATACCAGAGATTCCTGTGGCCTCCGACAAACCCTTCGGTTCAATGTTCAAACCAGAGCTTTAGCATGCACATTTCTCCAGGCCAAACTTGTTATGTAATTAATGCCTTCCCCCTTTACTTTGTACTGAGGTCTCTGGCTGCTTTGGCTGGCTCACTCAGATGAGGACCAGGAGTATAGAAGCTGGCTGGGCTGCCATATAAGGGCAAGGCTACTGTATCCTCACCGCACTTCCTTTAAACTTCCTATAACACTCCCTGGGCAGAGAGGGTATGTACATGGAGAATGACTCACTCCTATTCTCCTTCTCTTTCTATCTCCTCCTCCTTCCCATCTACTATATGTTACTGTGTGAGTATGTGTAGGGTATGTGTGTGAGAGGGAGGGACTGCTTGTTACACTGTTAAAAAGTTTGTGAGAACCACTTTGCTGTAAATCATTTATCCTAGAAATCCTGTTGAGATGAATTAGTGTGTTGAATTCTTATGTGTTGACATATTCTTAAAATTGGGCCCTGATGTCCATTGACAGATATTTATAACTGGAAAACAACATTTGTAATTGTGAGGAACATTTCTAATTCGGATTAAATGAAACTTTTTGAAAGTGACGTCAACAATAGCCATTGACCTGAAAGACTTATTCCAAAGACAGATGCCCTTAGTTTGTCCTACGGCATACACTCACCCAGGGTTTGTTTACGTCTGGCCAGCAGCAGCACAGTACTCATGGGAGACATGAAACACAGTTATCTGTTAGAGATGTCTTCAAAAGCTTTTCCTCAGACACAAGCTCACAGGAGGGACCTAGCCATGTTGGACACATTAAGACTATGAAATCAAAAACCTGAAAGGAATCAAGTGGCAGGGGAACGCATAATCAGATACAAGAGCCCGTGAAATGTGTCCTTAATCCGAGAGTTTAGACACACTATTATTAAAAAATACAAATTGTTCTGCTTTTGAAAGCAATGGGGTCCTACAGTGTGTGGCACGATGGGATTCTGTGTGCGGTCAAAGACATCTGACTAGCAGGCATGGCGTGTGTTTGGATTCATTAGGATTAAGCTCCTGTCCCCAGCAGTCCCTCTGATCTCCAGCCCTGATGTGACACAGATTCACAGCCTTCTGCTGATGTTTAGGATGAGCCCACTATACACATAACTCAAATACCCGCCTGGCTTCAGAGCCTTATGAAACATACTTAACGTATTTCTGAGCACCTCCAAGATGTATGATTTCTACGAACAGCCTAGTTACTATAGACAGACACAAAAGTAGGGAGGTTCGTTGGGGAGGATGGGTGGGCATAATCCGTGATCGTCTAGCAATCCAAAGGTTGCGGGTTCGAGTCGTGTCTGAGACAACTTTAGCATTTTAGCTAACCCTTCCCCTTATTCAAAACGTAACCCAATTCTTAACCCAATTAACCTGCTAGGTAAATTCACCGAACACTCTGGGGGGTTTTAGTTCTCCAAACCTTTTACGCAAATGATCCTAACCTTTGTCGTTAGTTCCCTTAACCATCGACGTAAATTCTCCCTGTAATTCTCCTTTGTTGTTACTCCTTTGTTGTTACAGAACAACAAGTAACCTGGTCTCAGAGAAAGGTGCATAAAGCTACACTACCCCAAGATATATAGTAAGTTATTCATCCAATTCGTATGCTATTATACAACCGGCTAAGACGTATGATAATATACCTCCAATAATTCGTATGATATTGGAAGACTGCTATTCCATTCATAATGTACACTAGGCTGAAAATAAGCCGGAACGGTCCGGTACGGAGTACAGTCAAAATAAATAGTGGGGGTAGTGGGGGTGGCCGTACTGGTAAAATGTGAGCCTATCATAATAATTAAAACAAAGAATTCATGAAAACTGTAGCCTATTACATTATTAATCAGTACCGCATGTCAGACGCCTGACAAATGAGGAAAAAGACTTGAAATCTTGTGGAATATGCGTCTGTACAGCAGTGTACGATTCAAGTTACAAGACTTGTGTAGACCTTATGACAATCACTGAGTGTCATTCATAACACTTTTTGTTGTTTTGTAAGTGATGTCTGTTTGCATTTATCAAATGGCACTGTATGGATGCCAGAATTATTTTGGAGTGAGTAGCCTAATATTTGGAATAGTAAATTAAGTCTGGACACTGACTGTAAACTTCACATGTAACCTACTTTACTATTAGTATTAGCTAACTCCTGCAGAATTAAGTGTTCCTCGCAGTAAATTATACACCAAATGTTAATTTTGTCTCAGGAACAGGAGTAGAGAAATATGATGTATTTCTTTCAGCATCTTGAGAGAATGAGAATGCATTCTTAGGGACCAGTTATGTAGCCAATGTGCAATTTCTTTCAGCGACATAAAAGCTGACGGCGCTTCATTTTCAACCACATAAAATATCCATCCAAGATGAATTGAAATACTAGCATAAACATGTTGGATCTTTTTCACAGCTTTTAATTTCCTTAAAACTGTTCAAACTGATTTAATTAATTTAATTTAGAAATGTCCCTAGTCCCTAAACATACTTGCTCTGTGAGAAAAGCAGAAATTAAAGAGGAAACTTTACATGTCAACCCTACTGTTGATGATTCATTGATCATTCTTGTGATTAAGCCTGTGACATTATTCTGGTGAGCATGGCTTTATTTAGTGTTCTGGACAAGCATCAAGGAATGACAGTGGTGGGTGGAGACAATCACAAAGACAGGTGAAACAGATCAGGGTGTGACAACTGGTTGTGGGCTAATACATTTTAAAAGTTAGATGACAAATCTTTACTGTTGTGCCCATAGAGATTCTGTTAAATTAATATGGATTCTGTATGTAATTTTACATACGCTCTTATCCATAGTGACTTACAGTAGTGAGTGCATACATTTTTAATACTGGTCCCCCGTGGGAATCAAACTGACAACCCTGGCATTGCAAGCACCATGCTCTGCCAAATGAGCCACACAGACCCATCTTTGTATTTTTATGCATGTGCATACAAAGGAGGTTCCCACACCAGAAGGAAATTAAATCTACGTTCACCCCTGAACGTAACGTAATATATCATGCTAAATGGATTGTCACAGATTTACATACAGAATAATACAAATTGCGTGCAGCTATAGCCCTGTGATACTGTGCTGTAGACCAGAGGCAGGCAGACTACTGTTGAGTTACTGCTGTTCCATTCACATGTGTAAGGCACACACTGCACCGTTCATCGCAGTTCCATAATTACAGTATACTTACACTTTTAAGCTCAACACTAACAAAACCCAAAAATGATTTTACTGCATAAGGTCTTCTAGAACAAATGTTCTATCATTTTTTAAACTCAAGCAATTGAGTGCATCTCAAAATGCTCCATGTTAAAAGCCAGAAGAACATTACAAATTGATTCAGTACTCAAAAATGTGTGTTGACTGGGCCAGTGTCCATGTTGTGCTGCTGTGTCTGCTCTTTGTCTGAGGGAGAGTTGGTTCCCCTCTTCTACTCCCTCCTTCTCCCAGGCCACTGAGGTAAAAATGAGTCACTGACTCAGCAGCTGGGCTCTGTCCACCCTCATATCTCCCAGGATTCCACAAGAGACAGCCATGGCCAAGTCCAACTTGTAAACTCTGACGACGTGATCACTTCCTCCTCTTCCTTATTTGGACAAGTCCACCAAAGAAAGTTTTAACACTTCGGGTAAGACATATAGTGCATTCGGAAAGTATTCAGACACCTTCCCTTTTTCCACATTTTGTTACGTTACAGCCTTATTCTAAAATGGATAAAATTTAAATAAATCCCCTCATCTACACACAATTCCCCATAATGACAAAGCAAAAACAGGTTTTTAGACATTTTTGCCAATTTAAATATCACAGTAACATAGGTATTCAGACCCTTTACTCAGTACTTTGTTAAAGTACCTATGGCAGCGATTACAGCCTCAAGTCTTCTTGGGCAAGACGCTACAAGCTTGGCACAACTGTATTTGGGGAGTTTCTACCATTATTCTCTGCAGATCCTCTCAAGCCTGTCAAGTTGTATGGGGAGCGTCACTACACAGCCTATTTTCAGGTCTCTCCAGAGATGTTCAAGTCCGGGCTCTGGCTGGGCCACTTAAGGGACATTCAAAGACTTGTCACTTAGACACTCTTCTGTTGTCTTGGCTGTGTGCTGAGGGTTGTTGTCCTGTTGGAAGGTGAACCTTCACCCCAGTCTGAGGTCCTGAGCACTCTAGAGCAGGTTTTCATCAAGGTTCTCTCTGTACTTTGCTCTGTTCATCTTTCCCTCGATCCGGACTAGTCTCCAAGTCAGTGCCATTGAAAAACATCCCCACAACATGTTGCTGCCACCACCATGCTTCACCATAGGGTTGGTGTCAGGTTTCCTCCAGACGAGACGCTTTGCATTCAGGCCAAAATCTTGTTTCTCATGGTCTGAGAGTCTTTAGGTGCCTTTTGAAAAACTCTGTCATGTGCCTTTTACTGAGGAGTGGCTTCCGTCTGGCCACTCTACCATAAAGGCCTGATTGGTGGAGTGCGCAGAGATGGTTCTCCCATCTCCTCAGAGGAACTCTGGAGCTCTGTCAGAGTGACCATCAGGTTCTTAGTCACCTCCCTGATAAAGGCCCTTCTCCCCCGATTGCTCAGTTTGGCCGGGTAGCCAGCTCTAGAAAGAGTCTTGGTGGTTCCAAACTTCTTCCATTTAAGAATGATGTAGGCCACTGTGTTCTTGGGACCTTCAATGCTGCAGAAATGTTTTGGTACCCCTCCACATATCTGTGCCTCGAAACAAACCCGTCTTGGAACTCTACAGACAATTCTTTCGACCTCATGTCTTGGTTTTTGCTCTGACAACTGTGGAACCTTATATAGACAGGTGTGTGCCTTTCCAAATCATGTCCAATCAATTGAATTTACCACAGGTGGACTCCAATCAAGTTGTAGAAACATCTCAAGGATGATCAATGGAAACAGGATGCACATTAGCTCAATTTTGAGTCTCATAGCAAATGGTCTGAGTACTTATAGAAATAAGGTATTTCTGTTATTCATTTTTAATACATTTGCAAAAATGTCTAAAAACCTGTTTTCACCACTGATTATGGGGTATTGTGTGTAGATTGATGAGGGGAAAAAATGTATTTAATCCATTTTAGAATAAAGCTGTAACGTAACAAAATGTGGAAAAAGGGATAGGGTCTGAATACTTTCTGAATGCACTGTAAATGTATACTTCTGTCTTACATACAGTATGCCTACTTTCAGTCCATTGGACATATGAAGAGGACAGCAAATCAAACATATTTGGTTTTTCTATCGTGACAGTTTCAAAGGCATTCAGTTCAAACAAACGCTGTGGTCCATGCAGTTTGAAAAGCACAACGCAGCCCATTCATTTGAGTGGTGATTTATCGTCCCCTTTGAAAACAGACATATCACAGTGTTTTCCTGGGGTTGCCACAAAAGCTGTACATCACATAGATCACACATGGTTTTCTTCAAGAGACCATTGAAAGCAGCAGGAAATGGGCCTTAACAGCATGACAGTAGTTTACAGAAACACACAGTTTTTAGGAGGTCTAAATGACTCTCCCAGGACTTCCACATGGCACTTTTATCATTTTGTTTTTTAACAACAGTTATTACAATTATATTACATCTATCAAACCTCTTGTATTTGGAAGTCTGAAGTATGAATAATAAAGCCAGCAGGGTTTGGGAGGTACTGTCTTGATTGTAACAGTTTGGTTGAATATAGCTCTCCATGATATTGGAGAGCTATATTCACTTTTTGCCAGACTGAAACGAGACTGGTTTCTAATTAACTAAAGGCAGCTATAGTCTGTCTTCAAGATGGGAATTTAAAAATATATATTTTGGATCCCCATTAGCTGACACCATAACATCAGCTAATCTTCTTGGGGTCCAACACAGAACTTAAAAGACGTTACAAATAATTACATTTACATTAAGACATTTCAAACATTTCAAACAAGTAGGCATTTACAGACCATTAAAATACCTGACAGGTAATGCATTAAACATGTTGTTGGAATATAATCTGTCCGGTCATGGTCGATCACATTAGATATTATTTTATTGTTTTCTTGAGGGTGGATTTATTTTTGCCTGGGAAATGTGATTTGGTAAAGAATTTACTTCAGTGGCTCTGGATTTGAGAAGAGCTGTGGATTTGAGGAGAGTTGTCCTTGGTTTGGGGTTTATCAGATGTCCTGAACTAGGGAGGATGAGGGACTGTGGTTGGTTAGGCCTGCTTTGGCACAATCTCTTTGGAGTTGGAACTTTTACATAACAAAGTTGATGTTCTAAAGCGTTACAGAGAACCCTCAAATGAATCATAAGCCCTGAGAGTTTGTCCAATTTTCATGCCTATTGTTTACGTTGGAGTGGATTACATTAGTGAATGTTTAAACCAAGGTGTTAAGTTTTCATATTCCATTACTGAGCACAGTCAGGTCTCTGTCTCCTTCCATCTCATCTTCCTTCCTCCCTTTCTGTGCGAGGTATGTGATCACGCAGAGTGCATGCTTATTTGAATAGAATCCCTGTCACTTCTATTTTAACCAGGCATGGCCCGGAGATGAGTGCAGATATATCAGGGCCTGTTTATAGTTAGGCAGGTGCTTCTAGTTATTGATGTGATGGAAAATAATGGGTCATGCTTTGAGAGACAAAATGATATGTTGGACTTGTCTCCCTTTTCCTCTATATCCTCCCTCCTTCTCCTCACATGTTTGGTGAGTGGCATGAATGCCACCCTTCTCTGTCTTTCTATCCTGTTTAAAATAGTTGTATCTGTCTATACCTGATGGCCAAGAGGACATTGACAGGGACTTGTCTCTTACTGTTCATTTAATCATGTAGGCTGAAATAAGTAACTCCCTTGCAAAGTTCTACATCTCAGTACCAGGAATAGTTTCTTAGTTTCTGTTTTGGGGATGTGGTCTCTTTCCCGGAATTCTTTGGTCATTGCCACAAGAGTGTGTCACTACCAATAAGTACATGCTATTCCTATCTTCCTTGGAATCTTGATTTATTTGCATGAGTCATTATTGGCATGCAAATGGTCAATAATTAGGATATGTTGAATTATTCCTTGGCTTTTTCAAAACCCATAACCCCAAACCATCAGGTTATTCACTGTTAAAACAGTTTGTTTATGCTGGTAAAAATATGTTGTGCTTCTTTGATGCAATCTTGAACAAAATGAGCACCCTGAAAATGGTACATAAGTTGTTGTTATCTGACTCCAGTTGAGCTCAAATTGTGCCAATCGTAGTTGTATCCTGTTTGAATGAGAAAAGCAAAGGCTAATATCCACAAAACCAGCATGTGAATCAAATGATTTATTTATGTATAAAATAATAATTCCAGTGAGGTAGTCCCTCCGTTTTCTTTGCAACCCCATTCAGAGTGTTTTTCCTACTAATTTTATGCTCAATAGTGTTGATTGCTATTGAAAGAAACCACAATATACAGAGAAACTCACATTTCAATGTGGGTACACATCATTCTTTGATTATAAAGTTTAAAGTCAGGCCAACATTTATTTCATAAGCTCTTTTTTGAAGTTCTGGATACCAGACATGCACCCACTCCTACAAAACACTTCATAGTAATCAGTGCCAACAGCTACTAGTTGCCAAGGTAAACAGTGTAAAACATAATGTTTTCAATATTATTTAACGGCGTTGATAATGTCTACTATTTGGATGATTGAGTCATGTTCTTAATGTTTTTAATTTTCCTGGACAAATGGGATTTCTTTCATAATTACTTTATTTTGTCACAGTAGGAGCTCATTTATAATTTAGACGGGCCAAAACGACTTACATTTACCTGACGCATGTATCCAGAACCACCAGGGTTACGTGCCTTGCTCAAGGGCACATCGCTTGATTTTTCAGGGATTCAAACCAGCGACCCTTCAGTTACTAGCCCAACGCTCTTAACCGCTAGGCTACCTTCCGCCCACTTCATTGTCTAACAGCTGCAACTAAATTAGCATATTCCCCTTTTGCTATAGTACTTTGGCATTGCTGGTCCACAGTGGGCTTATTAAGTGTTAGAGGGAGGTTTTCTGGGTCCAGGGGAATAGACAGGCTTGGGCCACTCCCTGACGCACCCATACTGTCGTCGGCTATGTAGCATTTGGCTCCTAGGCCTGTATGAGACCATTTTTCTGTGCATAGGCCAGACTAACTTTTCCCTCTTATTTGACTTAACTGGCTGCATTCATTATAATCCATTATTCTATACTGTCAGTGGTGATATAAATCATTCCTCAGCTCATGAGGAATCAAAGTAACACATGAGGAATCATAGTAATACATTCAGTCTCCTCAGGAGAGAGGCTCCCAGAGAGGCCTCTGAGGATATGACTGAGGATTCTGTCCCTCGACATGTTATTCAGAGTCTCTATTTCTGTAGTGTGATTGAGTCACACACACCAGTACTCTATCTGTCCTAGAGTGACCAGCACTATGATATCCTTGGAGATATAGACTGGCAGAGCCGTCCAGCAAGGCCCGTCTTGTGTAATCAACATCAATAGCAGTTAATATGCCTTCTGGATCCGCCTGAAAAGATGATATGAGACCTCAGGGTATCAGAACAAGCCTAAACATCTGCACTCCTCTTCCTATCTTGTCTGAGAAAATATGTGAATCGGAACCCTTTTGGCCCAAAATATCTCTGTCCCATCATCTGTTACTCCTTAACAGCCCGGTAACAGCAGCAGCCCCACCGGCCTGGATGCGGATTTATTTGATACCTCGGCTTGGCAACTTTGGAAATATTTGGCGATGTGGGACCAATTTTCAGGGATCACATCTCCTCGCCGAAGGTTGCTTAAGTTTTTTATTTAGACTGAAAGCTCATGAAAGGACCTATTCTTCGCATTCCAAAACCACCAGTCTGCGTGTTCTGATCCATAGCAGAGAAAATGCACAGGGGATTTTATTTGTGGCATGGTTCTCAAGCAAGAAACAATGCAATACTAAAGTAGAAATGGCAGAGGTATGCAGTTGAGCAGATGGTAACTGTGAATGTACTTGGAACCTATTACTTTGATATATAGTGCCTTCGGAAAGTAGTCAGACCCCTTGACTTGTTATAGCCTTATTCTAAAATTGATTCAATTGTTTTTTTTTCCATCATCAATCTACACACAATACACACAATAGGTTTTTAGAAATGTTTGCTAATTCATTCAAAATACAAAACTGAAATACACAAAATTATTCAGACCCTTTACTCAGTACTTTGTTTAAGCACCTTTGGCAATGATTACAGTGGCAGGGTAGCCTAGTGGTTAGAGCGTTGGACTAGTAACTGAAAGGTTGCAAGTTCATATCCCCGAGCTGACAAGGTATGTTCTGCCCCTGAACAGGCAGTTAACCCACTGTTCCTAGGCCGTCATTGAACATAAGAATTTGTTCTTAACTGACTTGCCTAGTTAAATAAAGGTCAAATAAAAAAAACACAAAAAGAACAGCATCGAGTCTTATTGGGCAGAACGCTACAAGCTCGGCACACCTGTTTCTCCCATTCTTCTCTGCAGATCCTCTCAGGTTTGATGGAGTGTGTTGCTGCACAGCTATTTTCAGGTCTCTCCAGAGATGTTCGGTCGGGTTCAAGTCTGGGTTCTGGTGGGACACTCAAGGACATCCCGAAGCCTCTCCTGTCAGAGACTTGTCCCTCTCCTCTCCTGTCTTAGCTGTGTGTTTAGTGTCGTTGTCCTGTTGGAAGGTGAACCTTCGCCCCAGTCTGAGGTCCTGAGTGCTCTGGAGCAGGTTTTCATAAGGATCTTTCTGTATTTTGGTCCTTTCATCTTTCCCTCAATACTGACTAGTCTCCAGTCCCTGCCGCTGAAAAACAACCCCACAGCATGATGCTGCCACCACCATGCTTCACCATAGGGATGGTGCCAGGTTTCTTCCAGACATGATTCTTGGCATTCAGGCCAAAGAGTTCAATCTTGGTTTCATCAGACCAGAGAATCTTGTTTCTCATAGTCTGAGAGCCCTTTAGGTGCCTTTAGGCAAACTCCAAGCGGGCTGTCATGTGCCTTTTACTGAGGAGTGGCTTCCGTCTGGCCACAGCACTATAAAGGCCTGATTGGTGGAGTCCTGCAGAGATGGTTGTCCTTCTGGAAGGTTCTCCCATCTCACACAGAGGAACTCTGGAGCTCTGTCAGAGTGACCATCGGGTTCTTGGTCACCTCCCTGACAAAGGCCCTTCTCCCCCGATTGCTCAGTTTGCCTGGGCGGCCAGCTCTAGGAAGAGTCTTGATGGTTGCTAACTTCTTCCATTTAATAATAATGGAGGCCACTGTGTTCTTGGGGATCTTCTGCAGACATTTTTTGGTACCCTTCCCCAGATCTGTGACGCGACAGACTCCTGTCTTTGAGCTCTATGGACACTGTCACTCTCTGTTGTTATCTATGCATAGTCACTTTAATTAACTCTATCTACATGTACATACAACCTCAACTAACCGGTGCCCCCGCACATTGATTCTGTACTGGCAACCCGATGTATATATTGTTATTTTTTTTACCTCTGCTCTTTAATCACTTGTTACTTTCATCTCTTATTCTTATTCATATTTTTTTAAACTGCACTGTCGGTTAGGGGCTCGTAAGTAAGCATTTCTCTGTAAAGTCTACACCTGTTGTATTCGGCACGTGTGACTAATAGAATTTTATTTAATTTTATTTGAATTCCTTCATGGCTTGGTTTTTGCTCTGACATGCACTGTCAACTGTGGGACATTATATAGACAGGTGTGTGCCTTTCCAAATCATGTCCAATCAATTAAATTTACCACAGTGGATATAGCCACTATATTGTGGTCACTGCATCCAATGGGTACGGATTCAGCTTTAAAACAAAGTTCTACATTATTAAAAATGTGATCGATATGTGTGGATTTTTTTAAATATTTGTTGGTCTGATGTGATTAATGAGGAGCATTGTAGAAACATCTCAAGGATAATCAATGGAAACAGGATGCACTTGAGGTCAATTTCGAGTCTCATAGCAAAGGGTCTGAATACTTATGTAAATAAGGTATTTCAGTTTTTTTTTTTATGTATTCGCAAAAATGTCTAAACCTGTTTTTGCTTTATCATTATGGGGTATTGTGTGTAGATTATCCATTTTAGAACAAGGTTGTAATGTAACAACATGTAGAAACATCAAGGGGTCTGAATACAGCATTACAATCAGATGGGATGGCATTTTTTTTGTGTGTGTGTGCTCATTTGGTTGTGTGTTCACATAGCTCTGTGGACGAACTGGCAAGGCTTCGGGTGATATTCAGAGCTCCATAGAGGAGAAGAGACACACTGGGCACATACGTCAATTCAACATCATTCCACGTTGGTTCAATGCAATTTCACTGAAATGACGTGGAAACAATGTTGATTCAACCAGTGTGCCCAGTGGGGAGAAGAAGAGAAGAGAGGAGACGGTGGAAGCACGGTGGGCTTGGAGTCATGGGGCACAAAGGAGTGAATCATCTCTCTGCTGGGCTTGGTGACTAGTGTATGTACTGTACACAACCGTACAAATGGCTGGAAACCTGAAGACTGACTGGAGAGACAAGTGTGTGAGCTGATCCAACACACCCACATTCACACAACCACATACACACACCAACTAATGCCCATGTCAATAATCATATCCAGGGCAGGTCTGTCTTATAGTTCTGCAATATCAAAGGCACACATTATTTGTCTTTCCCAATGTGTGATTTGTGTGTGAAGTTACGTTCAGAGAAGAGCAGTTGTCATTTATGTTATAGTCAACCTTATAGTTAAAATCTCCTCTGTCAGTGCTTCTTTCCTCTGGAGCTTTATAGGGTTGAACATTGGTATATTTGTGGTCTATTGTGGTCCTTACATGCTGACCAGACCACATGTGGGCATCCCCCCACACCAGAAGCTTCAAGAGGAAGCTTCTTACTGTAACCAGTGCCTGTAATCTGGTTCAGGGCATTAATCAACCTAACTGGGTGTTTACAAACACTATAGGAACAAGATCATCCACAAGATCACATTTTTAATGCTATAGGACTTTGTTCTAAAGCTGTATCCGTACCCATTGGATACAGTGATCACAATATAGTGGTTATATCCAGGAAAGCCTAAGTTCCAACAGCTGGGCCTAAAATAGTGTATAAGAGATCATACAAAAGATTTTGCTGTGACTCTTAGGTGGATGATGTTAAAAAATATTTGTTGTCTTCTGAGATTAATGAGGAGCATCCAGACACTGCACTTGAGGAATTTATGAAATTGCTTCTTCCAATTATTGATAAGCATGCACCTGTTAAGAAACTGACTGTTGGACTGTGCCAGCTGCGAATTGAAAAACTGTATGGTTGAAAGAGATGGGACAAAAGGAGTGGCTAATATGTCTGGCTGCACATCTGACTGGCTGACTTACTGCAAACTGAGAAATGATGTGACTAAACTCAACAAAAAGAAGAAGAAACTGTATTATGAAGCCAAGATCAATGATATAAAGAATGTGAAAAAAACTTTGGAGTACTTTAAATGAAATTATCGGCATAAAGACAAATTCAACTCCATCTTTCATCGAATCAGATGGCTTATTCATCACAAAACCATTTGATATTGCCAATTATTTTAATGATATTTCATTGGCAAAGTGGGCAAACGTAGGCAGGAAATGCCAACAATGAACAGTGAGCCATCGAATTCTGGCATAAAAAAAACAATAATGAAAGAAAAGCAGTGCAAGTTAGAATTTTGTAAAGTTAGTGTGGGAGAGGTGGAAAAATTATTGTTATCGATCAAAAATGCCAACTTAGATGGAAAACTACTGAGGATGGTAGCTGACTCTGTAGCCACTCCTATCTGTCATATTTTTAATCTGAGCCTAAAGGAAAGTCTTTGTCCTCAGGCCTGGAGGGAACCCAAAGTAATTCCGCTACCCGTGAGCGGTAAAGCAGCCTTTACTGGTTCTAACAGAAGACCTATAAGCTTCCTGCCTGCTCTTAGCAAACTGTTGGGAAAAAATGTGTTTGACCAAATACAATGCTATTTCTCTGTAAACAAATTAACAACAGACTTTCAGCATGCTAATAGAGAAGGGCAATCAACATGTAATGCACTGACAGAAATGACTGATGATTGGTTGAAAGAAATTGATAATAAGACGATTTGTGGGAGCTGTGCTTTTAGATTTCAGTGCAGCCTTTGATATTATTGGTCTGTTGTTGAAAAAACGTATATGCTATGGCTTTTCAACCTCGTAGATTCAGAGCTATCTATCTAATAGAACTCAGAAGGTTTTCTTTAATGGAAGCATCGCTAATGTCAGACATGTAAAGTGTTGTGTACTGCAGGGCAGCTCTCTAGGCCCTCTACTCTTTTCTATTTTTACCAATGACCTGCCACTGGCATTAAACAAAGCATGTGTGTCCATGTATGCTGATGATTCAACCATATACGCATCAGCAACCACAGCTAATGAAGTCACTGAAAACCTTAACAAAGAGTTGCAGTCTGTTTAGGAATGGGTGGCCAGTAATAATCTGGTCCTGAACATCTCTAAAACTAAGAGCATTGTATTTGGTACAAATCATTCTTTAAGTTCTAGACCTCAGCTGAATCTGCTAATAAATGGTGTGGCTGTTGACCAAGTTAAGGAGACTAAATTACTTGGCATTACCTTAGATTGTAAACTGTCATGGTCAAAACATATAGATTCAATGGTGGTAAAGATGGGGAGAGGTCTGGCCATAATAAAGAGATGATCTGCTTTTTTGACACCACACTCCAAAAAGCAAGTTCTGCAGGCTCTAGTTTTGTCTGATCTTTATTGTCCAGTCGTGTGGGCCAGTGCTGCAAGGACAGACCTAGTTAATCTGCAGCTGGCACAGAACGGAGCGACACATTTTGCTCTTAATTGTAATCAGAGGGGTGCGTGCTCAGTCCCCTCCTGTACTCCCTGTTCACCTACGACTGCATGGCCAGGCATGACTCCCAACACCATCAGTAAGTTTGCAGACGACACACCGGTGGTAGGCCTGATCACAGGCAATTACGAGACAGCCTATATGGAGGAGGTCAGAGACCTGGCTGTGTGGTGCCGGAATAACAACCTATCCCTCAATGTAATCAAGACTAAGGAGATGATTGTGGACTACAGGAAAAGGAGGACCGAGCACGTCCCCATTCTCATCGACGGGGCTATAGTGGGTCCTGAGATCCTCAAAAGGTTCTACAGCTGCAACATCGAGAGCATCCTGACTGGTTGCATCACTGCCTGGTACTGCAATTTCTCGGCCTCTGACCGCAAGGCACTACAGAGGGTAGTGCGTATGGCCCAGTACATCACTGGGGCTAAGCTGCCTGCCATCCAGGACCTCTACACCAGACTGTTCTCTCTACTACAGCATGGCAAGCGGTACCGGAGTGCCAAGTCTAGGACAACAAGGCTTCTCAACAGTTTTTACCCCCAAGCCATAAGACTCCTGAACAGGTAATCAAATGGCTACCCGGACTATTTGTATTATACCCCCCCCCCCAACTCTCTTTTTACACTGCTGCTACTCTCTGTTTATCATATATGCATAGTCACTTTAACTATACATTCATGTACATACTACCTCAATTGGGCCGACCAACCAGTGCTCCCGCATATTGGCTAACCGGGCTATCTGCATTGTGTCCCGCTACCCGCTACCCACCACCCGCCAACCCCTCTTTTACGCTACTGCTATTCTCCGTTCATCATATATGCATAGTCACCTTTGCCATATCTACATGAACATACTACCTCAATCAGCCTGACCAACCAGTGTCTGTATGTAGCCTCGCTACTTTTATAGCCTCACTACTGTATATAGCCAGTCTTTTTACTGTTGTTTTATTTCTTTACTTACCTATTATTCACCTATCGCCTCTTTTGCACTATTGGTTAGAGCCTCTAAGTAAGCATTTCACTGTAAGGTCTACAACTGTTGTATTCGGCGCACGTGACAAATAAACTTTTATTTGATTTGATGTGAATACTATGCATGTCAGTCTCTCTTGGCATAGAGTTGAGGAGAGACTGACTGCATCACTTCTTCTTTTTATAAGAAACATTGATGTGTTGAAATTCCCAAATTGTTTGCATAGTCAATTTACACACAGCTCTGACACACACACTTATCCCACTCTGATCCAACTATATTAATTTGGGGACAGGTCGAAAAGCATTAAAAATGTATGGCAATTTAGCTAGCTAGCTTGCTGTTGCTAGCTAATTTGTCCTGGGAAATAAACATTGGGTTGTTATTATACTTGAAATGCACAAGGTTCTCTACTCTGACAATTTATCCACAGATAAAAGGGTAAAAGTTTGTTTTCTAGTAATCTATTATCCTTCAGGTTTCTTCTTCTTCTACTTTGGACTTCATATGGCAGTTGGCAACCAACTTTAAGGTGCATTACCACCACCAATTGGACTGGAGTGTGGACCTCAGTTCATCTTTCAATCACCCACGTGGGTATATGCTCCTAAAAACCAATGAGGAGATGGGAGAGGCAGGACTTGGAGCGTGAGTGTCACAAATAGAACCAAGTTCTATTTTAGCGCCTGGCTACGCAGACACTCGTTGACACGCACAAGCAGTGTGGGTACAATGATTGAATACCATGTACATTTATTTAGCAAAGCTCGCGTACGCGACACGAGTGGTGTGGTCAGCATGTTATAAAATCAAAGAGGGCCTTTCACAATGAAAATTCCTAATATGAGGGAAAATAGTTCTAGAAGGGGAACACACAAAGTATCTTTGACTACTAGTTCAGTGAGCATACACATGCACCAGACAAGGCAAGTGACATTCCAAGCATACTAGCACAGACAGGAAGTAAAAACCAAAGACAGGAAAAAATATCTCACCTTCACGTAAATCCAAACACTGACTCCACATGTCAGCTCTTGGTGCACATTGAGCTAAAATAGGCTAAGGAGGGATTTGATAACACTGTGTGAGATGATAAAGACATGACACTGACAGAGAGGCCTATTTTATTTCTGACAGCAATTTCTGAAGTCAGACTGCAGCATTTTCCTCTCAGTGATATTAGCCAGAAGGTTTCTGTATGCTTAGACGTGGGCTTGCTGACGTAATTGTGTGAGATAGCCAGTCCAGCAACCTCTTCAAAGGGGAAACGCAGTGAGTGTCTGCACAGCCTCACAGCTTGCAAGCTGCCCAGTCAGTATCCAATGTGTCATCATGTACATTCTACCATGTAGAATCTACATGATATATTCTCACTGCTAAAAGATGGCAGTCAAATTGCATCTGTCTACATCAGTCCACAGAAAGTCTTTATCAACAGTACTAAGTTTTTCACATGCTTTCTTGTGAGGCAGACAGACAGACAGACTGAGCCTGACCAGAATAACAGCTTTATTTCAGCTAAGAAAAAGAGGGAAAGGAGGAAAACGATGTTAACACTTGAACCTTTTACTTTCTTTTGATGATAACCCCAACAGGAAGGACAGGCAACGTCCCAATCTAAAACTATTTAATATTTTGTCTTATTGGCAGGGATGTACAGTATATTGTTTTCAAAAATCTGCAGACTGGGAAGTCCTAAATCAACAACAGAAGTTGGTTTGATTTTGCCAAGTCATGTTGTTCTTCTTCTTTCTCTCTCTCCGTTTCTGTGCTTTTGCAGAACTCAGCTGCACTGCAGACGTAGACTATATTGTCATTGGATATGCTTGTTGTGTTTACTCCCTGTGGAATGAGCATGTCTGAAGTCAGATTTCATGATTATCATTGGCTATTGTGTTCCCAGCTGTATCAACCTAAAAAGTTTCCGTCAAAATATCTGGAATTAAAAGTTTATTGAGTTTTAGGATTCAGAATGCATTTCTCTGATGAGCTACAGAAGGTTGTGTGGGGACACCATCACTATAGGTGAAATGTCAATCGAGAGGAATATGAATGTGAGGAATAATCACCAGTCATATCAGGCTTCTAGAGGTTTTTCCATAGCAGCACTAGTGTGCCGCTTGTGATTATCACTTGATTAGTTTCTTTAATTATTTGTATATTCTCTACAGACTATCAGTTACATTTCAAATATCTATTAACCCTAGCCCTAACCTTATCCCTTATCCTAAGACTAAACTTAACCCTTACCCTAACCCTAGAACTAACACTAACCTTAACTCTAGCCCTAACCCTTATCCCATCCCTAAACTTAACCCTTACCCTAACCTTAGAATTAACCCTAACCCTAACCTTAACCCTTACCCGTATTCTAATCTAACTAAACCTAATCCTAACCTTAACCGTAACATCTACAGATGGACTATCTAAATAACGTGTGACCAGACTGTAAACTGCAATTGAGCTCTTAGCTGGCTATGTTGTACACCATGACAATAAACTAAACCTTGAATATATAACACCTAATGTAAACTCTTGTGTTATTTTATGGGAACCGTGCTTCCTTATCTAGGGCTGACACTGACGACTTGGGAAGAGCAGAATCAACACCCTCTGCATAATCAAAACAGTTGCTTTGTGCGAAGGTGTTAACTATGGAAAGTGCTAACCCATTTTCACAGTTAGCCATTGTTATGTAAATGTCAGCTGAGAAGTACCAGCAGCCAGAAGTCAGAGCAGGTCCACTGAGTCCATGGTCTAGTGAGTCTCTGGAGCCGGGCCGTGGAAGTGGAAACACCAAAGTCTGAGCCTTTTTGATAAAATCGGGGTACACTGGGGTAAATCGTCAGTGGGAATTAGCCAATGGCTCTCATGACAAATGGCTGCTGAAAACAATATATATATATATATATATATATATATATATATATATGATGGTAGATTTTGGACCGGGTTAGGGTTAGCGCTAGGGTTAGGGTCAGTGTCATTATGCTCTGCAAATCAAACACTACACTTCCAAAAGTGCAGTGAGGTTGACTACTGGCCTCAGTTAGGCCACAGCCAGCCTCGTCCATATGTTGCCTTCTGGAGAACCCTCCTTCTATTGTCACTGAATAAAACCTTAGTCAGAGAAATTAATGAAGGCTCCACCACAAGACTCCTCAGTCCAAACTTTGGATTTGCTTTCGCTACTTTTAATCAAGAAGGGGAACACCCTTTACCCCAGCATTACATAGGATGGGTGGCTATGAACAAGAGATTTACAATCAATTATGTGCTAGACCTGGAAAAATGATAAATACTTGATGTAAAGTGGAAAGGTGATTAAAGTCTTTTCAGATTTTAAGGGTTTATTAATGTAGTTTAAAATTCAGTTTTCTTGTGCTGAAGTCAAATCCCAAATAATGTTGCTACAAAGTTCATGCACACAAACAAATTAAATAATCTCCATTATTTATTACAATAATATCTGAAATAATACCATCAACTATTTATCTACCTTTTATTTTTGAACTGGTGCCATTTTAGTTTTATGATGACAAATGTCAATCATTCAATCAAAGGGAGCAATTGAAAGTATAATGTTTCTAATGTGTCATGCATGGAAATATTTCATACCTTTTACATTTTGATTAATAACATTTACAACCTGGCAGGTAGCCTGGTGGGTAGGAGCGTTGGGCCAGTAACCGAAAGGTTGCTGGATTGAAACCGCGAGCTGACAAGCTAAAAATATGTCATTCTTCTTCTGAGCAAGGCAGTTAATCCACTGTTCCCTGGGTGCCGTGGATGTTGATTAAGGCAGACCACTGCACCTCTCTGATTCAGAGGAGTTGGGTTAAATGTGGAAGACTTTTCAGTTAAATGCATTCAGTTGACTTGGTATTTTCCTTTCCTGTTTCCAAGAAATCACAAAAAAATCTATGTGATGGAACAGTTTTAATTCTTCATAGAAATAAGAAAATGTGTTTGGGGTCAGAATGAACAACAGGTGTGAAAGCTATTCCCTCTGAGGTCGCGAGGGAGTGCGTTAACTCACGAGCAGTCCCCCTGACCCTCTGCACTGCTTCAGCCTGGTCCAGTTGTGTGGGATCATAATCACAGCACCAGACCAGACCCAGTCTCTATCAGATAAAGTGTCCCGGGCCAGCCGGAGAACATTCCAGAGCTGCTCCGTTTCTGATCAACATGTGGACTCTTTAGAGCGAGAGCTGCGTGGAAAATCCTGCATGGAGAAAGCTGCCTAGGACTGATGATAAGATTTGCCCAGAGGGCTCCTGGTCAAGCCAACGGTACTGCGGTCGGACCCTCTGAAGATTAGGCCACATCTGGCCAGGGAAGGACAATGCAATCTGTCCCTCCCACGGCATGCCTTTGGGATGCCATCAATACACAATAAGCTGTACAAAGATAGTGATTTGATAAGGGTATTTGATTGATTTCATTACAGGCGTGATATTGCATATTTCTTGTGAAAATATAAAATCAAATTTTCTTAGTCACATGCTTTGTAAACAAGACTAACAGTGCAATGCTTACTTACAGTCCTTTCCAACAATGCAGGGATAAATATGTACTGAAGAAAAAAGTCTAAACGCAACATGCAACAATTTTAAAGATTTGATTGAGTTACAGTTCATATAAGGAAATCAGTCAATTGAAATAATTAAATGAGGGCATAATCTATGGATTTCACATGACTGGAGCATGACTGGAGCCATGGGTTGTCCTTGGAGGGCATATGCCTACCCACTTAGCATATCCCCCCTCAGATGATCCTGCAGGTGAAGAAGCCAGATGTGGAGGTCCTGGGCTGTCGTGGTTACATGTGGTCTGCGGTTGTGAGGCCGGATGAGTGTACTGCAAATTCTCTAGAACAACATTGGAGACAGCTTATGGTAGAGAAATTAACATTCAATTATCTGGAAACAGTTCTGGTGGACATTCCTGCAGTCAGCATGCCAATTGTACGCCCCCTCAAAACTTGAGACATCAATGTCATTGTTTTATGTGACACTGCACATTTTAAATTGGCATTTTATTGTCCCCAGGACAAGGTGCACTTGTGTAATGATCATGATATTTAATCAATCAATCAAATTTATTTATATCAATCAAATGTATTTATAAATCCCTTCTTACTTCAGCTAATGTCATAAAGTGCTGTATGGAAACCAAGCCCAAAATCCCAAACAGCAAGCAATGCAGGTGTAGAAGCACGGAGGCTAGCAAAAACTCCCTAGAAAGACCGGAGCCTAGGAAGAAACCTAGAGAGGAACCAGGCTATGATGAGTGGCCAGTCTTCTTCTGGCTGTGCCGGGTGGAGATTATAACAGAACATGACCAAGATGTTCAAATGTTCATAGATGACCAGCAGGGTCAAATAATAATAATCACAGTTGTTGTTGAGGGTGCAACAGGTCAGCACCTCAGGAGTAAATGTCAGTTGGCCTTTCATAGCCGATCATTCAGAGTATCTCTACCGCTCCTGCTGTCTCTAGAGAATTGAAAGCAGCAGGTCTGGGACAGGTAGCACTTCCGGTGAACAGGTCAGGGTTCTCACAGAGGACAGCGGATAAGACAGGAGAAATACTCCAGATATAACAGACTGATCCTAGCCCCCCCCCCCAAAACATAAACTATTGCAGCAATACTGAGGCTGAGACAGGAGGGGTCGGGAGATCCTGTGGCCCCGTCCGACGAAACCCCCAGACAGGGCCAAACAGGCAGGATGTAACACCACCCACTTTGCCAAAGCAGAGCCCCACTTTCCGGTAGCCAGAAAGTAGAGCATTGCAGTAGTCTAACCTAGAAGTGACAAAAGCATGGATACATTTTTCTGCATCATTTTTGTACAGAAAGTTTCAGATTTTTGCAGTGTTACGTAGATGGAAAAAAGCTGTCGTTGAAACAGTCTTGATATGTTCATCAAAGGAGAGATCAGGGTCCAGAGTAAAGCCTAGGTCCTTCACAGTTTTATTTGAGACGACTGTACAACCATTAAGATTAATTGTCAGATTCAACAGAAGATCTCTTTTTTTTCTTGGGGCCTAGAACTAGCATCTGTAACGGTTTTCTTGTGTCGAAGGAGAGGCGGACCAAAACGCAGCGTGGTTATTATTCATGGTTCTTTAATAAAGAAACTTTACATGAATAGATTAACAAAACCAAGAAATGTGAAAAAAACAAAACAGCCCTATCTGGTGCAAACACAGAGACAGGAACAATCACCCACAAACCCAAACAGGCTACCTAAATATGGTTCCCAATCAGAGACAATGACTAACAACTGCCTCTGATTGAGAACCATATCAGGCCACAGAAACTAGACACACAATATAGAATGCCCACTCAAATCACACCCTGACCAAACAAAACATAGAAACATACAAAGCAAACTATGGTCAGGGTGTGACAGCATCTCTGTTTTGTCCAAGTTTAAAAGTAGAACATTTGCCGCCACCCACTTCCTTATGTTTGAAACACAGGCTTCCAGGGAGGGCAATTTTGGGGCTTCACCATGTTTCATCAAAATGTACAGCTGTGTGTCATCCACATAGAGAAGATCTAAACCAGGCCAGAACTTATTTGAACCAATTTGTGTTTCCAATCTCTCCAAAAGAATGTGGGGATTGATGGTATCAAAAGCACCACTAAGGTCTAGGAGCGCGAGGACAGATGCAGAGACCTGGTCTGACGGCATTAAAAGGTAATTTACCACCTTCACAAGGTGCTATGATGGGGTCTAAAACCAAACTGAAGTGTTTCGTATATGTTGTTTGTCTTTAGGAAGGCAGTGAGTTGCTGCGCATCAGCTTTTTCAAAATAAATTGAGAGGAATGGAAGATTCGATATAGGCCAATAGGTTTTTTATTTTCTGGGTCAAGGTTTGGCTTTTTCAATAGAAGCTTTATTACTGCCAGTTTGAGTGAGTTTGGTACACATCCGGTGGATAGAGAGCCGTTTATTATGTTCAACATAGGAGGGCCAAGCACAGGAAGCAGCTCTTTCAGTAGTTTAGTTGGAATAGGGTCCAGTATGCAGCTTGAAGGTTTAGAGGCCATGATTATTTTCATCAATATGTCAAGAGATATAGTATTAAAATACTTGAGTGTCTCCCTTGATCCTAGGTCCTGGCAGAGTTGTGCAGACTCAGGACAACTGAGCTTTGGAGGAATACGCAGATTTAAAGAGGAGTCCATAATTTACTTTCTAATGATGATGAATTTATCACTGCTGAAGTGAAAGCCATCCTTTTTTTATTTTTTTATTTCACCTTTATTTAACCAGGTAGGCTAGTTGAGAACAAGTTCTCACTGGACCCTATTCCGTTGAATCCAAGATGGCGTAGCAGTAAGTCGTCCTGTCGTGTCGTGTCCCTGTATATTTTGTTTATTTTTCGTTTTTTTACATATTTTTCGTTTTTTTACATAGCTATCCCTTTAAAAACATTTTGCTAAACCTAAGCTTCCAAATACGCTGGATCTTCACAACTAGCTATCTAGCTAAACCGCAACCCTGGACGATTACCCCTGGCTAGCGTTTCCACCCACTTAGCTTGAAGCTAGCCCGGCCTGCGCTACCACCGTAGCATACTCCTGAGCTACAATACCCGGGCCCACGACCGGTCTATCGATGTCACCGCATGAAGAGGAATAAACAGACTCACCCCATCGCGACGTCCCCCAAAGGCTAACTCTCTAGCCCTCGCTATCTCCCTGCTTGCTAATTCGGCCTGCTAACTGCTAGCTTGTCCAGCTCCGGTCCGCTAACTGCTACCTTGTCTAGCCCGGGCCTACAAACTGTTAGCTTGTTAGCACAGGCCTGCTAACCGCCTGAATCGCCGCGTCCCAAACGCCCACCGGACCCATATTTACTTTCTATCTCTTTTGACTTTTAATTTGTTTATACCTTCCGGAAACCTGCCTCACCCAATGTGATACGGAATCGCTATTATTTTTTATTTATTTTTAGAACACACTCAAGAACCTCCAGAAGCTAACCAGCTAACTAGCTACAAGCTATTTAGTCATTGTTCGTTTTTTTAACCTGGATAACACTCGCCAGTCCAGCTTCCCTTCCCCATCCACCGCTGCCCCCTGGACACTGATCTCTTGGCTACATAGCTGATGCACGCTGGACTGTCCATAAATCACGGTACTCCATTCTGCTTGTTTGTTTTATCTGTTGGCCCCGTTGCCTAGTCTACGCCATTTTACCTGCTGTTGTTGTGCTAGCTGATTAGCTGTTGTCTCACCTACTGTTTTAGCTAGCTTTCCCAATTCAACACCTGTGATTACTGTATGCCTCGCTGTATGTCTCTCTCAAATGTCAATATGCCTTGTATACTGTTGTTCAGGTTAGTTATCATTGTTTTAGTTCACAATGGAGCCCCTAGTTCCACTCTTCATACCCCTGATAACTCCTTTGTCCCACCTCCCACACATGCGGTGACCTCACCCATTACTACCAGCATGTCCAGAGATACAACCTCTCTCATCATCACCCAGTGCCTGGGCTTACCTCCGCTGTACCCGCACCCCACCATACCCCTGTCTGCGCATTATGCCCTGAATATATTCTACCATGCCCAGAAACCTGCTCCTCTTATTCTCTGTCCCCAACGCTCTAGGCGACCAGTTTTGATAGCCTTTAGCCGCACCCTCATACTACTCCTTCTCTGTTCCGCGGGTGATGTGGAGGTAAACCCAGGCCCTGCATGTCCCCAGGCACCCTCATTTGTTGACTTCTGTGTTCGAAAAAGCCTTGGTTTCATGCATGTCAACATCAGAAGCCTCCTCCCTAAGTTTGTCTTACTCACTGCTTTAGCACACTCTGCTAACCCTGATGTCCTTGATGTGTCTGAATCCTGGCTCAGGAAGGCCACCAAAAATTCAGAGATTTCCATACCCAACTATAACATCTTCCGTCAAGATAGAACTGCCAAAGGGGGAGGAGTTGCAGTTCACTGCAGAGATGGCCTGCAAAGTAATGTCATACTTTCCAGGTCCATACCCAAACAGTTCGAACTACTCTAAATTACTCTCTCCAGAAATAAGTCTCTCACGGTTGCCGCCTGCTACCGACCCCCCTCAGCTCCCAGCTGTGCCCTGGACACCATTTGTGAATTGATCGCCCCCCATCTAGCTTCAGAGTTTGTTCTGTTAGGTGACCTAAACTGGGATATGCTTAACACCCCGCCAGTCCTACAATCTAAGCTAGATGCCCTCAATCTCACACAAATCATCAAGGAACCCACCAGGTACAACCCTAACTCTGTAAACAAGGGCACCCTCATAGACGTCATCCTGACCAACTGGCCCTCCAAATACACCTCCGCTGTCTTCAACCAGGATCTCAGCGATCACTGCCTCATTGCCTGTATCCGCTACGGAGCCGCAGTCAAACGACCACCCCTCATCACTGTCAAACGCTCCCTAAAACACTTCTGTGAGCAGGCCTTTCTAATCGACCTGGCCCGGGTATCCTGGAAGGACATTGACCTCATCCCGTCAGTTGAGGATGCCTGGTCATTCTTTAAAAGTAACTTCCTCACCATTTTAGATAAGCATGCTCCGTTCAAAAAATGCAGAACTAAGAACAGATACAGCCCTTGGTTCACCCCAGACCTGACCGCCCTCGACCAGCACAAAAACATCCTGTGGCGGACTGCAATAGCATCGAATAGTCCCCGTGATATGCAACTGTTCAGGGAAGTCCGGAACCAATACACGCAGTCAGTCAGGAAAGCTAAGGCCAGCTTCTTCAGGCAGAAGTTTGCATCCTGTAGCTCCAACTCCAAAAAGTTCTGGGACACTGTGAAGTCCATGGAGAACAAGAGCACCTCCTCCCAGCTGCCCACTGCACTGAGGCTAGGTAACACGGTCACCACTGATAAATCCATGATTATCGAAAACTTCAATAAGCATTTCTCAACGGCTGGCCATGCCTTCCGCCTGGCTACTTCAACCTCGGCCAACAGCTCCGCCCCCCCCGCAGCTCCTCGCCCAAGCCTCTCCAGGTTCTCCTTTACCCAAATCCAGATAGCAGATGTTCTGAAAGAGCTGCAAAACCTGGACCCGTACAAATCAGCTGGGCTTGACAATCTGGACCTTCTATTTCTGAAACTATCTGCCACCATTGTCGCAACCCCTATTACCAGCCTGTTCAACCTCTCTTTCATCTCGTCTGAGATCCCCAAGGATTGGAAAGCTGCCGCAGTCATCCCCCTCTTCAAAGGGGGAGACACCCTGGACCCAAACTGTTACAGACCTATATCCATCCTGCCCTGCCTATCTAAGGTCTTCGAAAGCCAAGTCAACAAACAGGTCACTGACCATCTCGAATCCCACCGTACCTTCTCCGCTGTGCAATCTGGTTTCCGAGCCGGTCATGGGTGCACCTCAGCCACACTCAAGGTACTAAACGACATCATAACCGCCATCGATAAAAGACAGTACTGTGCAGCCGTCTTCATCGACCTCGCCAAGGCTTTCGACTCTGTCAATCACCATATTCTTATCGGCAGACTCAGTAGCCTCGGTTTTTCGGATGACTGCCTTGCCTGGTTCACCAATTACTTTGCAGACAGAGTTCAGTGTGTCAAATCGGAGGGCATGCTGTCCGGTCCTCTGGCAGTCTCTATGGGGGTGCCACAGGGTTCAATTCTCGGGCCGACTCTTTTCTCTGTGTATATCAATGATGTTGCTCTTGCTGCGGGCGATTCCCTGATCCACCTCTACGCAGACGACACCATTCTATATACTTTCGGCCCGTCTTTGGACACTGTGCTATCTAACCTCCAAACAAGCTTCAATGCCATACAACACTCCTTCCGTGGCCTCCAACTGCTCTTAAACGCTAGTAAAACCAAATGCATGCTTTTCAACCGGTCGCTGCCTGCACCTGCATGCCCGACTAGCATCACCACCCTGGATGGTTCCGACCTAGAATATGTGGACGTCTATAAGTACCTAGGTGTCTGGCTAGACTGCAAACTCTCCTTCCAGACTCATATCAAACATCTCCAATCGAAAATCAAATCAAGAGTCGGCTTTCTATTCCGCAACAAAGCCTCCTTCACTCAAGCCGCCAAGCTTACCCTAGTAAAACTGACTATCCTACCGATCCTCGACTTCGGCGATGTCATCTACAAAATGGCTTCCAACACTCTACTCAGCAAACTGGATGCAGTCTATCACAGTGCCATCCGTTTTGTCACTAAAGCACCTTATACTACCCACCACTGCGACTTGTATGCTCTAGTTGGCTGGCCCTCGCTACATATTCGTCGCCAGACCCACTGGCTCCAGGTCATCTACAAGTCTATGCTAGGTAAAGCTCCGCCTTATCTCAGCTCACTGGTCACGATGGTAACACCCATCCGTAGCACGCGCTCCAGCAGGTGTATCTCACTGATCATCCCTAAAGCCAACACCTCATTTGGCCGCCTTTCGTTCCAGTACTCTGCTGCCTGTGACTGGAACGAATTGCAAAAATCGCTGAAGTTGGAGACTTTTATCTCCCTCACCAACTTCAAACATCAGCTATCTGAGCAGCTAACCGATCGCTGCAGCTGTACATAGTCTATTGGTAAATAGCCCACCCTTTTCACCTACCTCATCCCCGTACTGTTTCTATTTATTTACTTTTCTGCTCTTCTGCACACCAATATCTCTACCTGTACATGACCATCTGATCTTTTATCACTCCAGTGTTAATCTGCAAAATTGTAATTATTTGCCTACCTCCTCATGCCTTTTGCACACATTGTATATAGACCCCCCCTTCGTTTTCTACTGTGTTATTGACTTGTTAATTGTTTACTCCATGTGTAACTCTTTGTTGTATGCTCACACTGCTATGCTTTATCTTGGCCAGGTCGCAGTTGCAAATGAGAACTTGTTCTCAACTAGCCTACCTGGTTAAATAAAGGTGAAATAAAAAAATAAAAAATAAAATAAAAAATTTGCAACTGCGACCTGGCCAAGATAAAGCATAGCAGTGTGAGCAGACAACAAAGAGTTACACATGGAGTAAACAATTATCAAGTCAATAACACAGTAGAAAACAAAGGGGGAGTCTATATACAATGTGTGCAAAAGGCATGAGGAGGTAGGCAAATAATTACAATTTTGCAGATTAACACTGGAGTGATGAATGATCAGATGGTCATGTACAGGTAGAGATATTGGTGTGCAAAAGAGCAGAAAAGTAAATTAATAAAAACAGTATGGGGATGAGGTAGGTGAAAAAGGGTGGGCTATTTACCAATAGACTATGTACAGCTGCAGCGATCGGTTAGCTGCTCAGATAGCTGATGTTTGAAGTTGGTGAGGGAGATAAAAGTCTCCATTTCAGCGATTTTTGCAATTCGTTCCAGTCACAGGCAGCAGAGTACTGGAACGAAAGGCGGCCAAATGAGGTGTTGGCTTTAGGGATGATCAGTGAGATACACCTGCTGGAGCGCGTGCTACGGATGGGTGTTGCCATCGTGACCAGTGAGCTGAGATAAGGCGGAGCTTTACCTAGCATGGACTTGTAGATGACCTGGAGCCAGTGGGTCTGGCGACGAATATGTAGCGAGGGCCAGCCGACTAGAGCATACAAGTCGCAGTGGTGGGTGGTATAAGGTGCTTTAGTGACAAAACGGATGGCACTGTGATAGACTGCATCCAGTTTGCTGAGTAGAGTGTTGGAAGCCATTTTGTAGATGACATCGCCGAAGTCGAGGATCGGTAGGATAGTCAGTTTTACTAGGGTAAGCTTGGCGACGTGAGTGAAGGAGGCTTTGTTGCGGAATAGAAAGCCGACTCTTGATTTGATTTTCGATTGGAGATGTTTGATATGAGTCTGGAAGGAGAGTTTGCAGTCTAGCCAGACACCTAGGTACTTATAGACGTCCACATATTCTAGGTCGGAACCATCCAGGGTGGTGATGCTAGTCGGGCATGCGGGTGCAGGTAGCGACCGGTTGAAAAGCATGCATTTGGTTTTACTAGCGTTTAAGAGCAGTTGGAGGCCACGGAAGGAGTGTTGTGTGGCATTGAAGCTTGTTTGGAGGTTAGATAGCACAGTGTCCAAAGACGGGCCGAAAGTATATAGAATGGTGTCGTCTGCGTAGAGGTGGATCAGGGAATCGCCCGCAGCAAGAGCAACATCATTGATATACACAGAGAAAAGAGTCGGCCCGAGAATTGAACCCTGTGGCACCCCCATAGAGACTGCCAGAGGACCGGACAGCATGCCCTCCGATTTGACACACTGAACTCTGTCTGCAAAGTAATTGGTGAACCAGGCAAGGCAGTCATCCGAAAAACCGAGGCTACTGAGTCTGCCGATAAGAATATGGTGATTGACAGAGTCGAAAGCCTTGGCAAGGTCGATGAAGACGGCTGCACAGTACTGTCTTTTATCGATGGTGGTTATGATATCGTTTAGTACCTTGAGTGTGGCTGAGGTGCACCCGTGACCGGCTCGGAAACCAGATTGCACAGCGGAGAAGGTACGGTGGGATTCGAGATGGTCAGTGACCTGTTTGTTGACTTGGCTTTCGAAGACCTTAGATAGGCAGGGCAGGATGGATATAGGTCTGTAACAGTTTGGGTCCAGGGTGTCTCCCCCTTTGAAGAGGGGGATGACTGCGGCAGCTTTCCAATCCTTGGGGATCTCAGACGATATGAAAGAGAGGTTGAACAGGCTGGTAATAGGGGTTGCGACAATGGTGGCAGATAGTTTCAGAAATAGAGGGTCCAGATTGTCAAGCCCAGCTGATTTGTACGGGTCCAGGTTTTGCAGCTCTTTCAGAACATCTACTATCTGGATTTGGGTAAAGGAGAACCTGGAGAGGCTTGGGCGAGGAGCTGCGGGGGGGGCGGAGCTGTTGGCCGAGGTTGAAGTAGCCAGGCGGAAGGCATGGCCAGCCGTTGAGAAATGCTTATTGAAGTTTTCGATAATCATGGATTTATCAGTGGTGACCGTGTTACCTAGCCTCAGTGCAGTGGGCAGCTGGGAGGAGGTGCTCTTGTTCTCCATGGACTTCACAGTGTCCCAGAACTTTTTGGAGTTGGAGCTACAGGATGCAAACTTCTGCCTTCTGCCTCTCTTGGGGAATGCTGCTTTTTAGTTAGCTTTTAACATTATCGAAAATGCATTTTGGATGGTTCTTATTTTCCTCAATTAAGTTGGAAAAATAGGATGATCGAGCAGCAGTGAGGGCTCTTCGATACTGCACTGTACTGTCTTTTCAAGCTAGTCGGAAGACTTCCAGTTTGGTGTAGCGCCATTTCCGTTCCAATTGTCTGGAAGCTTGCTTCAGAGCTCGGGATTTTTCTGTATACCAGGGAGCTAGTTTCTTATGACAAATGTTTTTCGTTTTTAGGGGTGTGACTGCATCTAGGGTATTACGCAAGGTTAAATTGACTTCCTCAGTTAGGTGGTTAACTGATCTTTGTACTCTGACATCCTTGGGTAGGTGGAGGGAGTCTGGGCATCTAGGAATCTTTGGGTTGTCTGAGAATTTATAGCGTGGCTTTTGATGATCCTTGGGTGGGGTCTGAGCAGATTATTTTTATGCAATTGCTAACTTAATAAAATGGTGGTCTGATAGTCCAGGATTATGAGGAAAAACATTAAGATCCACAACATTTATTCCACAGGACAAAACTAGGTCCAGAGTATGACTGTGGCAATGAGTAGGTCCGGAGACAAAACCCGATGATGGCTCCGAAAGCCTTTTGGAGTGGGTCTGTGGGCTTTTCCATGTGAATAATAAAGTCACCAAAAAATTGAGTATTATCTGCCATGACTACAAGTTCCGATAGGAATTCATGGACCTCAGTGAGGAACGCTGTATATGGTACAGGAGGCCTGTAAACAGTAGCTTTAAAAAGTGATTGAGTAGGCTGCATAGATTATATTACTAGAAGCTCAAAAGACTAAAACGCAGTCATTTTCTTTTGTAAATTGAAATTTGCTATCGTAAATGTTAGCAACATCTCTGCCTTTGCGGAGGTGTTGCCACACCTGTCAGGTGGATGGATTATCTTGGCAAAGGAGAACTGCTCACTAACAAGGATGTAAACAAATTTGTGCACAACATTTTTGAGAAATAACCTTTTTGTGCATATGGAAAATATCTGGGATCTTCTATTTCAGCTCATGAAACATGGGACCAACACTTTACATGTTGCGTTTATATTTTTGTTTAGTGTACACAATGAGTAAAGATAACTTTGCTATATGCACGGGATACCAGTACAGAGTGCAGGGTTACGAGGTAATTGAGGTATATACTGTAGGTAGGGGCAACAGGATACTATTGTAGGTACTAAACAGATGCAGTAGTGTGTGTGAGGAGTAAATAGAGTCAAGATAGTGTAAGTTAGCTAAATAGTTAGCTAAATAAGTGTAGTATCAGGGCAGTATTGGAGTATTCATAATAACTGCTCTGGAGGTCCTCCTGTTGATTTGTACGAAGCTCAGATAGTCTTCCAACTCAGGCGGTCAGCATGTGTACAGTAACGCTTGTTACTGGGAGGGGCAAATATATCAATCTTCCAAATTCATTCCCAAACATAATTATGGTCAATTTCAGGCCTAAATCCAAGTTTCCCACTCTACCAAAACATGTTCTCTCTCACTCCAGCTCTGGACTGTAATGTATCTGCTCTCGCACACAGAATTGAGATGACGTGACAGGAAAGAAAAGCAAAGGTTGAGGTGACAGGAAAAACACTTCTACGTGCCTTTCTTAAGCCCTGGCCTGGAGAGACATCTCACAGACCTCCTCTCCCCCAGAACTTACATAAGCAGAGTGCAGCCACAACATTCCCCCTCCACTCTGCCCAGGGCCATGAGTCTCAACCACACCACAGTACACCACGGAACAGCCCGGCACATCACCATCAGCAGACAACACATTTCATATGACTGCTGTCAGCATGGCCATTACGTTCTCAAGCTGGGGCTGTTTAAACAAGCAGCTGAGACAGCCAGTGGCCACACAGAGCAGTGCTCTGTCACGGGGATGATTTGCTCAGGTCCCGTCTAATCGTTAAACAAATTAACTTATTGTGAAGTATAAAAACACCCAGAGTTAACTATGTGTATGTAGGTTTCTCTCCATCTCGCTGGGAAACAGGCCAGAAACTACAAACATCTGCTCCTCTTATAACGAGAAGACCCTAATTGTCACACCCTGACAGAGAGCCTTTTTATTCTCCATTTTGGTTAGGTCGGGGTGGTACTAGGGTGGGTAATCTAGGTTGTTTTATTTCTATGTTGGCCTGGTATGGTTCCCAATCAGAGGCTGCTGTTTAGTGTTGTCTCTGATTGGGGATCATATTTAGGCAGCCATTTCCCCACTGTTTTTTTGTGGGATCTTGTTTTGAGTTAGTGCATGTGGCACCTCTGATGTCACGGTTTGTTGTTTGTTTCATTTTGTTTGTAGGTTTGCGTAAATAAATATGTGGAACTTTAATCACGCTGCGCCTCTCTCCACACAATCGTGATACTAATAGGTGTGCCATTTTTCTGGGGTTTTGTGAATTCGGAAGACTAGAATATGGTTACATAATGAGTGTTTACTGGTATAATAATGTATGGTTAGTTATGTGATTACCAATAATTGAAGATAACTAACAGTAAGACTCCCACCGTATTTGGGACATTTAGTCAAATAATAACTAACTAATAGAAAGTAGTACTAAACATTTGTATTTTTGGCAAATGTCATTAATACATTAACTTTTTTGAAGGTTTTGAGGTCTCATTCTGCTTAGTAAAACAAAGACAACCCCAAGGTAGACAGTCAGCAGCACAGATAGGGGCTCGATTGAATCAGATCTGCTTTGGCCAACATCCACATAGAGGTTGTTTTGGTAGTGTCAGAGGTGGAAATGTTTTAGAGCTCTAAGATCTAATTCAGTCTGTAAAGCTGAAGCGTTACAGATTCTGCGATAGTTTTTTAAAGGTAATTTCCGATTGAACCAACATACAGCTTTTACCGTGAATGCTGTCTCCACTAAAGCAGGAACATTGCCTTTAAAATGAATTCACGCTGTAAAGCTGAACTTCCGCGATGTGGATTGCATAGAGCCCTTAAGCCTTGTTCACAAAATCAGTTTTGTTTTTCAAATCTGATTTATATATGTGTTCAAACAGCAGTCATTTGCTGACATGGCTACACTAGGGGATCTATACACTAGGGGATCTATGGCCCTTCTTTGGACACTGTGTTAACAAATCTCCAAATTAGCTTCAATGCCATACAACACTCCTTTCGTGGCCTCCAACTGCTTTTCATTTCTAGAAAAACTAAATACATGCTCTTCAACCGATTGCTGCCCGCACCCGCCGGCCCGACTAGTGTCACTACTCTGGATGGTTCTGACTTAGAATATGTGGACAACTATAAATACCTAGGTGTTTGTTTAGACTGTAAACTCTCCTTCCAGACTCACATTAAGCATCACCAATCCAAAATTAAATCTAGAATCGGCTTCCTATTTCGCAACAAAGCCTCCTTCACTCATGCTGCCACAACATACCCTCGTACAACTGACTATCCTACTGATCCTTGACTTCGGAGATGTCATTTACAAAATGGCCTCCAAAACTCTACTCAGCAAATTGGATGTAGTCTATTACAGTGCCATCTGTTTTGTCACCAAAGCCCCATATACTACCCACCACTGCGACCTGTATGCTCTCGTTGGCTGGCCCTCGCTTCATATTCGACGCCAAACCCACTGGCTCCAGGTTATCTATAAGTCTTTGCTAGGTAAAGCCCCGCCTTATCTCAGCTCACTGGTCACCATAGCAACACCCACCTGTAGAACGCGCTTTGGGTGATCCCCAAAGCCAACACCTCCTTTGGCCGCCTCTCCTTCCAGTTCTCTGCTGCCAATGACTGGAACGAATTGCAAAAATCACTGAAGCTGGAGACTTATAGCTCAATCACTAACTTTAAGCATCAGCTGTCAGGGCAGCTTACTGTACCTGTATTCAGCCCATCTGTAAATAGCACACCCAACCTCATCCCCATATTGTTATTTTCTTTCTTTTTCTCTTTTGCACCCCAGTATCTCCACTTGCACATCATCATCTGCACAAGCATCACTCCAGTGTTAATGTTAAATTGTAATTATTTCACCTCTATGGCCTATGTATTGCCTTACCGCCCTAATCTTACTACATTTGCACACACTGTACATATACCTTTCTATTGTGTTATTGATTGTATGTTTGTTTATTCCATGTGTAACTCTGTTTTGTTGTTTTTGTCACACTGCTTTGCTATATCTTGGCCAGGTCGCAGTTGTAAATGAGAACTTGTTGTCAACTGGCCAACCTGGTTAAATAAAGGTTAAATAAAACTTTTTTATAAAAAATATTCAAACAAACCTAACGAAATTGTCAATCTAAGGGCTGGGCGGTAATGCTATAGGTTCGGGGGTTTGCCAGAAATATTTTTGCTATTTTCACAAGCACAATTATCAGCGTTGGTGCAAAAGGGCTGGATTTTGATGAATAAAAACAAGTTATGGGTGTGTCGAGGCTTGGCCCCTCACTGGCCAATCAAAAAGTGTTCCATGGCTAAATATGTGGTTGATTCAAGTTGTGTATTCACAGTCTTTTATGTATTGCCTTGGAATCAACTCCAATTCCAATGTTAGTCTGTTATAGTTTGTTAAACAGCTTACAGAAACAAGATAACAAAATGTAGACCTGTCCCAGCTTTGCTAAATATGCTAACTTGAACCTGTTTGCAGTCCACATTGTTCTAAATAATTACATGGCTTCAATGTAGAAGTATATACATAGAATTCACACTGATGTAGGGGCTAGGCCCACTGTAATTGCATTATGGCTGAGCATGGACATGTCAAATGTCGTCAATAAGAAAGATTAAATAATTGCTTTCCATGAACATATAATATTAAAACATCGCAGACTATGGAGGGTTTTAGGCACATCCAATATTTTTACAGTAGCTGGACAAAGATCCAATATGAAGAGAAAAGAATGTCACCTTTATACTGCTCCCAAATAGGCCTATGATCTATGAACATAATCGGAACCATTTTACAGGTCAGATCGCATTCACACATCTCCAGAAGTTGCATTGTAAGCGCGACACGGAGGTTATCACCATAATACCAGAAAGTTGAATCATTCTAAGTTTGGTTGTAATAAAATAAATCAAAAACAAGCAATGTTTTTTAAACAACAACAACAAATACTTGTTAAATGCAATGATATCGTAAAATCGCCAGGATATAAAAGACACATTGGTGTTGAGCAAGCCTTCGTTATAGTCGGCCCAAGGAAGGGCTATGGTTTTTAACAGAAAACTTCAGAATCTCTCGTTTCATGATGGGTTTGGATACGTGGTCTAAGTCCAAAACGGGACCTGCATGGCTGAAATACTGTGGGCCTGCCTACAATTCAAAAAGTGAATATCAGCTCACTGTTTCACTGCTATCAAACTTTATATTTTAATAAAGCTTTGGTGATGAAGATTTATTTCCAAGCAGTATCAGGAGCCGAACCATTTATCGACAATTTTGACTTCGCGATTGTATTGGGCAGACAAAAAAAGCCTTCATTGAGAGGAGGGAAGGCTATGCTTGGATTATAATAAAATAAAACATGGAAAAACCATTCGTTATTATGTTTCTACATATGAAGTATACAGGCACTACAATTGCATTAAGCTACTCTTGTTCCATGCGCATATGGGCTGTGTGCATCACGTCTCTATAGGCTGCGTTTTCGCTGTCAAAATTCAAGCCATAACCAACTGCGTTACCGCTAAACACTTAAATATCCCTATCAGCGCTGCCTGAAATGATTACTTTGGATCATGTTTTTAAGGACACATCTCAAATATTTTCACCTGCCCATCTGAGCGCAAGAAGCTGATATGGCTGATTGGTGGCAATAATGGTGCTTAGGTAAAATCACTAGGGAAGCCAAGCCAGGAAAATGTTTGTTCTTTAACCTGTTAGTTCATTTACCTTGCCACAATGATATATAGGCCTAAGGCCGAGACAATAAGAACACACCTTATGCAATATAAATTCAACCACACCTCATCACAAAACCAGGAGAGCAACATCTGTCCTCTGAAATCCACAAAGAATGTTGCATGTAAAAAACTGTTACATGACATACAGCTTGGTCAAGCAAGTTAATGTTCTCAACATTTTCGGACTAATAAATAAGCATTGATTTAGAACCACGGAGAGTTACTACAAGTCACAAAGAAAACAGGAGCTGCCTCAACTATTCCAGTACCATTTCAACTTCAACATTTCCACATCATCAAATCACCTATGCATACAGTGACAACTGAAAGATAACAAAAACAATTTAGTCAGCTAAATATAATGTGGCTGTCCATGGTACTGATTTGTGTGTGGTTTGAAATGTGGCTTGACATATCTGATTCCCTGTGCTTTTTGGTTGTTCACACTGCAGGAAAAATAACAGATTGCAAAACTTTAGAGGTGTCAAATCCACAAGTGGCTCCGGATTAAAAATCATAGGCCTGGGGCATTCCTCTGGACCCAAGCCTCTGTTACCAGACCTCTCATACCCTTCACCAGCAGGGGACAGTGCATGGGGAACACAAAACCACAACTAAATACCCTCTCCAGTAGAATATTACCTTAGAAGCGCCTGCTGTGGCATGGAAGTTGAGAAGGCAACATTCAATCCAGCCTCTAGGCCTCAGACTCCCCTCTGGACTGTGTGAGAGGCTGCGAGGCATACATAGCCTGCAGAGCGCTCCTCTGTGTATGTGTCACTCTGAGGGCTCATCACTGTAATCCCCAGCTGGATTGATGACCTCAGGGGGAACGGTGGGAAATTAGTGCAGCTATTACTCTCCTGTCTGACATGACACTGCCACTGTGCCCCGAGAGGAATCCCTCTGAGGCCACTGCCCTGTCAGTACCGTGAGGAGTCTGAAGTGGCCAGAGTGGGCCCTGTCAATCACCCCAATGAGGAATAAGGTGTTGAAACACCCATTCATGTCTACTTAAAAGACAGGTGTCATGTTGTGCCTTGTCATAACACTCTTATGGTATAAAACGGTTTCTAGTGGACAGCGCAGGGCCCATTTAGCAAAAGGTGAGTACCCTGTCAGATGCAGGCAGCACAGCTTCAATACTAAATCCCAATCACCACAGGGCCTTTGGTTTCTTTTAACCACTACATTTTTCCACTATGTGGGGAGAGAGAAGTGGAGCAGAGGGCCCTCCAGCTAACTGCTGCTGTCTACACATGCCTGCTTTAGCTGGTCCTCTGGTTCCCTGTGAGGCAGAGGGCCCTCCAGCTAACTGCTGCTGTCTACACATGCCTGATTTAACTGGAGTCCTCTGGTTCCCTGTGAGGCAGCGGGCCCTCCAGCTAACTGCTGCTGTCTACACATGCCTGATTTAACTGGAGTCCTCTGGTTCCCTGTGAGGCAGTTAAGGGGTTGTTGTAACTCCTAACAGTATGGTGTCCATTAAGACTGTTTATCGGGTCATTCCTATCTAGATGGCTTTAAAATTGGAGACTTATGAGGCTCCTCATGTTACCCTGTATTACTGTATAAACCATACAGTGCCCTTTAGATGAGGAATGCTCAGATCTGAAAATGAGATAAAGTGAGGTTTTATACCTGACACCACAGCAGTGGACCATTCACCTCCACATCGCCCTGTGCTCCACTACAGTAAGGCACAATCTGAGTGTGACAGGTATCAACAGCCTCATTGTCCTGTTTGTAAGGGTTCTCCCATTAAACGTTATCCCTGATGCCTTAATCCCTGTGTGAGAACATAACCTCAAATGATTGTACAGGAGACAGAGAGACTGCCTGGCATGGAAAAACCTGGACAGGAAGAAGGCACAACAGGCTGGGCATTATTCTCCATGGCAGAATCCTGCATTCTGTGAACACACTGGTCAGCTGTGCCAACCCTAGATAGGTGCCAGCCATGCTATACTGTTTGTCTTACTGATGTCCACATTACACTGAGTCTGACACAGCCCTAAGAAGAGTAGCAGTATAATGAATGGGAGAGTTGTTGAGACCCAGGCTGGGTTGGGTCCAGCGATTTGGATGGACATCTGGAGCAGCAGCTGTGTTGTTGATTCACTTCTTTAATGATTTTTGACTGTAGCTTTACCAGTGTGACTAAAATGACTCTTCTAGTAAACATACCATATTGCTTTGACAGTCTGTTGATTGCTCCTTTGGAAAGGGACATCAGGCATAGACTACTCTTACTGGAAATGAGCAGGCTGTTAAACAAGAATTGTTTGCTGTTTAATGGACCCAAACAGAGATCTCTTATACCCAAGGGCATGCCCAAGTACTGCCTGCCAACAGCCAATTCGCTAGCATACCCTGTTGTCACACAGCCCCCTATGCCCTTTAATGTTGAGGCTCAATGTTAATGAGTTGAATCCATGCTCCTTGGCACAAGCTCTCATTTCCTGCCAGCTCCGAGCCTGCAGTCTCAGACCTGCACCTCCTCAGTTATTAGGGATTGACTAGTTCCAAAGGTCACTGACAGTGCAAAGTGTGACCTACTGTATGTGCCCAATATTGGGCCCTCTGCTTTGTGGTCTGTGTTTCAGAGGAGAACAAGGGGAATAGGGTCAGGGCCATCCCAATACTGTCTGTTACATTGCCTGTAGCAAATTATAATTTGGCTGTACTAATGGTTCTTTTGCATGGGTTGAATCTGATCGACCAACAATGAAACTGGTAATTACTAGGTAATAACCAGGTAAATACCTAGTAACAAAAAGTAAATGCATAGTAACTATTTAGTCCAAAACATACTTACTAGGAACCAAGCAAGTAAGTACTACATACTTATTGAGTAAATACAAAGTAAGAACTTGTAATTATATATATATATTTAGTGCCCAAGGTTAGTATTGAGGACTTTATAAGTAACTACAAGGTACTTACTGTACTATGTAAATACCTAGTCACAAAATCTATGTGGCATTTGATTTATTTATTACCACATACTTACCACATGAATACCTTCAAGTCAGTAATGCTGATATTTCTAGTCTCTCATGTTGTTTCTACGTACTTTACCTTTAGTTCTAAGATGTTTATATTAAAAGGGCTGTAAAATAAAATGATGTCTGTTTCCAGGTAGACACAATGTAGTTACTTGAGAAATCCCATCCCATGCAGACAACAGCAAATCTGTCTGCGATCTTATCCTGTTGCTTCATGTTACCACCTTCACACTTACAGGTTAGGCACAAGGTAAGAGGGCTGTAAAATGAAGCTGTTGCGAATACCATGTAAATACCAGATACTTGCAGATCAACAAACTCTCCTTATGAGTAAGTGAAATGATTGTGTAGATATAATGTTCCAATCATTTCCCTGTAGTTACTAAGTATGTATGTTGTAACAGGGCTGTAAAACGAAGGTTTCCAGGTACATCCCACGAAGACAGCAGCAAATCTGTCTGTGCTCTTACCCTGTCGTTACATAGTACAACCTTCCCACATAGGGTAGGTACGGTATAAAAGGGCTGTAAAATGACTAAGTGGTAACATTTCACAAGCACACGACTCAGAGTGAAGTTTATTTAATGAAAATCAACCAGAGGTCAGTAGAAGTACACTTTGTTAGTGTACAATCATATAAAAGTGCTAGCACATTTATTTTTATAAGGTCCTCAATACTAACCTTGGGGGCCAAAATATGTACTATATAATCACATTGTTACTTTGTACATACCAAGTTACAATGTAAAGAGAAACAATGTAGAGAAACAGACTCTTGTCTTTGTCTAAACTCCATGGAAACTGTTCAATCTGCAAGTCATCATACACAGTACATGAGTATTAGAATTGGACAGGTTCCAGTCGGCCAACGTGTGTTCACAAAAAATACAAATTCTAATATATGCAGGGTCACATTTGGTATAGAAAGTGCAAAGCAGTATGCTACAGTAGTCCATTTTCAGTTTACATAAAGACTACAGTATATTGACATGGATTCCATCCTAATTGTCCACACTACTAGAGGTATCTCTCAGCCAAAGACGTGACCTCTACATTGAATTCTGGTGGTGGTAACTACTTATATGTGTATACACCAATCAGCAGGTCACCTTTCAAAATTGCCATCTGACCCAATTCTGATGATGTGAGTTCCAACCAGACAATCTGGGCCCATGTGCTGGAATGTGACAGGACATATGCTATTTCCATCCCCATTATGTAATCTAACCGTGATGAGCTATAGACACTACTTTCAACTTTTTGTTATTTTGACCCCAGTGGCATGCCTCCCACATCTCTACAACTAATATTTTGCTTTCATAAAAATTCCTAATCCACTTTGCTTTACATTTAATGGGAGGAATTATTGTCTTTTTTTTTTCCTACACACACTGTGCGAGAAGATCAACACAGGACTGCGGTAGCTTTGTTCCGGCCGCGACCCCTGTGTTGTGTTTGTTTCAGATTTACAATGGTGATTAGCTTTTCAAAACATGCGCTCCTCCGGTTGACACAACATTCTCGAGTCCTGTAAATCAATGCGATTGTTATTAAGAGAAGATCTACAGCAGGAATTTGGGGAGATGTGCAGTGCATTGTAGTGGGCAGAGGGAAACTCTCTCTCATATCTCTCGAGGACAGTGGCATTGTGGACATGCAAGCACACTGGGCTTCTGATTTGATTACATCTCCCCACCGAACATCTGAGAGCTTGAATTCATAAAAAATTTCCCAGTTCAACTCCACAGAGAGGCAGGCAGTAGGCTCTCCCTGGTGTAAGCTGTTCTCCTCTTGATCTCATGTGGCGAAAAAATACCACACAGAAGTTGTCTCTCGTGGGGAATTTGTTGTTGAATGGAATACTTGAGACTCTTTTGGAAATAGATAAGCAGTGAGGATTAACCACAGTGCAGTTCTGAGGAAAGTTTGGAGTGTTCTAACAGGGATTCTTGATGGCTGTTTTGAATATAAGGAGATGTTTGCTTCCCAGTCTCACATCTGGTCTATCTGTGGTCATCACTGGAGACTGTTAACCCATCAGCCTCGTCAGGACAAATATGTAGGTATAGTCGTGTCATTACTAATTAGCTTGTAGTGGTAAAATGGGTGAAGATGGAAGTAGTTAAGTTAGTTAATTTCTCTTAACCCATACTTTCAGGGTGAGGGACCATCTAACATAAAGTTGTAAAATAGTGAACTACTCCTTTAATAGTTTCCAGAGCCATGCAATCTGATGAGGAATAACAAGGTGAATTCCACTGTGTTCATTTGAGAAAAGTGAAACAGCAGGGTGACCCTCTCTACTTCCTATAGGCCATGAGGAACTGTCAGCCTATCACAGCAAACAGTAACTTTACTAACAAACTATAACATGGACTGGGAGTGGCATTCAGGATTTCAAAAAGTGTTTGAAAGATCAAAGATTCCATTACACCCAAACTGCTTGCTTTTATCTTGCCAAGTGAAAGGGCACATTCCTCTCAGGGAGTTCACAAAATGAGCACAGAAATGAAACGTTCACCATCCATTGAACAAATGTATAGTGAAGAAATGTTCAAGGACATGCAATAAAACAAAAGTCCCTGTAGTCAAGACAGAGCAAGAATCATTTCTGACCTTTAACCACAAACCTGCTGTGTCTCTGCCGTAGACAGTAATAACCACATCGTATTTCAAAAATAGGCATGTGATCTAAAGTGACATGTTATTTTGTCCCTGAGTTTTTATTTTAGTTGACAAAATCACATGAAGTCAAAGACAAAGAAATGTGAATACCATGTGCTACACTCATTCTTAACAACAATAACTTTGAGCTTACAAAGCAGACCCCTCTATTTTATTTAGAAATGAGATGTACTGAATATCGTCCTCGTGCAATTTTAATGTACATTAAAATGATGATTGATGATTGAGAAGATGATTGAGAAGGAAAACAGCAGGCTAATAAATGGTGGTCACCAATCATAGTAAACAAACACAATGTCTCAAGATACACAGCAATTCAACCCCCTACATCCGATCCCATTCTATTCTGTGGACAACTTTTTCCTGTGCACATCAGCACAGGGTCTCTGCAATATTTATTTGACCTTTATTTAACTAGGCAAGTCAGTTAAGAACAAATTCTTATTTTCAATGACGGCCTAGGAACAGTGGGTTAACTGCCTGTTCAGGGGCAGAACGACAGATTCGTACCTTGTCAGCTTGGAGGTTTGAACTTGCAACCTTCGGATTACTAGTCCAACGCTCTAACCACTAGGCTACCCTGTCACCCCAATATACTGAGTAGAGAGTCAAAGGACAGGAACATAGTGGCATAGGGGCCTTCTGAGTCAATATACCATTACATAATACTCTTACATAAGGGAGTCTGAGATGGCCCGCCAAGTGCCTGCTGCTTCTGGAGAAAAACACTGACACAGAGTTACATGGAAAAACAGGATTTATTGATGCTAGCTACAAAGTCTGACACCTTGTTTTACACTAACATTCTTAACTAACAGTATGGTCAAATAAGATGATTCAATCAGTGCATTTTCCTACTGGTGCTTTAAACACCAGTTTGTTTGTTCCATTCTCACTAACATGACATTTTAACTGATGTTAGACATTTTCAACAGATACTGTACATAAACATCTCGGAAATATGAGTAGACAGTTATAAAATGTAGGCCCCTTTTCACAATTTGTCAGGGGAAACAAGCCAAATTGTTTTCTGATTGAATGAAGCTTTAAGTTGTAGGGCGTTATTATTGTGATCTATCAAATACCTTTCACCACAGGTTTGTGCCTTTCCCACTGTGCTCAACTGATTCACTCATTCCATCATGATTCTGGAATAACCCATTTACTAAAGAAGAGTGAACAGCATATATTTGAGCAGACAGAGTTTGAAATCTGAAGTTTCGCCCTTCCTCCCAATGTGAAACGTGTGTCTAATCACTAACGGTCCTCCAAGGCTGGGCCTGTGTGTGAAGATTTCCATATATTTCCAATATTCGGAGAATAGTAATGTATTTGATTGATAGCAGCTAGATAGCAGCTAACAGTGCAGTTCACAATAATTAAGTTAATTAATATCAGGAATCAAGGTAAGACCCAGATGCAGACACGTCAAATTGACAATGGTTTAATATTCCAACAGGGGCAGGCAATAGACAGGTCAAGGCAGGCAGGGGTCAGTACACCAGGGGTGGGGCAACGGTACCGGATGGCAGGCAGGCTCAGGGTCAGGGTCAGGGTCAGGCAGAGGTTAACAATCCAGAGTTGAGGCAACGGTACCGGATGGCAGGCAGGCTCAGGGTCAGGGGCAGGCAGAGGTTAACAATCCAGAGTTGAGGCAACGGTACCGGATGGCAGGCAGGCTCAGGGTCAGGGGCAGGCAGAGGTTAACAATCCAGAGTTGAGGCAAAGGTACAGGTCGGCAGGCAGGCTCAGGGTCAGGGGCAGGCAGAGGTTAACAATCCAGAGGTGGGGCAAAGGTACAGGTCAGCAGGCAGGCTCAGGATCAGGGGCAGGCAGAGTGGTCAGGTAGGCTGGCTCAGAGTCAGGACAGGCAAGGGTCAAAACCAGGAGGGCGATAAAAAGAGCGACTGACAAAAGCAGGAGCTGAGAACAAAAACGCTGGTTGACTTGACAAACAAGACAAACTGTCAACGGACAAACAAAGAACACAGGTATAAATACACAGGGGATAATGGGGAAGATGGGCGAGGAGACAATCACAAGGACAGGTGAAACAGATCAGGGTGTGACAGTTAGTGTGTTTCCTGAGAAGAGAAGAGTTGTTTTGATAAGTTGGGAGTCCTGGGTAGAAAGTCCTGGTTAGGGGCTTCAGAACCAGGCTGAGAAGCTGTGTTTTTCCTTCACCATCCAGATGCTGTCGATCACCTTACCATACTGAAAGACAAAGAGGCATTCTCCTTCATCACAAAACGGGATAAACATGCCAATGACTTCTGCCTTCCTGTATTACATAACATCAGTAAGATATTGCAGAAGGCCATCCACTTCACAATTAGGTGTAGAATTGAGGTATTCTCGCTCTGCTCACCTGGTCATCGGACACCTGCTCCAGATACAGATACAGATAGATGGATGGTGTTGTGTACCTGCATGCAGGTGTATCCATAATCTGTACTGCAGAAGGCACTACAGTCCCTTGGATTAGATATGGCACAAACAGATATGGCAGCTCTGATTCTAGCTCCTAAGTAACTTTGCAGTATTTTTTGTGTGTGTTATTTCTTACATTATTAGCCCAGATTTTTTTTGTATTATTACCTACAGCCGGAAATAACTTTTTGATATCAGAGCGGCGGTACCTCATCAGCATTACAATCCGGAATATAACTTTCCCGAATAGGGTCCTTTGTTCGTACACCCCGGGGCAATTTAAGTTATTCTAGAGGATGCTCCAAAACACCGCCGGCGGAGAAGAGGTATTCGGGGTGGACTCAGGAGGTGTGCACACCATCCACCGCTTCCGAGTATAGTACTCCCTAATGTTCAGTCTCTATATAATAAAGTAGATGAACTCAGGGCGAGGATCTCCATCCAGAGAGACATCAGGAATTGTAACATACTCTGTTTCAAGGAAACATGGCTCTCTCGGGATATACTGTCCCTGTCCATTCAGCATGCTGGGTTCTAAGTACATTGCACATACAGGAATAAAGAACTCTCCGGGAAGAAGAAAAGAGGGGGTATATGCTTCATGATTAACTACTCATGGTGTGATTGTGATAACATACAAAAATTCAATTCCGTTTGTTCACCCGACCTAGAATACCTCACAATCAAATGCCGACCATATTACCTCCCAAGACAATTCTCTTTGGTTATAGTCACAGCCGTGTATATTCCTCCTCAAGCCAATACCACGACGGCCCTCAAAGAACTACACTGGAATTTTTGCATACTGGAAACCACGTATCCTGAGGCCGCATTTATTGTAGCTGGGGATTTTAACAAAGCAAATTTGAGGAAAACGCTACCGAAGTTTTACCAACACATTGACTGTAGTACTCACTCTGGAAAAAATTGGACCACTGCTACTGAACCTTTTGAAATGCCTACAAGGCCCTTCCCCGCCCTCCCTTCTGCAAATTTGATCACAACTCCATTTTGCTGCTCTCTTCCTATAAGCAGAAACTTCAACCAATCGGAATCCATGCATCAAGATTGTTTTGATCACACGGACTGGTATATATTCCGGGTAGCCTCTGAGAATAAGTTCATCAGGAAGTGTATAGGAGATGTTGTACCCACTGTGACTATTAAAACCTACCCAAACCAGAAACCATGGATAGATCGCATCATTCGCGCAAAACTGAAAGTGCAAACCACCACGCATTTAACCATGGCAAAGTGACTGGGAATATGGCCGAATACAAACAGTGTAGTTATTCAATCAAGTAAGGTAATCAAGCAGGCAAAACATCAGGACAGAGACAAAGTGGAGTCACAATTCAACGGCTCAGACACGAGACGTATGTGGTAGGGTCTACAGACAATCACGGACTACAAAGGGAAAACCAGGCACGTCGTGGACACCGACATCTTGCTTCCGGACAAGCTAAACACATTCGCCCGCTTTGAGGATAACACAGTGCCACCGATGCGGTCCGCTACCAAGGACTGTGGGCTCTCCTTTTCTGTGGCCGAAGTGTGTAAGATATTTAAGAGTGTTTTAACCCTCGCAAGGCTGCCATCCCAGATGGCATCCCTAGCCGTGTCCTAAGAGCATGCGCAGACAAGCTGACTGGAGTGTTTACGGACATATTCAAACTCTCCCTATCCCAGTCTGCTGTCCCCACTTGTGTCAAGATGTCCATCATTGTTCCTGTACCCAAAAAAGCAAAGGTAACTTAACTAAATGACTATTGCCCCGTATCACTCACTTGTGTCATCATGAAGTGCTTTGAGAGGCTAGTTAAGGATCATATAACCTCTACCTTACCTGATACACAAGACCTAATTCAATTTGCTGGAGATCCACAGACGATGCAATCGCTATCGCTCTGCACACTGTCCTATCCCATCTGGACAAGAGGAAAACCTATGTAAGAATGCTGTTCATTGACTATAGCTCAGCATTCAACACCATAGTACCAAAAATATCATCAAGGACTTCAACCCCGCTATCATCCAGAAGGTGAGGTTAGTACAGATGCATCAAAGCTGGGACAGAGACTGAAAAACAGCTTCTATCTTAAGGCCAACAGACTGTTAAATAGTCATCACGAGCCGGCTTCCACCCGGTTACGCAACCCTGCTCCTTAGAGGCTGCTGCCCTATCTACATAGACTTGGAATCACTGGCCACTTTAAAAACCCGTTTGGGGCTAAAGGGCAGCATTTTCACTTTTGGATGAAAGGCGTGCCCAGAGTAAACTGCCTCCTACTCTTTCCCAGATGGGAATATATGCATATTATTATTACTGGTGGATAGAAAACACTCTGAAGTTTCTAAAACTGTTTCAATTATGTATGCGAGTATAACAGAACTCATAGAACTCACTTCACAGATCTCCATTGTAAAGGGTTTAAACGCTATTTCCCATGCTTGTTCAATGAACCATAAATAATGAATGAAGATGCACCTGTGGAACGGCCGTTAAGACACTAAGGGCTTACAGACGGTAGGCAATTAAGGTCACAGTTATGAAAACTTAGGACACTAAAGACGCCTTTCTACTGACTCTGAAAAACACCAAAGGAAATAGGCATGCTGCAAGAAGGCATGAGGACTGCAGATGTGGCCAGGGCAATAAATTGCAATGTCCTTATTGTGAGATGCCTAAGACAGCTCTACAGGGAGACAGGACGGTCAGCTGATCATCCTCACAGTGGCAGACCATGTGTAACAACACCTGCACAGGATCAGTACATCCGAACATCACACCTGCAGGACAGGTACAGGTTGGCAACAACAACTGCCCGAGTTACACCAGGAACGCACAATAGGCTGAGAGAGGCTGGACTGAGGGCTTGTAGGCCTGTTGTAAGGCAGGTACTCACCAGACAACACTGGCAACAACGTCGCCTATGGGCACAGACCCACTGTCTCTGGACCAGATAGGACTGGCAAAAAGTGCTCTTCACTGACGAGTCGCGGTTTTGTCTCACCAGGGATGATGATCGGATTTGCATTTATCGTCGAAGGAATGAGCATTACACCGAGGCCTGTACTCTGGAGCGGGATCGATTTGGAGGTGAAGTGTCCGTCATTGTCTGGGGCAGTGTGTCACAGCATCATCGAATTGAGCTTGTTGTCATTGCATGCAATCTCAACACTGTGCATTACAGGGAAGACATCTTCCTTCCTCATGTGGTACCCTTCCTGCAGGCTTATCCTGACATGACCCTCCAGCATGACAATGACACAATCCATACTGCCTGCTCTGTGCGTGATTTCCTGCAAGACAGGAATGTCAGTGTTCTGCCATGGCCAGTGAAGAGCCTGGATCTCAATACCATTGAGCACGTCTGGGACCTGTTGGATCGGAGGGTGAGGGCTAGGGCCATTCCCCCCAGAAATGCCTGGGAACTTGCAGGTGCCTTGGTGGAAGAGTGGGGTAATATCTCACAGCAAGAACTGGCAAATCTGGTGCAGTCCATGAGGAGGAGATGCACTGCAGTACTTAATGCAGCTGGTGGCCACACCAGATACTGACTGTAACTTTTGATTTTGACCCCCCCCTCTTTGATCAGGGACACATTATTTCATTTCTGTTAGTCACATGTCTGTGGAACTTGTTCAGTTTATGTCTCAGTTGTTGAATCTTGTTATGTTCATACAAATATGTACACATGTTAAGTTTGCTGAAAATAAACGCAGTTGACAGTGAGAGGACGTTTTGTTTGTTGCTGACTTTATATACTGTATTCTATTCTACTGCATTTTAGTCAATGTCACTGCGACATTGCTCAATCTAATATTGATATATTTCTTAATTCCATTCTTTTACTTTTAGATTTGTGTATTGTTAGATAATACTGCACTGTTGGAGCTAGGAACACAAGCATTTTGCTACAACGGCAATAACATCTGCTAAATGTGTGTATGTGACCAATTAAAATTTGATTTGATTAGGGGCGGCAGGGTAGCCTAGTGGTTAGAGTGTTGGACTAGTGACCGGAAGGTTGCAAGTCCAAACCCCCGAGCTGACAAGGTACAAATCTGTCGTTCTGCCCCCTGGCAGTTAACCCACTGTTCCTAGGCTGTTATTGAAAATAAGAATTTGTTCTTAACTGACTTGCCTGGTTAAATAAAGGTAAAATAAAAAAATTTAAAAAAAATCATACACTCTCCATCAATGTTATGGATATACTGATTATTCACATGGGAACTGACCTTGTAGCCATAGACAGGCTCCTGGGCCCATAGCTCCAGGTCCAGTCCTGGAAAAAATACATTTCAATAGTTGATATGAAACTTTAGATACAGTATTTATCTACAGACTATGGATACCATCACAAAGGACAAAGAGCAATTGCTGGATCACAAGGCCTTTTCATGCCAATATTGTATTATGAAAATATTAATTAGTTAACCCGCATATAACGTGCATCACATGTTTTGCCTATTTATTCACATTTGCTATCCATCAAAGAGCACTAAAATATAATGGTTCCCAATAGCTTAGACCACTCAATAAACTCTTAAAGGCAACAAACAAGCTAGAGAAATGTATAGGAAAACCTTTGGATAAGGGCTTTTTGGGTAGCGTCCAAACCAGCAGTCTGTCGTTGTAATAAAGGAAATGTGTTTGGATTGCTCTGCTCGCGCCATTGGGTCATTAGTCTGTCTGAGAGGACAGATTTGTGAGCGTAACACCTATTTGAGCGCAGTGCTATTGTGTGAGGTCATCAAATGGAGACCATACTGTGGAGGCATAATACATCCTCCAGACCCGGTGCAGGCGGTTTGGTGTCGTTCTGTCCGAGTTGGACCTGAAACAGAGCAGAGAGACAGACAGACAGATAGCATGCTGGGAGTAGGATCTGAAACCTGAAATCTGGTGTTGCTCTCTCATGCCAGGCTGTCACTCCATATCCATGCCAAGTGCTGAATGAAACTGTGGTTCAAATTGCTGTGATTACAACATCTAACACATACAGACGTGCTTCAGTGCTAATGTGGACTAGCCAGTTGCCTAAGATGTTACAGGTCAGACCCGGCAATTCATGTGTCCAGCAACACAGCAGAAAACAAATCCTGTAGATGTTTTCACGTAGCATAGAAGAGCCCGCTGGGACACAGCCTAGCTGTTCTTCACATATCTAACAATGCTATGTCAAGTAAATCATCAGGACCATGTGATTTATAAAGGGTATTAACAGAATGATATAGAGCCCCCTTGGCCAGACAATAATAACAATTGAATGAGTAAAAAGTTGTATGAGGGGGAGCAGGGAGTTATTCCTGGTTGTAAATCTTCTCTTATGATCAGTATAGGGGATGTTTGGCCGGTCGACCGGTTGTTGCTCAGATTTGGTCAGATTTACACCCCTCGGAATGAGGAGCGATCAGAGTGTTTCTGCATGGCGCCAGCGGAGCTCGCTTCAGTACCAAGCTCAGTCCCCCTCTGCCTCGCTCCCTGCTGGACTGCTGCATGCCGCCTTCTACTGACCTGTCAGGCCCAGGGTGATCTACACCGCAGCCCTCACCACGTCTGACTGACCAGACCACTCCAAACACCTTGATTAATAGAGGCCGGCTGTGTTCATTGTCGTTACACGTTTTGGATGCTCCCACTCTAAAACCCCTTGTACATGTTAACAATAGTTGCTGTTGAAGTTTACTTGTTAAAACAATTGCACATTAATTAATCTAGGAATACCATTCCTGTTCACAACTAATACAGAGAGTATCATTCATCCATCTATCCATGTAATTGCCCCCCCTCTCCCTAATCAGTGAGTGGTTTTATGCGGTACATACAGTACCGGTCAAAAGTTTGGACACACTTACTCATTCAAGGGTTTTTCTTTACTTAATTTTTTTTTTACATTGTAGAATAATAGTGAAGACATCAAAACGATGAAATGACACATATGGAATCATGTAGTAAACAAAAGCAAACTTCTGGCCCATAGTCCTGCGTGGCATCGACTGTGCCACAAAAGCATACTGAAGTGGCAAAATTAGGGTTGCTACAGTTATTGTTATTTTTGGTCGTAAACATTATTTTGAGTAAATTCTATGAGGGTATTCAATGTATTTTACAGTGAAAGGGGAGGGTCACGTGAAAACATATATAAAGTCTCCGTCAAAAGTTTGGACACATACTCATCCAAAAAAGTGTTAAACAAATCAAAATATATTATATATTTGAGATTCTTCAAAGTAGCCACACTTTGCCTTGATGACAGAAGTGTCTTGGCATTCTCTCAAACACCTTCATGAGGTAGTCACTTGGAATGCATTTCAATTAACAGGTGAGTCTTGTAAAATGTTTATTTGTGGAATTTCTTTCCCTCTTGATGCATTTATTTAATAGTTTTGATGTCTTCACTATTATTCTACAATGTAGAAAGTAGTAAAAATAAACAAAACCCTGGAATGAGTAGGTGTGTCCAAACTTTTGGCTGGTACTGTAAAAGTGGCTCTAAAAGTGGGTGCTGTCGTCTTTGTTGTTGTTAGAGCAGTAAATGGATCTGTTTCCTCCCATAGTGATGATCCAGGGACACTCCCCTCGGTTCCCTAGCATGTTGGCCTCCTGAGGAAGGATCAGACACCAGAGAATGAGTCACATCGGTGTGTGTGTGCGTGTGTGTGTTTGTACTGTTTAGAACACCATGGTCCAGTTCATGTTTTTCTTCATTGTCATAACATAGCTACTCTAAACAAAAAGTGTGTTACTCAAGATATTACATAATCCTAAAAAGGGCATTACTGACACTGCCAAGTCCACTAATACTGGGACTGTCAGTTAAAGGCTAAGTGCAATCAAAACCTTGATTTCCCTGTGTTTCATATACAGGTTACATATCAAGTCGAAAGGTTACAAGTCGGAAGGTTACATATACTTAGGTTGAAGTCATTAAAAAGCATGACACAAGTAATTTGTCCAACAATTGTTTATAGACAGATTATTTAACTTATAATTCACTGTATCACAATTCCAGTGGGTCAGAAGTTTACATACACTAAGTTGACTGTGCCTTTAAACAGCTTGGAAAATTCCTGAAAATTATGTCATGGCTTTAGAAGCTTCTGATAGGCTAATTGACATCATTTGAGTCAATTAGAGGTGAACCTGTGGATGTATTTCAAGGCCTACATTCAAACTCAGTGCCTCTTTGATTGACATCATGGGGAAATCAAAAGAAATCAGCCAAGACCTCAGAAAAATAATTGTAGACCTCCAAAATTCTGGTTCATCCTTGGGAGCAATTTACAAATGCCTGAATGTACCACGTTCATCTGTACAAACAATAGTACGCAAGTACAAACACCATGGGACTACGCAGCCGTCATACCACTCAGGAAAGAGATGCGTTCTGTCTCCTAGAGATGAACGTACTTTGGTGCGAAAAGTGCAAATCAATCCCAGAACAACAGCAAAGGACCTTGTGAAGATGCTGGAGGAAACCGGTGCAAAAGTATCTATATCCAAAGTAAAATGAGTCCTATATTGACATAACCTGAAAGGCCTCTCAGCAATGAAGAAGCCACTGCTCAAAAACCGCCCAAACCCGCAACTGCACATGGAGACAAAGATCGTACTTTTTGGAGAAATGTCCTCTGGTTTGATGAAACAAAAGTAGAACTGTTTGGCCATATTGACCATCGTTATGTTTGGAGGAAAAAGGGGGCGGGTTGCAAGCCAAAGAACACCATCCCAACCGTGAAGCACGGGGGTGGCAACATCATGTTGTGGGGGTGCTTTGCTGCATGAGGGACTGGTGCACTTCACAAAATAGATGGCATCATGAGGCAGGAAAATGATGTGGATATATTGAAGCAACATCTCAAGACATCAGTCAGGAAGTTAAAGCTTGGTCGCAAATGGGTCTTCCAAATGGACAATGACCCCAAGCACACTTCCAAAGTTGTGGCAAAATGTCTTAAGGACAACAAAGTCAAGGTATTGGAGTGGCCATCACAAAGCCCTGACCTCAATCCTATGGAGAATTTGTGGGCAGAACTGAAAAAGGAATGGGCCAAAATTCACCCAACTTACTGTGAGAAGCTTGTGGATGTCACATCTGCTCCCCCCCGCCTTGGCGATTGAAGGTGCCAGGCTGCACTGCATCACGCACTCCTGCCAACAATTACTCACAGCTGCCTTCCCTCGTCATGTGCATCAGCGATATTGGACTCACCTGGACTCAGTCATCACCTGTTTATTTCCTCCCCTATATTTGTCAGTTCCCTTGCTCTGTTCCCTGCTGCTGCATTCATTGTTTTTTGTCTATATTACTCATTTGCTGACCCTGTTCCTGACTCGTTCCATGTCCGTTCTTTATTAAATGCTTGACTCCCCGTACTTGCTTCGTCTCTCCAGCGTCATCCCATATGACAGAATGCAGCAGCCATCATACGAAGCATCGGGGAGTACTGGCATTCCGGTTGTTGGTGACATCGGCTCTGGGTCGCGGCCGATGGTACCGGGGGAACCTAGCCAGCTCGTCGGGCTTCCATGCCCTAGCTGGCTCGAGAGGTATCCTTGCACCGGTTGGCTTGGATGACGCCCATCCCACCTCGGGCCTCAGCCGGATCGTCAGTTCTTGTTCTCCCAGCCGGTTCAGGAGTTTCTTTTGTTTTGTTGGTGACGTTGGGGTGGATTCTGCCGCCGATGGAACTGGGGGTGCCTAAGTCAGCCCGTCAGGTTTCCACGCCCTGGCTGGCTCGAGAGGTTTCCTCCTCTCGGTTGGCTCGGCCGTTTCCATACCACGTCACACTCCACCAGGCTCCCTATCTGCAGCGGGATCGACAGGTGTCTTGCCTCAGCCGAATCGTCGGGTTTCCATGCCTCAGCCGGCTCTCCAGGCGCCCACGCTCCTGCCTGTTTGCCCAGCGCCCATTTCTCGTCCGGTTCGCCCAGGCGGGTCGCCAGATGGGGGGGGGTACTGTTACGTCTGCTCACGCTCTCCCCCCCCCCAGCGCTTGAGGGCGCCAGGCTGCCCTGCATCATGCACTCCTGCCATCTATTACACACACCTGCTTTCCCTTGTCACATGCAACAGCGATATTGGACTCACCTGGACTCAGTCATCTGAGTTTATTTCCTCTCCTATTTCCTCCCCTATTGTTGTCAGTTCCCTTGCTCTGTTCCCTGCTGCTGCATTCATTGTTTTCTGTCTATATTACCTGTTTGCTGAAGCTGGTCCTGTCTCGTTTCATGTCCGTTCTATATTAAATGTTTGACTCCCCATACTTGCTTTGTCTCTCCAGCGTCATCCCATGTGACAGTGGAAGGCTACCCGAAACGTTTGACCCAAGTTAAACAATTTAAAGGCAATGCTACCAAATACTAATTGAGTGTATGTAAACTTCTGACCCACTGGGAATGTGATGAAAGACATAAAAGCTTAAATAAATCAATCTCTCTAGTATTATTCAGACATTTCACATTCTTAAAATTCCGCTAGCGGCACCCCTCAACAACATTCCGCTGAAAAGGCAGTGCGCGAAATTCAATATTTTTTGGGGGAAATATGTAACTTTCACACATTAACATGTGCAATACACCAAATGAAAGATAAACTTCTTGTTAATCTATCCATCCAAGCACAACATATGATTATGTTTGGTCAGAGCCAAGTCACAAAAATACACACAGCTGTTTTTCCAGCCAAAGATAGGAGTCACAAAAAGCAGAAATATAGATACAATTTATCACTAACCTTTGATGATCTTCATCAGATGACACTCATAGGACATCATGTTACACAATACATGTAAGTTTTGTTCGATAAAGTGCATATTTATATCCAAAAATCTGAGTTTACATTGCCATGTTACGTTCAGTAATGTTTTGCTTCCAAAACATCTGGTGATTTTGCAGAGAGCCACATTAATTTCCAGAAATACTCATAATAAACATTGATAAAAGATACAAGTGTTATTCACAGAATTAAAGATAGACTTCCCCTTAATGCAACCACTGTGTCAGATTTTTTTTTTTTTAAACGGAAAAAGCACACCATGCAATAATCTGAGTACGGCGCTCAGAGACCAAACCAGACAAAGAAATATCCGCCATGTTGTGTAGTCAACATTAGTTAGAAATAGCATTATAAATATTCACCTACTGTTGATCTTCATCAGAATGCACTCCCAGGAATCCCAGTTCCACAATAAATGTTTTATTTGTTCGATAAATTTAATCATTTATGTCCAAATTCCTCCTTGTTGTTAGCGCGTTCAGCCCAGTAATCCATCTTCATGAGGCGCGAGCACTAGGTCCAGACAAAGTCCAAAAGTTCCGTTACAGTCCATCGAAACATGTCAAACGATGTATAGAATAAATTTTTAGGATGTTATTAACATAAATCTTCAATAATGTTTCAACTGGAGAATTCCTTTGTCTGTAGAAAAGCAATGGAATGCCGAGCTACCTCTCAAGTGAACGAGCGTCACGAGTTTGTGGCACTCTGCCAGACCACTGACTCAAAGAGCCCTTATGAGCCCCTCCTTTACAGTAGAAGCCTAAAACAAGTTTCTAAAGACTGTTGACATCTAGTGGAAGCCTTAGGAATTGCAATTTGACCCCATAGACACTGTGCTTTGAAAAACTACAAACCTCAGATTTCCCACTTCCTGGTTGGATCTTTCTCAGGTTTTCGCCTGTCACAGACATCATTCAAACAGTTTTTTAGAAACTTCAGAGTGTTTTCTATCCAGATCTACTAATAATATGCATATATTAGCAACTGGGACTGAGTAGCAGGCAGTTTACTCTGGGCACGCTTTTCATCCAAACGTGAAAATGCTGCCCCCTATCCCAAACAGGTTAAAAGAAAGTGGTGATCCTAGCTGACCTAAGACTGTGAATTTGTACTAGGATTAAATGTCAGGAATTGTGGAAAAACTGGGTTTAAATGTATTTGGCTAAGGTGGATGTAAACTTCTGACTTCAACTGTATATCTCCACACTATGAGGTTGGAATAATACTGTGAAATTGTGAAAATTTTGATAATGCCCTTTTAGAAATCTCAGCCTGTTTTGGTGGTGGGATGGAGTTTTGGCTTGCCTGGCGACATCACCAGGTGCTAAATTAGTTAATAGACCAATAATAATGAAAGTTCCAAACCTCTGCCAATTACACCTAGTTTTGTAGTTTTCCCCTCCCTGCTCGGACCACTTGCAGACAGTCTGAGCAAACTTCTTGCTTGAGAAACTCTTTGATAAGAAGCTATTTATGCTTTTTTTTATAACAATTTTAATTAAAAAAACAATCACCATAAGGTACTTAATTGTCACCCAGAAAATATTTGATATTGAGATAAAAATGGCTGCATTGGCCCTTTAAGTACTTTACCTCAAGATCCTTAAGCCACTCGTACTGCTTGAAGATGAGGTCTACGCCATAATCAAGAAAGAAGTAGATTTCATATGTATGTAGTGTGCAATCTAGGTGCCTTAAATATCTCAGTGAGATAATTAGCGTCAGAGACCTTCGCTTTCTCTTATCATTTTGTGGTTCTCTTGTCTGTACTCGTAAGCAAAGCTAATCTTAGACAGCTATTCAGAATACATTCTGCAGAAAGATTCATTCTATAACACAATGAGACTGTTTTTCTAATTGCTAGACAATTGTGGTCATTACCTCTCCCTCCCTCCCACACTCACATTCATCATGGAGATGACTATCTCTCCTAATGACTACAGAAGTAAAACATCTGCTTTAAACCTGTATGGAATACAGCCATTTATCAGACAGATGTCCACGTAAACACTACACCATTCCCCTGCTATAGCAAAGGTCTGTCAGTGGTCACCTCTCCAGACAGGACAGGATGCGATCAACCGATATTTCCTGAAATGCCACCACCTCTACCGCTGGTAATATTTCAACACTATAGCACCAGAACCACCAGACCGGAACACACACAGATAGAACCGGTTCCCATAATGAAAGAAGACCCAAACCCAAACCTGTGCCTTGGAGAGTGTTGTGTCTTTGGCTATGCCGGATTAATTGCTATGCCATGCTATTCTATAAAATAATTTCTCTGTAATTAACCTGATTGAGCTAATCATGTAAATGTAATTAACTAGAGAGTCAGGCACCACAAAATAATATTTATAGAGCTGTTATCTTCCGAATAAACTCTTAAAGATTTAGCAATATTTTACATCAATAGCAGTCAACATTAATCGTCATCTTACTTCAGTCTCATATTCTGAAAGTTGTCAATTCCTGGTTATCTGCAAGAATCCTGGCTAACAAGTTGAATCAGCAATACAAAATTGGGTTTAATTATTTATTTACTAAATACCTAACTAATCACACAGAATAACATATACAAATAATTAATTATACCTGGATAATTCTTTACGTCATAGGAAACGTCCCTAGCGGGCGGAACAGATATGACAGCTTGTTACACAAAGGAAAAGGGGCTGGGTTTGAGTGAAAGAGCGGGAAGACTGAGGAACAAAGGGAAGAAGCTGTGCTATCGTAAATACAGTATCTTGTGCATTCTAAATTACCGCCCATTTGGAAAAGGAAAATGCAATAAATATTTCCTCTGAGCTGCGCTTCAGTAGGTTGGTGGCAGATGGAAGACCGTGTTGCCAAACCGAGTCCTTTGAAGAATGTCTCTGGTGGTCACTTGGATAAGTTGTAGTAATGTCGTTGTGTGGTAGATGGGATACTCTGTCTGTTCTTTCCTAACCTGCGTTTGCAGCTGTGGTCGCTAACTCAACAGCTAGGAGGTATCACTTCTGTCGTGAATAAGAGTTCAAGGTTCATACCATTCGCAACCAAAGCTCATGCTGATGTTGGCTTCATTCTGTAGTTTTTATCTGAACCATTCTGACATGGGATCGTCATCTCACATCCGCGGAACAGGAAGTTATGTTGTCGTCAAGAGCTTATATAGGAAGGAAGAGAAGGGGTGTGTGTGAAAAGTTTACAACCTCTGTCTCTTCACGTGGGCAGGCCACTGAGTGAGCAGCCCTAACTTATGAAAACCCACATCTCACATTTTAGAAGCTAAAATCACATTTCATCCCATCACAAATAATTTCATATTCAAACATTTCAATTGAACAACAATTCCATGTGAATCTGATAACTCTGATGTATAGACTTTCCACTGTGGAGTTTATGTCATCTTATCATTGATGAGAATGTCTCAGATGACAACCGAACTGACATCATATTCATTAAGTACCACTGCATATGTTCAATTGTTCGGATTACCAGAATATAGTTCATTTCCTCCCACATACTGATGTTCCCAGATTCTCTGTTAACCAAGTTTTTTTTAAAATGTAACCATAGTAGGTTAGAGAAGAGAAAAGAGGGGAAGAGGTATTTATGACGGTCATAAACCTATCCCCCAGGCCAACGTCATGACAAGAGCGTCAGTCCCAGGCGTGCTATCCACCCACCCAAACACGTGCCATTTCCACAATATTTCAATTGGGGAAACCTGTGTTGACACACAGCATGTAAAAAGAAAAGCCTTTCTAGGAAGACGGTTACTAACAACGGCAGTCCAAGCCAAGAGCTAGCCGTGTCTTTATGAGTTTAGAGATTTTAATTTCACCAATAAAACTGGGAGCCAATCTTCCTTCCAGTTAAAACAGTAAAGTACGTGGTGAGGTGATGGGGGAGTCTGATACCTCTCCTGGCTTATGTAAGAGGCAGACAGGGTCGAGCAGCCCACCAGGAGAGCCCTGAGTGAGTATGGGTGCTGGAGGTCAGCTGACAGGGTTATTTACCCTTTACCAATTAGGTTAACTGAGAACAAACACTCTATTTATTTTACAGCAACAACCTGCGGAAGAGTCACAGAGGGGATGAATGACATCGCATCTTTGTATCTGTCCCATTATGGTGTCTGTGATTGCACAGGCAGCGCCATTAAGGCCATCTCCAGTTTGAAGTAGCCAATTGTCTTCGACTACTACGTCTATAAGTTGGCAAACAAACTGAAAGGGTGCATACTGCCACCTGGAGTGTGTTGTTTGAAGAGGTATAAAGTCAAGGTTGGCGATTTACTGCCAACTGCAGTTATGGAATGTTCGCTCACAAGTATAATTCATTGACTGATCTCTTCTGGTGACCTGGGTGGAATTATGTGATCCTTCCTTAACCCATAGGAAGTCCTACCCAGTTGACTACTTCAAAATGGTTTAAGTCCTCAATGGTGCTGTCCAGTGTGCATGCTAAAACAGGATTTTGGGTACTATGTCCACTATGGAACTTAGCCAGGACCCCAGGGTTAAAACCCCTACTCTTATGATAAGTGCCATGGATCTTTAGTGACCCCAGAGAGTCAGGACACCTGCTTTAACATCACATTCTAAAGACAGAACCCTATGCAGAGAAATGTCCCCTTCACTGTCCTGGGCATTTGGGATCAGAGGGAAGAGGTATCCCCTACTGGCCCTCCAACCCCACTTCCAGCAGCATCTGGTTTCCCATCCAAGGACTGACCAAGAGAAACCCTGCTTAGCCTCAGAGGCAGGTCAGCAGTCGGATTCAGGGTGGTATGCAGAGTTGGGTAACCAGAGACAGTTCCGGACAGAGATTAAAAGGAAAGGTCAGGTTCAGGATAATAGAGGATCTCTAGTCAATGGGATAGTGCAACCTAGGGGTTAAGATGACATGGTCAAGGTAAAAGCTATGATAACTCAATAATTGGTGGTTAAACCGTTTGTAACAAAAGACCGGTCTACCATTTGCAACAAAGATTCTGACATAATCCTCATTATGCTGTAACATACTTGATAATCACAAACCATCCTGTGTGAGTTAGAATGGGAGCCACAGCAGTATGCAGCAGTATGAAGGAGCCTGTGAACCCCTGTGAGCGGCACAGTCTGAGTCAAAGGTACTGTATTTAGTCTGGTTAATACCCCCATCTTGTGGTGGCTAGGCAGGGAAGCAGTTGACTGTCTGTTGGATGGACACGAGACCCAAGGTCTCCTTCTGGGACTCCACTTACCGCATACATCAAGCAATATACATTTAGGAGACCCTGGACAATACAAATAAAAAAGCACTTCTGTTAAGTTCAATAACATATGGACTTGTTTTGGTCAAATACTGAATGATATACTGTATGTGCATGTCTGAAGAGAAATAACTAGAACTTCCTAGAACAATAGCTCAAAAGTGTTTCTTTTTTTTCTCCTATTGACAGTGGAAAATCTGATTAGCATAATGTAATACGCTTATTTGTGTCATTAATGGATATTGTGTCCCCATGACAAACAGTGAGTCATCGGTTGTTAAAAAAAAGAGTATTTAACCTTTATTTAACTAGGCAAGTCAGTTAAAATAACAAATTCTTGCTTACAATGACGGCCTAGTTGTAACTAGAAAGGCTGTTTCCATGTGTGCTTTATTTTCCTAGAAAATAATATCAAGATAAAAATCTGAGGGGAGATGTTCCAACTTTAACCTTGTCAAATGCAAAGTGGATGGACTGATTCCTAATCCTAATCAACGTTCCCCCCAAAGTTAACTGTTTAAAAACCACACATACTAACCAATCAGATCTGCCCTTTCATGTCACTGATGAGTCTGTGCTACAAGGTGCCCACTTAATCCAGGCTCTTTGAAACGTTAAAGAAACAATTGCTGTCTGAATATCACCAGCTCACGTCATGGCTCATTGTTTCAAATGGCACCAGTTACATCCTATTGCCTCAGATGGGCCAGTGATCTATATGTGCAGGGGAACAAAGGCGCTCTTGATAGTGGCCTTAGCATCTCATGTGGACACGCTGGTCTCATGCAGCTGGAATGCTAAGGACTCTTGTGGTCAGCCGGGCTTAATTGCCTTTCACTCTGTTGGTTTTGGGCGTAAAAAAAAAGCTGAAGCAAGCTGCCACGAGTTTAGGTTCTGACGAGCGCCACAGAAAAAAACGTGGTGTTATCTGAGTGAGGGGAGAGGGTACTGATTTTTGATTTCATGTTCTAATGTCTGGTGACAAGGCCAAGAAAAACAGGCTACAGTTAGCAGCTCCTTAATTGAGGCCAGACAGTAGGCAGACTAGGCACATTACACTGGGAAAGAGTAAACCAGGCCTGGGGATACAAGGAGCACAAACATTATGGTGCATGATTAGATGTTTTGCATTCAATCCCCCCTGATGCTAACACACTCACATCTGAAAGCACATTCTCGCATCTGCACACAGATGAACAAACACAGACACACACGGTATAAGCATTTGAGATGTGTTGGCAGCTGATCCTCTGGATATGACACATCTGAATGGTTGAGCCTGTAAATCTCTGCCCTTTTTATGCAGATCTCTCACTGAGCTGATAGCCTAAACCCAGATTCCAAGGACTTAAGCTCTGGAACTCTAATATCTAAGGGGCATCAAGGTTGTCCATCATGAACTCAGGGTTACACAGAGTATGATTAGGCATAACGTTGAGGAATCTGACAAACGTTTATCAATAGCTATTATTAACGATCAGGACATACGATCAGGACTCACAGAAAGAAATATCAAAACAAACTATGAACCAACTATATTAATTTGGGGACAGGTCGAAAAGCATTAAATATTTATGGCAATTTAGCTAGCTAGCTTGCTGTTGCTAGCTAATTTGTTCTGGGATATAATCATTGGGTTGTTATTTGACCTGAAATGCACAAGGTCCTCTACTCCGACAATGAATCCTCAGATAAATGGGTAAACCAAGTTTGTTTCTAGTAATCTCTCCTCTTTCAGGCTTCTTCTTCTACTTTGGACTTTATGGCGGTTGGCAACCAACTTTAAGGTGCATTACCACCACCAACTGGACTGGAGTGTGGACCTCAGTTCATCTTTCAATCACCTACGTCGGTATATGCTCCTAAAAACCAATGAGTAGATGGGAGAGGCAGGACTTAAAGCGTATGGCTACGCAGACGCTCATTGACGCGCGTGAGAAGTGTGGGTGCAATGATTTAATAACATGTATGTGTAAGTGTATTTTGCAACGCTCGCGCACGAGACGCTGGCGGTGTGGTCAGCATGTTAGTCCCCTCCTGAACTCCCTGTTCACCCACGACTGTGCGGCCCCGCACAACTCCAACACCATCATTAAGTTTGATGATGACACGACGGTGGTAGGCCTGATCACTGATGACAATGAGACCGCCTATAGAGAGGAGGTCAGTGACCTGGCAGTGTGGTGCCAGGACAACAAATTCACCCTCAACATCAGCACGACAAAGGAGCTGATCGTGGATTACAGGAGGCCCCCCTCCACATTGACAGGGCTGTAGTGAAGTGCATCTAAAGCTTCAAGTTCCTCGGTGTCCACATCCCTAAGGAATTCACATTGTCCACACACACCATTATAGTCGTGAAGAAGGCACGACAATGCCTCTTCCCTCTTAGGAGGCTGAAAAGATTTGGCATGGGCCCTCAGATCCTCAAAACGTTCTACAACTACACCATTGACAGCATCTTGACTGGCTGCATCACCGCTTGGTATGGCAACTGCTTGGCATCCGACCACAAGGCACTACAGATGGTAGTGTGTACGGCCCAGTACATCACAGGGGCCGAGCTCCCTGTCATCCAGGACCTCTATATCAGGCAGTGTCAAAGACTTCAGCCACCCAAGTCATGGACTGTTCTCTCTGCTACCACATGGCAAGCGGCACTGATGCAGCAAGTCTGGAACCAACAGGACCCTAAACAGCTTCTACACCGTACCATAAGACTACTAAATAGTTAACCAAATAGCTACCCAGACTATCTGCATTGACCTTCTTTGCAACTCTTTTGACTCGTCACATATGCTACTGTTATTGTTTAGTATTTATCTGGGTGCCTGATCACTGTACCCCTACCTATATGAATATCTACCTCAATTACCTCGTACCCCTGCACATCAACTCAGTACTAGTACCCTGTGTATATAGCCAAGTTATAGTTACTCGTTATGTATTTATTCCTTGTGTTATTATTTTTCTATATTTTTCTCTCTCTATTGTTGGGAAGGGCTGATAAGTTAGCATTTCACTGTTAGTCTATACCTGTTGTTTACGAAACATGGGACAAATGCTATTTTATTTTATTTGAGCCCAGTAGACTTTGTCTGAGAGTCATTGTGGGGTAAATAGAGTTTCCGTCAGTTGTTTCCATTGGCTTAAACGCAAGATAGGAAACTGATCTGTCTCAGCCAGTGTTTATTTTGGACAAGGATTACTTGTTTAGATGGAGGTGGTTCTTGAACCAGCTCCAGACTTAGAAGCTGAAATAGCTCCCATATGTTCCAATGGCACAGTGGAGTTGACGAAAGTGTTTTCTACAGTGGAAAAGCTGTGGTTGCTCCACTCTGACCAAAAAGTTGTTTTTCTGAGATTCTACCCCTGCCTCACAGTACAGTAGCACATTATGGATACCAAGTCTGGGGAGGTCTGGCAGTCTGTCTCACCAAAATGAAATGCAGAATGTACTGAGTTTTTACCCAAACCATGTAATAATAGCATTGATTAGATGTGACCTGTACGGAATGCACCGAAATATGTACCAGGAGCGAAAAGCATTGGCTAATGGGGAGCAGAGAGTAAGCAGACTTCAACCATGTTGACTCACTGTTTATGAAGATTTCGTAATACTGTCCGTTTTTATCATCAGTTTAACACTGAATGACTGGTGCCTGTGTGTGTGTGGGTGTGTGTGGGTGTGAGAAAGTGAGAAAGTGAGAGAGCGAGAGAGAGAGGAGTAAATTAGTAGATAGGGTCAAGTTCAGGTCCTACTCACTATGCAGCCTCGTGGTTCCCAGGACAGGTCATATAGGGCACGTAGACAGCTATGGACTGGATCTGACGCATGAACTCATCTCCAATCCTACCGTTGCCCTGAAAAAGTTTGATTTAGTCATTTACCACAGCATAATACACAGTATTAGTGCTAATGAAGTCTGAAATAATAACGCTGACAGAATAAATGTAAAAAGCACATTCAATTATCTAAAGCTAAAGTACTGTAAATCTTTCCAGACAACTTTAGGAATGTTCCATTTGCATACCAAACAAAACCCCAATGAAACCAGAACTGTTAATTTCACAAATATTCTAATGGTGGCAATTGAGCTTATGTACACACTGTGGTGGATGGCATGGCCGTCTTCTGGTTTTCAGTGGCCATTGCCCTTAATGAGCTTTCAGACAGAATTTCTATTTCTGTTTTTCTATTTATAATATCAAGGAAGCCGCGGAACAGAGTTAGACATTCCAGTTCAAACTCAGCATGAATTTGCAGTTATTAATTTTTGAGGTTGTCTGCTCATTAATGTCCAGCATTTTTCTCCATGTTTGAGAAAAGTATAAAATGAGCCAACTTTGCTTTTTAATTTCAGGGAAACAGCAGCCGCTGATGTATACCACTGGGGATTAATACCCGTATATGTCATAGTAATTATGAAGTGGTCTAGGCTCATGACGACAGAGCCCACCTATACATCTTACCCTGAGGATACCATAAGCTTTGAGTGTGCCCCTGTATGCCATAGTTTAACTTCATGAAAATCCCATGAGAAAGTGCTTAGCATAAATGGTATGTGTATCATTCTACCAACTGACCAGTGATGGACAAGCGTGTACAGAAAACAAAAATATTTTAAAATTTTACCTCATGCATGTCATATGCAAAGTCCCCTAGAAAACAAAAAAGCACATATTCGTCATGCTTTGCACAATTTTTCCAAAGTGTGCTTCATATTTCACCTATCAGGTTTCAGGTAAGACCCAAGTGCAGACTGTGTTGAAGTAATAATGGTTATTGCAACAACAGGGGCAGGCAAACGACAGTTCAAGGCAGGCAGGGGTTGATAATCCAGAGTAGTGTGGCCAAGGTACATGACGGCAGGCAGGGTGAGGTCAAGCAGAGGTCGGTAATCCAGAGTAGGGGCAAAAGCACAGGAAAGCAGGCAGGCCCAGAGTCAGGACAGGCAAGGGTCAAAACCAGGATGACGAGAAAAAGAGAGACTAGGGAAAAGCAGGAGCTGAGACAAAATGCTGGTTGACTTGAACAAACAGGAGACAAAGGGCTGTGAGACATGGGTTTAGATCTAGACAGATGAAAAGTAGGAAGTATATGGAGGGTACGGGGCAACAGAGGAGGAACAGCAGACGGGCTATTGATTTCAGGCAATGGGCATGGCAGAACGGGCTCGATGGCACCAGTAGATCAGTCAATCGAGGGATTGTGTCGCTGGAGCCAAGAGAATCCCAATACCACAGGAATCTGCAGAGACTCAATTAGGAGCAATTGGATCGTCTCGCTGTGATTCCCTGACACTCGTAGGTTGTTGGGGATGGTATGGTGGGTGACCCGGCCTATAGAGTGCCCGTCCAGCGCTCTAACATCCATGGGAATGGAGAGGGGTTGAGTGGGGATGCCCAGCTTGGATGCCAGGGTAACATCCATAAGACTCATATCGGCCCCCGACTCGATGAGTATCTGGAGAGACTTGGACTGGTCGCCCCACCACAGTGGCATAGAGAGGGAGGTGAGTAGGGGAAGAAGCAACATTATCCTTAAGACCCACCAGAGTACTCATTCCTACCAATGAGCTAGGTCTCTTGAAGGGACAGGTAGACACATAATGACCGACAGTACTGCAATACAGACAACTCTGGGTGTTAAGTCTGCGTACTCCTTCGGCTGCATCGGCTAGGGGCAAATTGTCAGTCTTCGGAGGCTCTTGGAGGAACTCGGGTAAACTCAGATCCTTTTGGGGACGAAGACACCGGGGACTTCCGGAGTTCATCAGATGCAAGGTGGGATCCTTGAGTGAGCGATTGGGACCGCAATCAGGCCTCTTCTCCCTCCTACTTTCCCGTAGCCGACCATCGATCCGGATAGTTAATGCGATGAATAAGTCGAGATCCATCGGTAGTTCCTTTGCTGCAAGATCGTCCTTTACTTCCTCTGAAAATCCGTGCAGGAACGTGACAACAGCTCTTCCGGGTTCCAGGCACCCTCCTGGATGCCTGGAACAAGCACAAGGACAGGTGAAACAGATCAGGGTGTGACACAAAGTTAACCACAATTATACACCACTATGATTGAAGTTATTATGCAACGGCAACATTGATATACTATTCACTTATGACAATCAGTCGGGAGTTAGCCGCATAACCACTTAGGATGAGATCATAAATGCTGCCGACCTGGGTCTACTACTGCAGTCTGGCCAGAGACTGAGGGTTCTCATTGCCCATGTCCCCATAGATGGAAAACCTGGGACTCCAGCTAATGCTCTCATTCAGAGCAGTAAAGGAGAACACATCACTCCAGCCAGCCTCACTGCCACAGTGGTACACTGCAGTGAACACAGGAAAGAAAACACTGTTCTATCAATACTATGATGATGACCGAATGTGACAGGGCATAAACATCCATCATGCTAGTTCGGTGAACATGGAACCCTACCATAAGCAGAGGCAGGTCTCAGGGCAGTGAGTGTGACCCTGTGTATGTGGATCTCCCTCACTTCTGATCCCGTCCATAAAAAAATCTGTTGTTCTGCCCCTGAACAAGGCAGTTAACCCACTGTTCCTAGGCCGTCATTGAAAATGAGAATTTGTTCTTAACTGACTTGCCTAGTTAAATAAAGGTAAAATACATTTTAAAAAGAGTTGCGTTGCTCTTGGCGGTCAGCTCAAACAGTCCCCCTCCACAGGCCGTACTCCATGGTGCTCTCCTCTGTCTCATTGATGGTGGTCCAGGTCATCTCCATAGAGGCAGGGAGTCCTGGGGAGAAAAGCCCCAAAGTTATCCAGCGAGGGGGCCTGCTGATCAGACTGCTCACCCTGCCAACCTGGGTAGAGTTACCTCCCTGGATACTTACTGATCCACTTACGTAAGCTGGGAGAAACTCGCTTAAAAGGCTGCTATTGTTCAATAACTCGCAAGTCTGTGCTTTTGATCTCCCTGTTGACAGGATTTGTGAATTAAACATTTGGTTAAACTCACTGGATATGACTTGTTAGTACAGTAGTGCTAGTGTAATATACAGTAGTGCTAATGGACTATATAGTAGTGCTAGTGTACTATAGTAGTTTTAGTGTATTATATAGTAGTGTTAGTGTATTACACAGTGGTGCTAGTGTATTATACAGTAGTGCTAGTGTACTATACAGTAGTGCTAGTGTACTATACAGTAGTGCCAGTGCACTATACAGTGGTGCTAGTGTGCTATACAGTAGTGCTAGTGTATTATATAGTAGTGCTAGTGTACTATATAGTAGTGCTAGTGTACTATACAGCGGTGCTAGTGTACTTTATAGTAGTGCTAGTGTATTATACAGTAGTGCTAGTGTTTTATACAGTAGTGCTAGAGGACTGCACAATCAGTCAGTGTGTCTCTGATAAGGAAGTCAGAATCAGTCTACCAAACGGATGAAACAGCAGCCTGTGGAGTCAGCAAATGCAGTGTGGCAAGGCATGATGAGTCAATAAAAGCAGATGTGATAGTTGATGTGTGCTTGTGATTGTTGATGTGTTCTCATTTAAAGGACAATTCATTCACTTTGAGTTAATATGTTCTTGCATTGGCTTTCTAACTGATGAGAACGGTCACTTTGTGATTGCCTCCATACAAGCAGCCTTAACGTTCTATTAAAATAGTATTTTAGAGTGAAGCAGTGAAAGATCCAATCCACTACGAGAATAGGATGAACATAAAAGTTAACAAAAATAGATAATTCATTAATTCTGTATTTGAAGTAGTTCATATTTACATTTTGAATTGGACTGCACAAAGCATGTTGAACACTAGGGGGTGCACAACAATAGTCCATTATTCCTATTGTTCAATGAGTGCATTTATGAATCCCCAAGAGTGTCTGGTCATTGTTGAGAAAAGTAACAGAGGCTCCGGTTGGGTTAAGAAACGGTAGCAAAACCAGCCTTGTGAGATCAGAAAATCTTAGAACGTCTATCAACACTGACAGGTAGGTAATTGCAGCTATAGCAAGCTATATATTACAATAGGTTAGCTCGAGGAAGTTTTAGTTATCTAACAAGCAACGTTAATGAGCTCATCTGTAGCTATCCTTCCACATTCTACTGCTGTCTCGAGCTCGCTTGCTGCAAATGTTTAAACTACAATGCCGGTTTTACTGTCTGATAACTTTAAGAGAGATATGTATCGTGACAATGGTAAACGGACATTAGCTTCCTATGAATCGAAAATGTGCAACATAACCAAAAGTGGCACTAAACATAGCTAGCCAAACTTGCTCTCCTTTTCTGGCTACGTCATTATTAAAAATTAATAAACAACGTGCCCGCGAGGAATTGTGGGTAAAACAGGTTTACCCAGCTGCATGGTGTAGCTAGATATGTAATTACACATTCTTTCCCTATGCAAACATAGGCCCAAAGAAAAACCTGGGAATAATTTAGCCCCTTAATGTATCTCTGACTTTTTAAAGTGTATGTTCAGTGTGATGTAATTCAGGTTCTCGCTAGGCTGTCAACCCTTCAAACAGTTGTTCTTATACAAACAGCTGTACATTCTCTCTCTGGTTATTCCCATTACAGAGCTTTGTGTTTGTGTGAGGAGTTTTGATGTATATTGATTACAATGTGTACTTTACCCTCCAGGATATTGATGATGGACTCGGACGAGCCAGAGGAGCATGATAGTGAAGAGGAAGAATATCAAAGCCTTGAAGAGCAGGACATGGTCCAGTACAGAGTATGCTACTCTCATCCAAAGTACACCAAGGAGGTAAGTTTCGGCAGGGAGGGGTTATGATTCTTCTCAATTGCAGTCTATTATATTACTGTTACAACACATTATAGACATTATAGAACTGTATCAGCAATGTTTTGGTAACACCTCCATACAATTCATTGAAATTGATTTTGTAATATGTCTTTACCTTTTAGTTGGATTTCTGTAAAAAGGAAGACGTTAAGAAGAAGAGGTAGGTTTTTGCCATTTCAAAAGTACAGGTTTAAAGGGGCAATCTGCCATTGCTACATTCATCTTTGTATGTATAAATTAATGATACCTATGGATTCTTCAAGAATATAACTTTTTTTTGCCTCATGAGCTTAGTTCAACTATTTTACCCCATCAGAACCAAATATAAGCTTGTCTTACTCCAATGTTTGTAAACAAAGAAAATGTAACAAACACTATATAGCCTCAAAACATGGTTATAACTATAATTTTGATATCATGAAAGGTCAGTCATTGCATCCATAGCTCTATGAATTTGAGAGTGGTTACATTTCTCCAGCCCCATCCTGCTTTTTACCAAAACAGGGGCGGGGGTATTGTTCAATTGCTGATTGCCACTAATGAAATCTTCAACTGGAACAATGTACACACCTTTTTTCATTGTTTCATATAATTTATGATTGAGTGTAGTATTTCTGAGTATTCAGCCATATTTATGTTTCATACTGTAGATGTCCGGTAGGTCGTTCAGGGAACAACCCTGGGAGACAGAAGCGGGTTGTGTCGTGTAAGAGGAAGACCCACCATCTCAATATCTGTCGAAGGAAGCAGCCAGCCACATGGAAAACGTGTGATGTGGCCAACAAGGAGAACGAAATGGCCTGTGTGCAGGACATGGAAGAGATATTCTATATGGACCCATGGGAGTTTCCACTCACTGCCCCCCATCCTAACAAGACTGATGAGGCTGGTTCAAAAAACAGTGACTACTTCATAGAGGTGTGAAATATCAGTAGTGTATTATATTTGTCTAATGAGTGGGTTGTCTCATTATCTTATCATCGTGATATGCTTGTTGTCACAAATATTTGAATGTATTCCACCACCGCTCTGCTGTTTTTCAGTTATCAAAAGACCACAACACAATGACAGAGGTGCTCTTTGGAAGAAATCTGAGACTGAGTGTAGCTTTGACCCTGTGGCAAAGAAATGTTGGAGAACTGCTTACGTATTTTTTAAGGTACGGTAGAACGTGTCAAGATTGAAATATCTAAGGCTTTATTGACACAAAGTTGTGATTCTATAATAGCACAGCTCTTTTCTCCCTCAGGATCCAAGACACTGGTGTGTTTGTTGATTTTCTTCCAGTGATAACAAAAAGGTACATTTCTCATTTTATTTTTAGGGGTAAAAAGCAATGATTACAGTTGAAGTTTCATGACATTTATTTTCTATCTTTCACCGATAGCCTTGATGGTGAGTCAGAGTCACCCAGCGTTTCCATTGGCTGTTGTGTTGACCTTTTCCCCCTAGTGAAAAAGGTCCTCACTACTCCATATGAAGAGTGAGTACCACCGTTAATGACACACTTTTCATTACAAATTCTTGAAAATCCAACTAAACTAATCCCATGTGGTCTTGCAGGCACCTGGTAGCTGGTTTACGATTGGTACAGTCAGTATTAAGACATTGGTGGCCAGAGCTCTCAGCAAGTGGAGGAACTGACACGCAATCTATGGATGGGTATGTTTACTTAACATGCTGACTGGAAGCTATGGAGATGTGTATTCTTTGTGTAACTAAAACCTCTCTGTTTTTAATGATCATTGCAGAAATATCCAAGTGTTCAAACAGCAGCTAAAGGAGTTTTGGAACCAGGAGCCTCATTTGAGTTCAGTTCCAGGAAGTGCAGGTGAAATAGCAAAGGTGGGTTCTAATTTACGGTACATGGTCATTTGAATATATCTAAGACAAGTGCAAATAGTGTTAGTGAAATTTCTGTCATCTTCGTTCTTGTTTTCTAGGTTATAGACTATTACCTGGTACAATTGCCCTGATCGCAATGGTGGCCCATGCCAAGCTCCAGTCTAGTCCTGATGACATGTCGTTGGAGAGTTGGAAACCACATAAGAACACAATAGACTTGTGACACAATGATCTGCACTACTTGACTTTTGATGTGTGCAAAAGCATTACCAAATTAATTTGAGGGCTCCTGAACAGTGCCCAAAGAGTGCCTGCTGTAGAGTGCCAGAGAGCACAGAATTTTAATTACAATTTGAGATGACCAACCCTTGTCCACAATTGCTAACATGACTTAACCTCACTAAATTTCAATGGTATGAAATTAATCCAAAGGATGAAAGTGTGTGCAATTGATTGGTTACAGTAGAGAACCAATTGAAGTTGTGTTGGATGAATTAAAATGGTACTTGAAATTGTTTTTATTGTAAATTGTTTTTTTTTTTTTTATAAGTGAAAATGCCAGTAAGGTTATGTGACACCTTTGTGTTCAGCCAGGCAGTGGTGTTTCAGAGTGGAATGGTTGGCTGTTGGTTGATGGAGTCGGAGAGAAAGGGTAGAGAGAGGGGGTACACTGAGTGGTGAGAGAGAAGAGGTGAGTCTCAGTGGGAGCATGTGTTGGTCAGTGCCGACAGCTCCAGAGTGACTGCCAGCCGGGCAGCAGTACAGCACAATTAGTTATTAGCAACCGCCACTGCCCCGAAAGCAAAGCTGAACTTTTCATGTATTTTTAGTCAGGCTATACTGAAATACTCAAGCCCTAGTTAGAGCTGATAACTAGGACTGAGAGTATAACTACGTTTTTATTTGTCAGGTCACATGGTTAGGAAAGATTACTTCCCCTATTCATAAGGTACTTGTATGTGTTGTCTTAGTGCAGAGGTACTCCAAAATAATGAAGAAATGTGTTTCAATTGCAAGATTACGTTATAATACTTGTATTGCATCAAATGGTTGTTTTATTCAACATAATAGAGTATTCTTAACTATTGTGTGTGTGTGTTCTGCTGAGGATGGGCCTCTGGGAGATAACACTGACAGGAGATCTACGATGTCTTTTGGGTGATAAAACCTAAAGAGCGTTCCAGAGTATGAGTTAATGTTTTTGTTCTATACCGTACCAGGGAGAGATGGTTCCAGTTTGGAGTCGGAGGGCCAAACACTGGTCTATACAATGATAACTGTTGGAAAGCCATTTGGATAATGGCTTTCCATAGACTAAGTCTATTTTCCTATGACCATATGGGTACAATCATTTTTCTTTATGGAGTTCTTAAGAGTAAAGATTTTAATTTGTTAAAAATGGGGAGGATACAGTCCTCTGAAGTTTTGGATTGAAGTTTACACACCTTGAGTGATGTGTAGGAGTGTATGGAGTGATATGTGAAGGAGTGTATTGTTGTGTTGTTTGTTCTGTTCCCAATGGGTTATAGGTCTAACGTCCTGATCCTGTGGTTCTGCAATGAAGTTGACAGTGATAGGGAGTATAAGCCAATTTGAAATAATAGTTTCAATAGAATGTGTTGTTATTCGCTTTGAAAGTAATAATTTATCATATAGTTAATGAACGGAACTAAACTGTTGTTCTGATCTGTCCTCTCGAGGCTATCATGAAAAGTGACATCAGACGGTATCTTAATGCATGGAAGAGATAATTGGACCGAACAGTGTGTGTACCTCAAAACCCCCTCTAACTGGCTGAAGAAGAGTGACAAAGGCGTTCAATACGACCCTGTCCGCACCACTTCTACCGAGAGAAATGAGTCCGAGCCAGCAACCGGTGTACAGCATCCAAACTAAGCTATCAACTGCTTTTCTCTCATGTCTTTTCTCAGGAGTGTGAGAGGAGTCCACATGGAGTGAGCATGGGGAGAGATCTGTTCTAAACTTATCTTGTGTTGCTGGTATACTGGTTGACGAATGGACAAGACATAATGAGTGGTAAAGGTGATGGCGGCTCAGGTGAGACATTGAAATTGGGACATTATCACGACCATCCACTTTGAACTGTAAAAATATCTGAAGAAGCTGAAAAGGACGCCAGAAGAATCAGTGCCTGAAGGAGGGCGTTTGTCAACTGCCCAAAATTGTTTTAGACTTTTGGGATATCAGGTTGATTGTAGAGGTCTACAATACATAAAATTATAGTAATTTAGATTAAGAATGCATTGAGATACTGATGTGTATTATAATCGTGATACACAAATTTAATAGTAGAATTATGGGATAATTATACTGGATGTTAATTTAAATGTACATTCTGCCAATGTTGATGTGTGTTAAATTGAGTTTTTTTTACTTTGAGTGTTAGGACCAATTTGAATCACTGAGCAATGTCATTCAAGATTTGGGTTGGATAATTATTTTTTATTATGATTTGGAAACAGAATGATTTTTAAAACGGAAGGATTGATTTGAGTTTAGTATGTTAATAACTATATGAGTGAAGCCATGAATGTATTAGAGATTGATTGTTTTGATTGTTATGAACTAAAGATGTTGACACTATTCTCAGCATGCCCTGGTGAATGGAGAGGCTGAACTCTCATCTGGAGAGGAAACTGATCCTAATCTATTTGCTCTATAGGCATTGCCTTATAAATAGTGGAATCATGATGCTTGTCTTGGGTCATGTTCATTAGGCACCAATGGAATACATTTTACTTTAACTAGGAGTCACTACCTGGATTTGTCCAACAAGATATGCTAATTTTAGTTTCTGGGATGGAAATAATCATTTCCACCATACCATGCTGATCCATTGGAGTGTGATAGATAACTAAAGCTTATTTTATTAAACTCCATTGTTGCATGCACTGCATTATGCATTAAACATGTGCTTTTCACTGTCTATGAAGATATAGCTTTGAATCTCATAAACTGTATGCATTTTTAGTTTTTCTTCATGGGTTCGTGCGGGTGACTGTATCATAACCTTCCCAGACAAATTGCTAGAATGCTTTGAAAAAGTGTTGGTGGTTGAAATAGGAGACCGTGCTGAGTTTCTTGGAAGGAGGCTGAGCCAGTGCTACAGCAGCCGGTCATGTGCAGGAACCCATGCAATGAGTTATTGCTTTTATGCTTCTTGGTTTATGTAGAATACACTGTATATACATTTGACGTGAATGAATGTTCTTAAATCTTGTAATTTTCTTTTAAGTTGAGAGGACTCTTGAAATGGGGGAATGTGAGAGCAAAATTGCAAGATTACGTTATTATACTTTTATTGCATCAAATGGTTGTTTCATTCAACAGAATACAGTATTCTTAACAGTTGTATATGTGTTCTACTGAGGATGGGCCTCTGGGAGATCAAACTGACACGAGATTTACGATGTCTTTTGGGTGATAAAACCTAAAGAGCATTCCAGGGCATGGATTAATGTTTCTGTTCTATACCGTACCAGGGAGAGATAGTTCCAGTTTTGAGTCGCAGGGCGAGACACTGGTCTATACAATGAAAACTGTTGACACAGCAGATCCCTATAATACATAGCAGAATGTATCTTTCATACAAATCTTAACCTTTGGCCCCAAGGTTGAAAGGGGTGTATCTTGGCTATAAAATACCTTTTTTTACTTTTGTCTCGGGGCTCTCAAGGAATCATCAGAGACGGTGATTCGTCGACCAGCCATCGCTATTTCAAAGCTCTCCCTAATAAAGGTTCAGTTTAAGTATAACTCTGTCTTGTGTGATACGTTTGTCTCTTCTCATTTGATAATACAGAAATTAACCACCACACAATTTACTGTATATTTAATCATCATGAAGATAAGTTGCTTAGGCCTTATCATTATGGTGCTTTGTTAAGGCCTTATCATTGTCCTTACCTCTGCTGTCCCTCTGCTGTTTCCTGAAGTCCACAATCATCTCCTTAGTTTTGTTGACGTTGAGTGTGAGGTTATTTTCCTGACACCACACTCCGAGGGCCCTCACCTCCTCCCTGTAGGCCGTCTCGTCGTTGTTGGTAATCAAGCCTACCACTGTTGTGTCGTCCGCAAACTTGATGATTGAGTTGGAGGCGTGCGTGGCCACGCAGTCGTGGGTGAACAGGGAGTACAGGAGAGGGCTCAGAACGCACCCTTGTGGGGCCCCAGTGTTGAGGATCAGCGGGGAGGAGATGTTGTTGCCTACCCTCACCACCTGGGGGCGGCCCGTCAGGAAGTCCAGTACCCAGTTGCACAGGGCGGGGTCGAGACCCAGGGTCTCGAGCTTGATGACGAGCTTGGAGGGTACTATGGTGTTGAATGCCGAGCTGTAGTCGATGAACAGCATTCTCACATAGGTATTCCTCTTGTCCAGATGGGTTAGGGCAGTGTGCAGAGTGGTTGAGATTGCATCGTCTGTGGACCTATTTGGGCGGTAAGCAAATTGGAGTGGGTCAAGGGTGTCAGGTAGGGTGGAGGTGATATGGTCCTTGACTAGTCTCTCAAAGCACTTCATGATGACGGATGTGAGTGCTACGGGGCGGTAGTCGTTTAGCTCGGTTACCTTAGCTTTCTTGGGAACAGGAACAATGGTGGCCCTCTTGAAGCATGTGGGAACAGCAGACTGGTATAGGGATTGGTTGAATATGTCCGTAAACACACCGGCCAGCTGGTCTGCGCATGCTCTGAGGGCGCGGCTGGGGATGCCGTCTGGGCCTGCAGCCTTGCGAGGGTTAACACGTTTAAATGTCTTACTCACTTCGGCTGCAGTGAAGGAGAGACCGCATGTTTTCGTTGCAGGCCGTGTCAGTGGCACTGTATTGTCCTCAAAGCGGGCAAAAAAGTTGTTTAGTCTGCCTGGGAGCAAGACATCCTGGTCCGTGACTGGGCTGGGTTTCTTCCTGTAGTCCGTGATTGACTGTAGACCCTGCCACATGCCTCTTGTGTCTGAGCCGTTGAATTGAGATTCTACTTTGTCTCTGTACTGGCGCTTAGCTTGTTTGATAGCCTTGCGGAGGGAATAGCTGCACTGTTTGTATTCAGTCATGTTACCAGACACCTTGCCCTGATTAAAAGCAGTGGTTCGCGCCTTCAGTTCCACACGAATGCTGCCATCAATCCACGGTTTCTGGTTGGGGAATGTTTTAATCGTTGCTATGGGAACGACATCTTCAACGCACGTTCTAATGAACTCGCACACCGAATCAGCGTATTCGTCAATGTTGTTGGCTGACGCAATACGAAACATCTCCCAGTCCACGTGATGGAAGCAGTCTTGGAGTGTGGAGTCAGCTTGGTCGGACCAGCGTTGGACAGACCTCAGCGTGGGAGCTTCTTGTTTTAGTTTCTGTCTGTAGGCAGGGATCAACAAAATGGAGTCGTGGTCAGCTTTTCCGAAAGGGGGGCGGGGCAGGGCCTTATATGCGTCGCGGAAGTTAGAGTAACAATGATCCAGGGTCTTTCCACCCCTGGTTGCGCAATCGATATGCTGATAAAATTTAGGGAGTCTTGTTTTCAGATTAGCCTTGTTAAAATCCCCAGCTACAATGAATGCAGCCTCCGGATAAATCGTTTCCAGTTTGCAGAGAGTTAAATAAAGTTCGTTCAGAGCCATCGATGTGTCTGCTTGGGGGGGGGATATATACGGCTGTGATTATAATCGAAGAGAATTCTCTTGGTAGATAATGCGGTCTACATTTGATTGTGAGGAATTCTAAATCAGGTGAACAGAAGGATTTGAGTTCCTGTATGTTTCTTTCATCACACCATGTCACGTTGGCCATAAGGCATACGCCCCCGCCCCTCTTCTTACCAGAAAGATGTTCGTTTCTGTCCGCGCGATGCGTGGAGAAACCCGCTGGCTGCACCGCTTCGGATTGCGTCTCTCCAGTGAGCCACGTTTCCGTGAAACAGAGAACGTTACAGTCTCTGATGTCCCTCTGGAATGCTACCCTTGCTCGGATTTCATCAACCTTGTTGTCAAGAGACTGGACATTGGCAAGAAGAATGCTAGGGAGTGGTGCACGATGTGCCCGTCTCCGGAGTCTGACCAGAAGACCGCTTCGTTTCCCTCTTTTTCTGAGTCGTTTTTTTGGGTCGCTGCATGGGAACCATCCCGTGGCGCTGGTTGTAAGGCAGAACACAGGATCCGCATCGCGAAAAACATATTCTTGGTCGTACTGGTGGTGAGTTGACGCTGATCTTATATTCAGTAGTTCTTCTCGGCTGTATGTGATGAAACCTAAGATGACCTGGGGTACTAGTGTAAGAAATAACACGTAAAAAAACAAAAAACTGCATAGTTTCCTAGGAACGCGAAGCGAGGTGGCCATCTCTGTCGGCGCCGGAAGTAAATCCTGCCAACACACTGTCAATGCCACTGACTCTACTCCAGCCACTTTAATCATGGGAATTGACGGGAAATGATGTAAATATATCGCTAGCCACTTTAAACAATGTTACCTTATATAATGTTACTTACCCTACATTATTCATCTCATATGCATACGTAGATACTGTACTCTATATCATCGACTGCATCCTTATGTAATACATGTATCACTAGCCACTTTAACTATGCCACTTGGTTTACATACTCATCTCATATGTATATACTGTACTCGATATCATCTACTGTATCTTGCCTATGCTGCTCTGTACCATCACTCATTCATATATCCTTATGTACATATTCTTTATCCCCTTACACTCTGTATAAGACAGTAGTTTTTTTGGGAATTGTTAGTTAGATTACTTGTTCGTTATTACTGCATTGTCGGAACTAGAAGCACAAGCATTTCGCTACACTCGCAATAACATCTGCTAACCATGTGTATGTGACAAATAAATTATTTGATTTGATTTGATTTATGGTGCTTTGTTTAGGCCTTATCATTATGGTGCTTTGTTTAGGCCTTATCATTATGGTGCTTTGTTTAGGACTTATCATTATGGTGCTTTGTTTAGGCCTTATCATTATGGTGCTTTGTTTAGGCCTTATCATTATGGTGCTTTGTTTAGGCCTTATCATTATGGTGCTTTGTTTAGGCCTTATCATTATTGTGCTTCGTTTAGGACTTTATAGTTGAAGATCATCTATCTTTGTAATTCGTTTTTAAAATCACAAATAGCTTTAAAATACCTCTTTGCATAACAAGGTGAAACAGGAGGTGTGGGGATGGGGAAACAAATGTACGGTATGCGTGTGATTGATAGTCAATTTTAAAAGATGTTTTGTTTGTTGTTCCACTTGATCAACTAAAACAAACTGACATTGCAACACCAAGACTAAGGTCGCAATCTCTACTTCCCAAGAGTGGAGGAAGTGTTTGGAAGGTGAGATATGAATCCCACTTGACACAGATAAGTGAAGGCTGGCTTTAACCCTTGGTGTTTCCTATTGTGACATGAAGGAATCTTAGGCTGAAGTCCAGTCGTGACTGGCCTGTAGAGGCTGTGTGGAAAGGACTGCACCTCCGTGGACTCTGGGTCTATGGTTGGCAGCCTGATTAGCCTTGTTTGCTCTCTCTCTCTCTCGCTCTACCCTTCTCTCTCTGTTTAGTGCTATCAAAGTACAGTTGACTGTATGTTTGACAGCTTATAGTCACAGAGCTCAGCACACACAGGCAGTGGTGCAGTAACAGTGAAGGTAACAGTTTAGTAAGTTTCATTGTTACTAAAGTAGGATTTCTAGTCATTGTATACAGTGGACTGTTGTGCTATGAACTGTGACAGAAGTAGAATTACACATTTTTGTCCATGTATGAAAATGGATAATTATCTCTTGAATGGGTGTAGTAAAATTGTTTGAGAAATGATGCATTGCCACTCGGTGAATCCACATGTCTGTTCACCATGAAGGAACATCCAGTTAGAAGAGTTTTGGGACATGGACAGTGGCATTAGCAGCAGCACTGATGATACGTCTGATGGGAGTACACACTGAATCCCTGCTAGCTGAAAGGACACGTCTCCTGGCCTCTGAAGAGCACAAGGTGGTCCTCAACCAGGGAATTAATGGTATGGACATTCATGTAATGTCATTACTAACAAAATGTAGAGATGGATTCTACAGTACAACGTGTGGCTGTATCTGTAGCAGACTTGGGTTCAAATATGTGTATTTGAATATTTTCAAATAATGTGGCCTAAATCAACTACAGCTTTTGGAAGTATTTGAATGTACTTGTAATGTGTCTGTGTGTAGCTGGTGTAGATGAGTCAGGCGCAGGACAGCAGATGTGAGTAATGTACGCAATTTAACTGAACAATAATCACAATACACGTCAAGTAATCCAAGGCCAATAATCACACAAACATGGGGGAACAGAGGGTTAAATAATGAACAAGTAATTGGGGAATTGAAACCAGGTGTGTAAGACAAGGAAAAAACAAATGGAAAATGAAAAGTGGATCGGCGATGGCTAGAAGGCCGGTGACGACGATCGCCGAACGCCGCCCGAACAAGGAGAGGGACTGACTTTGGCGGAAGTCGTGACAGTACTTTCAAAAATGTTCTATAAAAAGCCTAATATTTGAAAATATTTTCAAGTACTTACTTCCAAATATACCGAACAGACCTGGGTTTAAATGCATGTGTTACGGCTTTCTAGTTGTGATGAAGGAGAGTCGGACCAAACTGCAGCGTGTCGATTGCGATCCATATTTATTTAAACAAACGTAAACACGACTAAACACGAACACTACAAAACAATAAACGAAAACCGAAAATAGCCTATACTTGTGCAAACTAACATCAAACAAGGACATCAAGACACTAAGGACAGAATAGGACAATCACCCACGACAAACTCAAAGAATATGGCTGCCTAAATATGGTTCCCAATCAGAGACAACGATAAACACCTGCCTCTAATTGAGAACCACTCCAGACAGCTATAGACTTTGCTAGATAACCCACTACGCTACAATCCCAATACTAACACCAAAACCCCAAGACAAAACACACCCCAATACAAAAACCCCATGCCACACCCTGGCCTGACCAAATACATAAAGATAAACACAAAATACTTTGACCAGGGCGTGACAGAACCCCCCCCCCCTAAGGTGCGGACTCCCGAACGCACCTCAAAACAATAGGGAGGGTCCGGGTGGGCGTCTGTCCATGGTGGCGGCTCCGGCGCGGGACGAGGACCCCACTCAGTCAAAGTCTTAATCCCCTCTCCCTTCGTCCCTGGATAGTCCACCCTCGCCGCCGACCATGGCCTAGTAGTCCTCACCCAGAAACCCACTGGACTGAGGAGCAGATCGGGACTGAAGGACAGCTCGGGACTGAGGGGAAGCTCGGGAGTGAGAGAAAGCTCAGGGAGTGAGAGAAAGCTCAGGGAGTGAGAGAAAGCTCAGTAGTGAGAGGAAGCTCAGGAGTGAGAGGAAGCTCAGGAGTGAGAGGAAGCTCAGGAGTGAGAGGAAGCTCAGGAGTGAGAGGAAGCTCAGGAGTGAGAGGAAGCTCAGGAGTGAGAGGAAGCTCAGGCAGGTAGGTAGATCTACCAGATCCTGGCTGGTTGGCAGATCCTGGCCGACTGGCGGATCCTGGCCGACTGGCAGATCTGGAAGAGACCGGTTGACTGGCAAATCTGGAAGAGTCCGGTTGACTGGCAGATCTGGAAGAGTCCGGTTGACTGGCAGATCTGGAAGAGTCCGGTTGACTGGCAGATCTGGAAGAGTCCGGTTGACTGGCAGATCTGGCGGTGCTGGGCAGACTGGCGGCGCTGGGCAGACTGGCGGTGCTGGGCAGACTGGCGGTGCTGGGCAGACTGGCGGTGCTGGGCAGACTGGCGGTGCTGGGCAGACTGGCGACGCTGGGCAGACTGGCGACGCTGGGCAGACTGGCGACGCTGGGCAGACTGGCGACGCTGGGCAGACTGGCGACGCTGGGCAGACTGGGGGCACTGGCGGCGCTGGGCAGACTGGCGGCACTAGCTGCTCCATATAGGCTGACAGCTCTGGCGGCTCCGTGCTGACTGGCAGCTCCTTGCAGACTGGCAGCTCCTTACAGACTGACAGCTCCTTGCAGACTGACAGCTCCGTGCAGACTGACAGCTCCGTGCAGATTGACAGCTCATTGCAGACTGACAGCTCATTGCAGACTGACAGCTCCTTGCAGACTGGAAGCTCCTTGCAGACTGGCAGCTCGGGCCGCTTCATGCAGACTGACAGCTCTGGCTGCTCCATGCAGACTGACAGCTCTGGCTGCTCCATGCAGACTGACAGCTCTGGCTGCTCCATGCAGACTGACAGCTCTGGCTTCTCCATGCAGGCTGGCAGCTCCAGCTGCTCCATGCAGGCTGGCAGCTCTGGCTTCTCCATGCAGGCTGGCAGCTCCAGCTGCTCCATGCAGACTGACAGCTCTGGCTGCTCCATGCAGTGTGGCAGCTCTGGCTTCTCCATGCAGGCTGGCAGCTCCAGCTGCTCCATGCAGGCTGGCAGCTCTGTCCGCGCTGAACAGGCGGGAGACTCCGGCAGCGCTGTAGAGGAGAAAGGCTCTGGCAGCGCTGGACAGGCGGGAGACTCCGGCAGCGCAGGAGAGGAGAAAGGCTCTGGCAGCGCTGGAGAGGTGGGAGCCCCCATAAGGATGGGCCGGAGAGACAGCCTAGTGCGGGGAGCTGCCACCGGAGGACTGGTGCGTGGAGGTGGTGACGGATAGACCGGGCCGTGCAGGCGCACTGGAGCTCTTGAGCACCGAGCCTGCCCAACCTTACCTGGTTGAATGCTCTCGGTTGCCCTGCCAGTGCGGCGAGTTGGAATAGCCCACACTGGGCTATGCAGGCGAACCGGAGACACCGAGCGCAAGGCTGGTGCCATGTAAGCCGGCCCAAGGAGACGCACTGGGGACCAGATGCGTAGAGCTGGCTTAATGGCATTTGGCTCGACGCTCAATCTAGCCCGGCCGATACGGGGAGCTGGAATATACCGAACCGAGCTGTGCACCCGAACTGGAGACACCGTGCGCTCCACAGCATAACACGGTGCCTGCCCGGTCTCTCCAGCCCCCCGGTAAGCACAGGGAGTTTGCGCAGGTCTCCTACCTGGCATAGCCATACTCCCTGTGAGCCCCCCCCCCCCCCCCCCAAGACATTTTTGGGGCTGACTCTCAGGCTTCCATCCGCTACGCCGTGCTGCCTCCTCATATCTGCGCCTCTCCGCTTTCACCGCCTCTAGTTCTTCTTTGGGGCGGCGATATTCTCCAGGCTGAGCCCAGGGTCCTTTTCCGTCCAGTTCCTCCTCCCATGTCCATTTATCCAGGTGGTGCAGCCTCTCCCACTGCAGCTGCTGCTGCTGCCTCTGTTGCCTCCGTTCCTGCTGCACCTTTGGGCGGCTACACTCCCCTGGTTTAGCCCAGGGTCCTCTCCCGTCGAGGATTTCCTCCCATGTCCAGGAATCCTTATTGAGCATCTCCTTTTTCGGCTGCTCCTGCCTGTTGACACGCCGCTTGGTCCGTTGGTGGTGGGTGATTCTGTTACGGCTTTCTAGTTGTGATGAAGGAGAGTCGGACCAAACTGCAGCGTGTCGATTGCGATCCATATTTATTTAAACAAACGTAAACACGACTAAACACGAACACTACAAAACAATAAACGAAAACCGAAAATAGCCTATACTTGTGCAAACTAACATCAAACAAGGACATCAAGACACTAAGGACAGAATAGGACAATCACCCACGACAAACTCAAAGAATATGGCTGCCTAAATATGGTTCCCAATCAGAGACAACGATAAACACCTGCCTCTAATTGAGAACCACTCCAGACAGCCATAGACTTTGCTAGATAACCCACTACGCTACAATCCCAATACTAACACCAAAACCCCAAGACAAAAAAAAACACCCCAATACAAAAACCCCATGCCACACCCTGGCCTGACCAAATACATAAAGATAAACACAAAATACTTTGACCAGGGCGTGACAGCATGGGAGTATTCATGTGTAAAATGTGTAGAATATTATTTAAATTATTCACAACTGTAATGGAAGTATTGACTCTGGGGTGTGAAGACTTACGCAATCAAGACATCTTTGTTATTTTATTGTTGTAACGGGATTCTTACGTTGAAGGAGAGGCGGACCAATATGGAGCGTGGTTGAAGTTCATGGTTTTTTAATAAGAAAAACTATACATGAACAAACTACAAAACAATAAATGTGGAAACCCGAAACCAGTCCCGTGTGGTACAAACACTGACACAGGAGACAATCACCCACAAACCCCAACACCAAACAGGCTACCTAAATATGGTTCCCAATCAGAGACAATGACTAACACCTGCCTCTGATTGAGAACCATATCAGGTGGGGCCAAACACAGAAACAGACAAACTAGACACACAACATAGAATGCCCACTCAGCATTCAGGTGTGACAATTGTTAATTAATTTAGAACATTTTCTCTAACTTTCTTTCACTTTGAATATGTGGAGCAGGTTTTGTAGATCTATAGGGAAAATAATTCCATCCTTTAATTGTCCATCCTTTAATCTTTCTTGTTTAGATTTACCTTAAAGGCAGCAACATGTGAAGACTGTGCAAGGGGTGAATAGACTTTCACTAGGCACTGTATAGCATTTTGCAACAAAAAAAAACATTTTAATACACATCTTAAATCTATGAATAAAGCATCTGAACAGTACTATTTTACACTCACACAAGAAGGCAATCATAAGCAATAATGTCTGATGAAAAAACACCAATATAAAAAATGTATGTATATAGCGTTTTGGAACTGTGTATTTCCAAATACATTCCTACACTACTTGTGTTTAAAAATAATAATCAAAACACTTACTTCCAAATACCTTAAATAGTCTGATCTGTAGCTGTCATGTATCATTTCAGGGGGATTTCATTTGGGCTTTAAATGGTATTGATTGAGAAGGGCTTTACTTCTCTGATGATGTAGAATGAGAAGCCCTACTGTATGTGTGGGCTATGTGTGGTAATTTTAAATCTCATATCTTTGCTGATAGACAAACAAGTCTGTTTTGAGTCTCCATTATTCTGGAGGTAGTTCAAATGCCAAAGTCTAGACCGAATGACTTATTGACCCTTCTGCATCATCCTTTCTATACACTTGTTACGCGTTTCACATTTGTTATCTGCTAATAAGAGCATTAGTGTATCGTTGTGACACACTTTTGTCATACTAAACAGCTGAGAAATGATGTTAGAGCATCAATGTTTGATGAACACGTTGAAATCCCATGTGTGTTGGAACTGCCAATATCCATAAGGATTAGTCCATCGCTGAAAAGACAGGGAGTGGCAGGTTCAATGGATACTTTGGGATTTTGTCAATGAAGCCCCTTATCTACTTCCTCAGAGTCAGATGAACTGGTGGATACAATTTTTATGTCTCTGAGTCTTCATCCTGTATGACGAAAGTTATAGGTAGTTTCCCGTGCCAATGCTAATTAGGATTAGCGCAATGTCTGGAAGTCTATGGTATCTACTAGCATGCTAGCAGTTGCCATAGACTTCCAGTCATTGCGCCAACACTAGTTAGCAACTTCCTTCAAACTGCATGCAGAGACATACAAATCCACCAGTTCATCTGAGTCTGGGGAAGTAGATAATTTAATTTCCTTTAATCATCATCATAGTACCTTGAATAGGTGTAATTAATGCTTAGAAAAAGCAATCCAGATTATCTGCTTTGATTTACTCAGCTTGACCTCATGTTACCCATCATCTCTTTGTGTGATCTAAGTACTGTGGGTGTTAATTCAGTTTGTTGCTATTTCACCCTGCAGAGTACCCCAGATACTGTTATGAGATGTTGATGGGTTCAGGGGTTCAGGCCAGAGATGGAGTGTACCTGATTCAGCCTGGTGATTACCCCATCCTGGCCTACTGCGCCATTCAAGAGGGTAGTTGGACCGTAGTACAGCACATCACGGTTAACAGCAGCGTGGACTTCAACCGCACCTGTATCGAATACAAGCAGGGTTCCTGACTGGTGACCACTGGCTGGGGAATGAACTCCTCCACCACCCCCCCCAAGGGCCTGGACGCTACAAGCTATGTGTCAAGCTAGTGAACAAAGATTGCCATCACCAAGATGGGCGAGTATGTCCTTTTATGGTGGAGGAAGGGCGGTTTGGGCTCAGGCTGCATCTTGGTCTGTTCCAGGGCTCTGCCTTAGACACTCTCACCCAAGACACAGAGAACTAGAGGTTTACCACCATGGACAGAGACAACGACAACTACTTCCAGAACTGTGCCGAACTGAAGTTTTGGAGTGTGGCGGGAGGGGGCTGGAGGTACGACGCCTGTGCTGGAGCCAACCTAAACCGCAGCAACGTCATCTATTGGCAGAAGGACTGCAACAAGGAGCACCCGTGTAAGACACAGTGATGGTGGTCCGCACTGGGGACTGTACGAAGGATGAACTGTGAGTGTTGTTTGGAGATTAGGTTGATCAATACCATAGATGTCACGCCCTGATCTGTTTCACCTGTCCTTGTGCTTGTCTCCACCCCACTCCAGGTGTCGCCCGTCTTCCCCATTATCCCCTGTGTTTTCTGTTGCCAGTTCGTCTTGTTTGTTCAAGCCTACCAGAGGTTTGTCTCAGCTCCTGTTTTTTCATAGTCTCTCTTTTTCTCGTCCTCCTGGTTTTTGACCATTGCCTGTCCTGACCCTGTACCTGACCACTGCCCGTCTCTGACCCTGAGCCTGCCTGCCGTCCTGTACCTTGGCCTCTGCTCTGGATTATCGACCGCTGCCTGCCCCTGTGGTTACAATAAACATTGTTACTTCACACAGTCTGCACTTGGGTCTTACCTTGATTCCTGATAATATGTGGTTGTACTTATGCAGTGGTTCTCAAAACATTGTTTACATAATAGAGACAATAGTTCAACACTTTTAATTCAGAAATACACAGAGACCAAAATACTGTAATAGACTTGTCACACATTTTTTTAAGTAATAAAATAATCTATCATTATTTTGGGGATTTCATACACGTAAGTCTCCTCCTTGATCTTCCCCATCAAAATTGCAAGTGCAGTTTTCTTGTAGTCTAAATGATCAACGATACCAAACATTTTGTGGTCATGATATCATAGCTTATTACACGTGTAATACAACATTTGCAGTATTTTTACTCACTCACCCAATATCACTGAATGAATAACCTATGTATGTGTTGGTTGTTGGTAGAAAAACCAATATGTACTGAATCAAACAAGATTATATACAGTGAGTTTACAGTAGATTTTCTTATGATCAATTGCAAGGAGTACTCAGCGATGTCATTATAATTTAAAAAAAATGTTATTTCTATCAATGGGTAGATAAGAATGATAAAGTCCAATACAGAATGACCAAAACAAAGGCCTGTATCCTGAGGACAGATGGACGTAAAACAGATTGTTATGAATACATGACACAGAACAGTGCATGAATCAAACCCTGCTCTCCCCCTGAATGTAAATGTGTAGAGAGCTGTCACTGTGCTAAGTGACTTATAGTGACCCTGGGCTGATGAAATCACTCCCTGATAAGATTTCATCCACTATAATTGATTAAAGGCTAATTCTTAAAGGCTAATTCTTATCTGAACTTGATAACGTCACAATGACTTGGGTGCAGTGAGATCAGAACAACAAAAACACCAAAAAACACCAAAAAAGTATATATACCACCATCCAAAAGGGCACTCGGCGAGTGGGAGGGCAAAGGGGCAGGTGGGATGGCACAGGTTGACCCCTATCTGTGCACTTGCCTGGTTAGGTGTATACTTTATGCGGAAGTGTCCAGTGAACTATAGAATAAAATCACGTTTTATGAAATGTATGTGCACTTTAAAGCTGCTGAGTCGATAATAAAAGTAATAGTTATTTGGAAGAATTTGATACTGAAACCTCAGCATTTACTTTCATCAAATCTCTTCCCCTGTGTTTCTGTGCTGTCTGGCTTCATTTGGACTGTATGGGTTTGTGCTTGTGGAAAGATTGGCTGTTGAAGGTTTTATTGTTTGTATCTGACTAAAGTGAATGCCACACGTGAACAAGGCTTTGATGAGTGTACAATCGTTTGTTGTCCAGCTCGCACGACAAAAACTGTGATAGCCCTTAAAGCAAACACAATGTAGTCTAACATAATACCTCTAAAACAATCAGAGCATGTTTAAAAAAACAACATCTCTCACTTTTTTGTGCATGTCGGGTTATGTTTTTATATTTTCATATTCAATGATGTATTGGTGTACAGTGTCAACATTTTCGGCAAAGCACTTTTGTATTTCTTATGAGCAGTAAGAAAAGTACTGATTAAAGAACAATACCACGAACAAACTAGTCTTGTCTCTAACCTTTGTACATTTGACACACCCTACCTGTAGGCATAATTCAAGTACCAAACAGAAATATATCCATGTGTATCTGAGTCATATGGTCTTCATACTTGTTCCTCTGGAAGGACAGAGTGAATGGCTCAAGTTAGTTTGCTGCTCACTACAGGGTTTTGCCCGTACCAGTAGAGTTTCTCTTCCACTCTCTTCTTCTTCCACTGACAAAGCAGCAGCATGCGAAAGGTCTTCTGAAAGGTCTTGTTGCAGAGCGCGTAGCACATGGGGTTGACTGTGCTGTTTACATAGCATAGCCAGTAGCCCAGGTGCCAGAGAGACACAGGGATACAGTCAGAACAGAAGGTGGAGATGAGCACCATGATGTTGTATGGTGTCCATGTCAGGATAAAGGCCAGCAAGATGGCACTGAGAGTCTGAGCAGCCTTCCTCTCCTTGATCAGCACCATCCTCTTCCTCTTGGTCAGCTGGATCTTCAGAGTTGCATCTATTGGCTTGCAGGAAGTGGTGGAGGGTGGGGCACTCATGGAGTCTGCTGAGGAGAAAGATGATGGGACCATGTTGGTGTCCCCATTCTTGCTCTGATGGGCACCGCTGCTAGTGTCTTTGGGAACTGGTTTAAACTTGTAGGACACACACTTCTTGCTCTTATGGGAGTGGGTCTTGGGAGGCGTGTGGAAGAAGTTGTCCTCGTAACTGCTGAGCTGCTCATTCTCACAGCCCTCTGCACCCGTGCTCGGCCCACATGACTGGTTCCGGTAGGTGGGCTGGAAGACCCCCGGGGACACGGGCTGCTCCTCGTCCTCCGAGGAGGCATAGCTGTTGAAGGTGGTCAGCTGGTCGCTCTTGGACCACTCATCGTTGGTGGCAGCGGCTGATTTGGCTGCGTGGCTCCTGTTGGAGGAGGACCAGGAGGCCTGGGTTCTGTCCCGGGAGGCAGAGCTGAGCTGGTTGCAGTTGAAGCAGGATCTGATTATGGTTTTCTGGGGCTTGGTGGTACCAGCGTCTGTGGAACTGTTGATGCCCTGGAGCTCAGCGAGGTCCTTGGTGCGACGCTCCGTCTCCTTGTAGATCCGACAGTAAAGGATGGTCATGATCGACACAGGGATGTAAAACGCAGCAATGGCTGTCCCAAATGTTATCACTGGCTCAGAGAAAAACTGGATCTGACACTGCCTCTCAGGGACTGTCCTTTTCCCCACAAAATACTGCCAACACAGTATGGGAGGGGCCCACAGGATGAGGGACACCAGCCAGGCCATGCCTATCATGACCCCAGCCCGTTTGGGGGTGCGCTTGGCTCTATAGGTCAGAGGTCGGGTGATAGAGAAGTACCGGTCAAAACTGATGACCAGCAGGTTCATCACTGACGCATTACTGGCCACATAGTCCAAAGCCAACCAGAGGTCACAGGCAATACTCCCCAGCGCCCAGTATCCCATCAGTATGTAGGAGGTGTAGAGGTTCATAGAGAACACACCTATAATGAGGTCAGCTACAGCCAAACTCAGTAGGTAGTAGTTGTTGACTGTCTTCAGCTGGCTGTTTACCTTAAATGACAGCATCACTAGGATGTTGCCCACTATCGTAATCAGGCTCACGATGGCCGACACAGTTGCTATGGTTATGACCTCCCATAGACTGTGTGTGGCAAGGTGGATGTCGGTCGCATTGCCATTTATAGATGAGTTCTTTATTCCTTCACCTTCCATGTTGTTTCTCTCAAGTTGTCCTTATTGTGGTATCAGTGGTATAACTATGAGAGAGTAGTCTGTCGGGTGCACCATCTTGAGTAGGATATCCTGAAAAGAAGAAATAATAAAGTGAGTTAATAAAATAACAAATGCAGTTTATAGGTGATCTCCTGATGTAAACTCAAAACTCCATGTAAATGTACAATGAGTAGTGCCACAAGAGACACCAGCCGCTAGATGGCAGTAATAATCAACAATCATCAGCTAGTGAGTTAGTGGGTAGGGCACCAATGTTTACACTGGCCAAAGATGGGGACCATGCACCTTGAAAAACCACTCAGTAAGACTGTTTAGGACCTCAATGTAATTAACATGTGATAATAGCACCTATGTGTAGTATGCATGTTTGTGCTGTGTCATATAAAAGTGTATGATTACTGCCAAAAAAAAGCTCATGTAGAACAATGTCATATATGAATGCATGTCTGAACATGTTAGGGCCATTAGGTCATATAAGCACTCACGTATCCTTTGCTCTAGTTATTGTTAATTAATTTAGTATATATGCATAGGTGGCTGTGTTGAGGTCTATTACAGACAGTTTGTTACAGTACAGAGGTACATCAGCAGACAACAAGGCTTCACAGATGAGCACATTGTTCATTTTAAGCAGTCTAGCCAAACAGCTGTGACATTTGAAATCCGGGTCATTCAAAAATGAGTCCTTTGCTCATTAATATCAGCAAGCATGTTTGTTGTCTGTATTAAATGGATTTAGATGTCACAGTATTGTCTCAGTGGCTCTCTGTACCCAGGGAGATGAAGGGATCGCTTCTGGATGACAAAGACTGATTTCAGTGGAGCTAGAGGAAATATGCTTGAGTTTTGTACTGAGGGATCAATCAACTAGCAGACAAAAGGAGCTGTCATTTCTGTCCCTAGAGCTTGTTAGAATTGTCTAGTGAGATGTAGGTTGTAGCAGGTGTTTGCTCTGCCTCCTGGCTGAGTTCACCCAGCTGAAAGAAGAGCAGCATCCCAGTTCTTAGATCACTTGGCTTAGAACTCCATGTGTACCGACGGGGATTGATAAAGCACAAATTAACCTGGACCTTTGCAGTTTCTCCACACACCTTTATGTGAGATTAATCCACCTCAGATCACTATGGGGATGCTTGGGTGCTAAATCCCAAACTGTGGCATATGTCTTTGTTTCAATGTTTCCGTACTGTTATCCTGGCTTCAGTCTCTTCACTATGCTTCTGACTGGGTTGACTGGGTTTTTAAACGTCATCGATGTCATGGCTTGTGATTAAGTAGATTGAAACTGTGCAACAAACAGACAGGCTACCTGAATTGTCCATTAGTTATTTAGCACTTCTTCTTAGGGATAGCTCCCTTTTTTTCAATTTTCGCCTAAAATATCATACACAAATCTAACTGCCAGTAGCCCAGGCCCTGAAGCAAGGATATACATGTTCCTGGTACCATTTGAAAGGAAACACTTTGAAGTTTGTGGAAATGTGAATTGAATGTAGGAGAATATAACACAATAGATCTGGTAGAAGAAAACACAAAGAAAAAAACAACCTTTTTTTCTACCACCATCTTTGAAAAGCAACAGAAAGGTCCCACCTCTAGCCATCACTCTGGTTGTTCCGATTGTGTCCACAAGATGGCAGCAGTGTATGTGCAAAGTTTCAGACAGATAACTTGAAGTATGAGCAAACTACAGGACATTTAGCGTGAAGTCGCCCAGGTTAATTTGGGCAAGTCATGAAGGAGACATTTACATTCACATTACATTTTTCTGTAAGAATATCGTCAAATCTGTATACTTGGACTTTGATTTAGCTTTTTCAGTATTAGTTCAACATTTGTAAAACACCCAGTTTTCATAACTTCATAACTCTCCATATTCTTATAATTTTTGTCCAAAAGGAAAAGGCTTGCTGTCGCACAAGGTTAGCAGCTACATTTTGTGATACTCCCGTAAAGCCCAGCTCATTGGCTATCTAGCTAGCTTTGGTTGACCCCGATTGGTGCTTTTTTGATAAAGTTACAGTCGATCAAGTGAAGACCGCCCGCGTCATCGGTGTGCCATGAAGGTGTTGCTCTCTGACCAAATTTGGTGTCCTATAGGATATACTACACTCCTAATGATATAGTGAAGTGTGGTTCCATTCTAGGATCTCTGAGGAATAAATGCGAACGTGATTTGACTGGTTGAAATCATGTTTAGGGTTAGATTTTCACAGATTCCTTTCTTTGCAAATTGAACAAGTGGAAATACAAAATTGATTGTGCATGCTATATGGAAAAATTATTTTACCTAACAAAATGACACCATGTTATCCCTGGGACCCTTTGGACAATAAATCAGAGCAAGATTTCAGAATGTAAGTACACATTTCACCTTCAGAGGTGAATTTATCAAACCTATTGCGGTGAAAAAAGTGTTTTGTTGTTAGGAGCGCTCCTCAAACAATAGCATGGCACTTTTTCGCAGTAATAGTTACTGTAAAGTGGACAGTGCAGTTACATTAACAACAATTTAAGTTTCAGCCGATATAAGACACTTATTGGTACCGACATTTGTTCTTTCTCTAAAATCTGCGATTGTGACACAAGGCACTGCATGATTTACAACTGTCCCATTGACGGGACGCCTATCCCTATGATGAACACTTTTTCTCCAAAGTCACCTACAGATTCTGACGTGTATGTTATAATGCCTCAATGGGACATTGAACATGCAACCTTGGGACCGGTTCCAGCCAATTGGGTTATAACAATGTCCTAAATCTAGCCCTGGAGACAGGCACTTCAAGAACTCGTTTCAACATTCTGCCTATTTCTTCCTGCCAGGTTATTCAGTTTAATGATGATGAACTCAGGAATTTGTCAATGTAATAGCACCCTTAGAGTCTGTGGGAATGAAATAGTGATTGGAGTGATTGCTATCATTTATTCTGCCCTGTGGTTCTCGGTCACATGAAAGCAATGTTTTTTTTCCTATCATTTCTATTTTTTTCTGAACAACACTACAGGTAGGTAAAAGAAAACCACAGCTCTAATGCTGGTGAGATGAAAGAATGGTATGGTTCGTGGCGGCAGGGTAGCCTAGTGGTTAGGGCGTTGGACTAGTAACCGGAAGGTTGCAAGTTCAAACAAGGTACTGACAAGGTACAAATCTGTCGTTCTGCCCCTGAACAGGCCTAGGAACCCACTGTTCCTAGGCCGTCATTGAAAATAAGAATTTGTTCTTAACTGACTTGCCTAGTTAAATAAAGAATAAAAAATAAAAATATGTGAGCAACATATAGTGTGTTATATTTGATGTATAGGTTTGACTGTGTCTACGACCATGAACATACATCTAATGTGTGATACTGTGCATGAAAGTTGGTTGAAGCTTGAAGGTATCTGGATGGTAGCATTTGTAGTGTTTGCCATTGCCAACCTGTGCCTATGTTTGAAGCCATGCTCCCACTAGCTAGTCTCGCAAGCCTCCTGATCTTGCCGAGCTGACATGGATGCTCGCTAAATTGATATCACAGCGGTAATCAGTCGAAGCCCACTAGCACCTCTGTATAGTATTTCCGTGCTGCCATGAGCCTAAAGTACCCAATGTCCCACGTCATCTGGAGTGCTGCTGGAGAATATCCAACATAGGTCATGTTATTTCCTAGGGATGGGACAATAATCATATAATCGACAATTATGGACAATAACTGTGAACAAAAAATTATAATCATCAATATTGTCTTATTATATACATTTTAGGAAGGAGGGTATTACACTTTATCTTCAAGTAGGCGGCAGGCAGGGTAGCCTAGCGGCAGGGTAGGCTAGTGGTTAGAGCGTTGGACTAGGAACCCGAAGGTTGCAAGTTCAAACCCCCGAGCTGACAAGGTACAAATCTGCCGTTCTGCCCCTGAACAGGCAGTTAACCCACTGTTCCTAGGCTGTCATTGAAAATTTGAATTTGTTCTTAACTAGCTTGCCTAGTTAAATAAAAAATAAAATGATGTAGTTTACTCAACAGCAGTTTGTCATTTTTACATAAAGTTGGCAGTGTTGGGGAGTAGTTGAACTCAGGGGCGCAACCTTCACTGGGAACGGGGGGACTTGTCCCCCCCCCCCCCCCCCCAGTTTTATCATTGGAATGTGATACAAAACAAGGCAACAGTGTTCTCTAGGAAAATGTGGACGCCTCCGAGCGGTTGGGTAGGCTGTTTGGAGTGTTTATCCGACAGGATAAAAAAAAATATCTCCCCCACTTCTAAAACCAAAGTTGCACCCCTGTTTGAACTACTACTCAACTAACTTAACTACATTTTGCAGTAGCTTGGTGGTAGTTGAACTAAATTCAAATCTTGGTGGCTAATTTTCAGTAGTTAATTACTTTATTGCCATGTAGTGGTGTAGCTAACTACAGGAACTACACACAAAAAATATGGCAAGAAGTAGGCAATCATCTCCTTAATTGTTTTCGGCATGAGACCTTCCTAATCCTCACTAGAAACATTGTTTTAATGTTTAATAGGCTAAATTAAACCTTCTGTTAACATCTGATTCCAGTGTGAGCTGTTGCTATTTGTTATCTATGATATTTCAGATTTAGATATGATTTTTGGTAAACTACATTTTCAGAGTAGCTTCCCCAACGCTGAAAGTTGGTAATCATCTTACGAGCAGAACTGCATGGTAGGGAGGAGAAGCTTTTTAGCAAAAGTTCCAAACGGTCAAAATCGTTCTGGGACAGGGGTGTCACTAAAGCTGTGTCGTAAATGCTGTAGCTAATTTTCAAAGCTAAAAAAAAAATCGACAAAAATCGACATAATCGTCCTATTATTTTCCAATGTCCATTTTATTGAGAGGGGGTGAAGGTGGCATCACAGATGCTGAGTTTAGGGCATCCACCCTACAGTACCTCGTCCATGATACTTAAGATCAATGGGATCACTCAGTAATAGACACCTGCTTGGTCGATCCCTTCTCAAAACATCTGCATTATTTTTGTCCCAGAATGAACTAAACACACTATTCATATGGTCTTCAAATACATTTTGAGTCCTGCTGTAAGTTGTAACAATGGAAACATTTACAGTACATGTGTGCAATATCTTGCTGAACTTGCTGTCCCAGTTTTAGATTGGCTGTCTCAATAAAACTATTATGATAGACTACCACCTCCTCCTTTTCTGATCCTGGATATCAGAAGACCTCATCTGTTATCATCTCAGCATTGGTAGATGAATCTATAGTCTCTGTCAGTTCACCTACCAATAGTATTTTGACCCTATCGTGACCTATAATAATAATATATGCCATTTAGCAGACACTTTTACCAAAAGTCATGCATGCATATATTTTATGTGCAGGTGGTCCTGGGAATTGAACCCATTATCCTGGCGTTGCAAGCACCATGCTCTACCAACTAAATTACAGTGACCTATCCTTCTAAGTAACTTCTCCACTCATTGGTATTCTGTTGGCACACTGTGGTAGCCTGAGGCCCACACAAATAACATTCCACTCACCACAGGGAGGCTCAGCGAACCCTTGGATCGCCCTTCAGCTTGTTACTGTGACATTTTATCACTCACACAATCGACATCACAGCACTGGAGAGCCCAGGTAGCACTTGGCATCTGTTTTTTTTTCTCTGCACTGTCCTTTTAGATTCTGAACTAAACTCTCTTCTTCTCTCTCCCTTTCTGTATTTTTTTCTTCAATCTATCAGTCTCTCACGCCGACGCTCTCATTCGCCATGAACTGCTTGCCCCGAAGAAATCGATTTTTTATTTGATCATGAGGAAAAATGGCAGACGTAATCAAGTTCAAAGTAACCTTACTGGCCTCCCTCGACAATGGTACTCTAGGTTGGCACCTCTGTCCATTTTTTTTACGCCTGACGAATGGGAATATGTGTGCTTGAGGAGTACGCCCTCGTGTAGTAGACTGAGGGTCTCCAGCAAGAGCTTGTTCTCCTCTTGCAGTAAAAAGGGCTGGAGAGGTAGGCCAGGCCACTCTCTCAGTCAGCTACTTCCATGCCAGGAAGTGGATGAATTAATTATGACTAGTATGCACGGACACTTGAGTGACGAGGCGTTCTTGAGATCAGTCTCTGACTCAAAAATGACTCTCATGCTTAAATATACACACACACACTCAGGCAAAAATGCATGCACGTATACAGGTACACACAAACACACAAACACACAGCACGAGACACTAAATAGTAGGGCCAAAGAAAGCCATTGTTCCATTCCACAAATATTTTGTAAGCAATTGAGGAGGAGGTGTAGCCTGAGAGAGGCTTGAACAAAGCAAGAACTCACAACTTCCATTTTTCCCCCAAAATGGTGCAAAACATAAGTCATAATGGTCAGACTAACACCAGCAGTGAGTTCAAAGCTTGGGGACTTCAGCAGCTTGCCAGCACAATGGACCTACACTAAATCCGTAATTGTAGGGGAAAAAATCTTAACGCTACTGTATGCTCAGTAAGGCAAGCCCAAACATAGCTCCAGTTTTACTCAAAATAATGAATAAATAGTCTGTTTTAGCAATTTTGGGGGGATGTTTGCAGAACAGCAACAAGCTTGATGCACATGGGGGAATCGTCTGTTATCGTTGTCTTGTTCTGAGGTAAAAGCTTTTTAAATGGGGAAAGATGGGGTGGGAAGTAGGCTAGTCTACTCTGACATTTTGTCAGAGGCGGAAGTGAGATTTGAGCTATTTCTATTTCGATCTGACTATCTACAGTATATTTGTATCCTTTTAAATAATTTGGCTGCCTTCCGTATCGTTTCGTTTTGAGCGTTAGCTCAACTACACTCACCATAAAACCTGTAAGTTACATGGATTCTAAGGGCTGCATTCAATCCGTAGAGCGAAAGATAGGCATTATAGTGCAATCATAATTTAAAGGTAATTTTAGATTGAACTGACATATGCAGCGTCTTTGCCAATGCGGAACATAGCCTTTAAATCACGCTAGCTATGGTGCGGATCTTTGGCACTACAGATTGAATGCACGACTAAAGGCTCTATTCAAACAGATCCGCTTTAGCCGACATCCGCATAGTGGTTGTTTTGAAGGTGTCTGAGGTGGAACTGTGTTAGAGCTGTCAAGTCCAGAAGTGGCTCCTGGCATTATATCTAAAGTGAACATTGCAATTGGCAGCAAGGAGTCGCATTACGAGAACTCCCATGCAGCATTGGTTACAAGTTCAAACACTGGAAGGGCACATGTAATGTACATGTCGATAAGGCTGATAGAAATCCTCATTATTTTGTTTAATGATTTTTAATTTGAGCCTCATTATTTCAATATAGCCTACACTTTCTCCTTCTGAACTTCTAACGTGAGTGGGATGGGTGTGCCTTAATGACAGTAATCAAGAGCAGCTGCTCATTGATTTGACAGTTCCAACGCAATTACACCTCCGACACCGCCTAAACATCAGCTATGCGGGTTTTGGCTATCGCCGGTTAACGCTTGATCTGATTCAATCTTGGCCTTCACCTCATTACATTGGTCAGGTGTGTGTGCGGTCAGGTGTGTATGAATGAACCAAATCTATGGCACATCTCAGAGGTCCATTCTAAAGGATGACAGGCTCATTACCTCTAGGTCCATTGGCAGTCAGCTACCAGCCCTCCCCTGCCATGGCTTCTCTGTCTACTAGTCTCCACATGCACTGGCATTGACCACTCCTCAGAGTCATGCTGAACCTTTCCCTGCACCCTACTGTGGCTGCATGACTCCAGCCCAGCACTGCAGTGCTACTCATGTGTGTGCTTGGGTAAAGCTAAGAGTGAATGAAGATGAGGATGTGTATGTGTGTGTGTGTGTGTGTGTGTGTGTGTGTGTGTGTGTGTGTGTGTGTGTGTGTGTGTGTGTGTGTGTGTGTGTGTGTGTGTGTGTGTGTGTGTGTGTGTAAGAGAGAGAGAGAGAAAAAGCCAGAGTGTGTGCACGTGTTCTGTGTGTGTGCTCTGGAGAGTGGCCGAAGGCTTTTTGGCACAGTGTATCCCGCATAACTCTAGTCATTCCAGTGACCCATGCTTAAGATCCCAGCATATCTGGCATTCTAGAGGAGGACCTATGACAGGATTCTCCTGAGGCAGGGTGCAGTGTAGTAGGTAGAGAGGGGGATTATATGAGCAAAGAGACACATTTCAGGTGGGATGTTGCGACAGTCTTCTTGATTATTGACATTTACTTTTCTCAAGTAAAACCAGTCCTCTAAAGCTTTCCACATACACTCTTATACCATACACTCTTATACACATACACTCTTATACCATACACTCTTATACCATACACTCTTATACACATACACTCTTATACACATACACTCTTATACACATACACTCGTATACACATACACTCTTATACACATACCCTCTTATACCATACACTCTTATACACATACACTCTTATACACATACACTCTTATACACATACACTCTCAGAGAAAAGAGTTCCTAAAGGGTTCTTCGGCTGTCCCCATAGGATAACCCTTTTTGGTTTCAGGTAGAACGCTTTTTGGTTCAAGGTAGAACTCTTTTGGGAACCCTCTGTGGAAAGGGTTTTATGTGGAACCCAAAAGGGTTCTACCTGGACCCAAAAAGGATTCTTCAAAGGGTTCTCTTATGAGGACAACCGTATAACCGTTTTAGGTTCTAGATAGCACCTTTTTTTCTAAGAACATAGCTACTGTTGACATGTTTTTGTCATGAATCTTTTTCACATTTGTTTCAAATCATTCATTTATAGCTATTACTGTATACACATTATCTATCTCCTAATGTTCAATTCAATTAGTTTCAGTGTGTACTATTTTCCCCTTCGGCACTCCAAGTGTCTCTTTTTCAACCATGAGCACAAACTTTGTAATTGCATTTCTGTTTAGACGAGAGACGCTAAGTCTGATCATTACATTCGTTTTATGATCAGTTTGATGGAGATGACAATAGCGGTCTGATGTCTGTTGATGAGGAGGCTGACTCTCCCCCTGGGGATTTATTTTTCTATCATCACTGGAGCATTGCGTTTCTGCTGCATCTCTACTTCTTATCGTTATTATTGTTTGACTTGAGTCATTTGTGTTATTAACAGCTCGGTTCTAAAACTGCAAAACTGTGTGTCTGTGCCCTCAGAGGGTTTTCTGTTGTTTCTATCCCAAGTCCAAAACACGCCAAGTCATTCCAGTCCGAGAATCATATCTCTACTGTATGTGAGTGCCTGTTTGTGTGTGTGCCAAAGTCCCTGGTTTGATTAGGACTTGGGCACACTGATGGGATTATTTGAATGAACCATGCTATTATAAATATCCTCTATGTGTCCTAACTCTCTCGCTCTCTCACACACACACAGCACTACCTCTGCCAAGGCCTGCATGGAAAGGGCTTATGGACATTGCCAACAAATTCAGGTCAATAACTCAATTTCTCAATATGCTCACAATTTTGCCTGTATGAAAATGGGTGAAATGTGCTCAGGTGTCGTGGCTGCCAAAAAGTCAGTCGAACTGAAAGGAAAAATGCATATGTACAGTGCCTTGCGAAAGTATTCGGCCCCCTTGAACTTTGAGACCTTTTGCCACATTTCAGGCTTCAAACATAAAGATATAAAACTGTATTTTTTTGTGAAGAATCAACAACAAGTGGGACACAATCATGAAGTGGAACGACATTTATTGGATATTTCAAACTTTTTTAACAAATCAAAAACTGAAAAATTGGGCGTGCAAAATTATTCAGCCCCTTTACTTTCAGTGCAGCAAACTCTCTCCAGAAGTTCAGTGAGGATCTCTGAATGATCCAATGTTGACCTAAATGCCTAATGATAATAAATACAATCCACCTGTGTGTAATCAAGTCTCCGTATAAATGCACCTGCACTGTGATAGTCTCAGAGGTCCGTTAAAAGCGCAGATAACATCATGAAGAACAAGGAACACACCAGGCAGGTCCGAGATACTGTTGTGAAGAAGTTTAAAGCCGGATTTGGATACAAAAAGATTTCCCAAGCTTTAAACATCCCAAGGAGCACTGTGCAAGCAATAATATTGAAATGGAAGGAGTATCAGACCACTGCAAATCTACCAAGACCTGGCTGTCCCTCTAAACTTTCAGCTCATACAAGGAGAAGACTGAGCAGAGATGCAGCCAAGAGGCCCATGATCACTCTGGATGAACTGCAGAGATCTACAGCTGAGGTGGGAGACTCTGTCCATAGGACAACAATCAGTCGTATATTGCGCAAATCTGGCCTTTATGGAAGAGTGGCAAGAAGAAAGCCATTTCTTAAAGATATCCATAAAAAGTGTTGTTTAAAGTTTGCCACAAGCCACCTGGGAGACACACCAAACATGTGGAAGAAGGTGCTCTGGTCAGATGAAACCAAAATGGAACTTTTTGGCAACAATGCAAAACGTTATGTTTGGCGTAAAAGCAACACAGCTCATCACCCTGAACACACCATCCCCACTGTCAAACATGGTGGTGGCAGCATCATGGTTTGGACCTGCTTTTCTTCAGCAGGGACAGGGAAGATGGTTAAAATTGATGGGAAAATGGATGGAGCCAAATACAGGACCATTCTGGAATAAAACCTGATGGATTCTGCAAAAGACCTGAGACTGGGACGGAGATTTGTCTTCCAACAAGACAATGATCCAAAACATAAAGCAAAATCTACAATGGAATGGTTCAAAAATAAACATATCCAGGTGTTAGAATGGCCAAGTCAAAGTCCAGACCTGAATCCAATCGAGAATCTGTGGAAAGAACTGAAAACTGCTGTTCACAAATGCTCTCCATCCAACCTCACTGAGCTCGAGCTGTTTTGCAAGGAGGAATGGGAAAAAATGTCAGTCTCTCGATGTGCAAAACTGATAGAGACATACCCCAAGCGACTTACAGCTGTAATCGCAGCAAAAGGTGGCGCTACAAAGTATTAACTTAAGGGGGCTGAATAATTTTGCACGCCCAATTTTTCAGTTTTTGATTTGTTAAAAAAGTTTGAAATATCTAATAAATGTCGTTCCACTTCATGATTGTGTCCCACTTGTTGTTGATTCTTCACAAAAAATACAGTTTTATATCTTTATGTTTGAAGCCTGAAATGTGGCAAAAGGTCGCAAAGTTCAAGGGGGCCGAATACTTTCGCAAGGCACTGTAAATACTATGAAATAAGGTAATACAGGAACCCTATACACACTCAGAAATAAAGGTTTAGATGTGTTCTTAAAGGGGTACAAACGTCACTGTAGTGGTACCCTGTAAGGTACGTCCTTTTAGTTATAGGTACATAATTGTACCCTTGCAGTTCATACCTTAAAAGAGCCAATTGTGCAGCTAAGAGGATAAGATAGTACAGGTATGTGATGCTCCACTGGACACAAGGGAAACAACAGCTACCACTAAACCAAGCTTGGCAGATGCTTCCTGTTTTGTGGCAACCTATCCCCGAATATTTGATAGCCCTGTGCTTCCCCACATTTCTTTAACGCTCTACCAAGTTTGAGGGCTCTGCAAGGACTCGATAAAATCACGCTCGAATTCTTAATCCTTTTTTTGTAGTTTTCATTCAGTCAAAGAGCAGGCCAGGGGATCGAGGAATGGGAGGGTCACATAGGCCCTGTCAATGTAAAAAAAAAAAAAAATGTTTTAATTGTATTGGGAGGTGGAGGAGTGGAACCTTAGGATAAGAGACAGCCTACTGTGGGTTTTAAAGTAACTAGTTCCTCAGGCCCATTTGGAGACAATTCCACCGTGTACAAAATCCAAATTGAATCTAATAATCTGTTGACTTGACAAGGTAGCAAGTTTAGTGTTGTTCTCCTCATATGCCACTGTTTTTTTTTACGTATGCTCATTCTTAGTCCCGTGCCTCCAGGTAGAAATGAAAGGTATATGAAAAGGAGAAATTGATGGAGGAGAGAAGGCTAATGAGAGGAGAATAAGAAAGCTCAAAAGAGCCAGAGTGATGAGATGGGAAGGGAAACAGAAGGAGTTAAGGAGGAAGATGAAGAAAACCTAATAATATGGAAAGGGAGGATGAGAAAAAGACACAGAAGGATATAGAGCGTGAGATAGGTCAGGGATATGGAAAAGGGGATGTATGGGTGGGGGTGCACAGTGGGCTGCCAGATGATAATAGAGTGATGGATGAAGGGGAAGATTAAAAGTGATGAATTGGGGAGGAAAATGTAGTAAATGTATAGAAATGTGACGTGAGGTACAGAGACAGACATTTCTAGAAAGGTGACCTGAGAGAGAGGTTTGAAGTTTCCATGAGCTGTCTGTTTTGTCATCCATCAGTGATTTACTGCAGAAACCTAAATGTGCTGCTATTTGATACAGTAACCCTATGTGGCTGTACACTGTAATTCTTTCCCTGTAGCCCGGTTTATACCTGGTGCTAACATGTATCCTTTGACCTGATCTTGTCCACATTCTGATCGTGCCCACATTTTTGGACAGGTGTATTGGTATTTGGTATTTTATTAGGATCCCCATTAGCTGTTGCAAAAATAGTAGCTACTCTTCCTGTAGACGATTAAAATACGCATTGTGATCTGATTGTCATGTTGTCATCCTGACCACCTCTAGAGGTAGTCAGGGACCCATTGTGTCTGGATATCTTTAGTGTAAACAGATCTGGATAGTGAAACCATTTAAATCCTCATTATCCTGTCCTGTAAAATCATTGACAGGTGGCAACTTATTGCATCACTATGTGTCTTAAAATAAATAAATATTATTTTGAAAGAATATCTGCCAAAAAATGTGCATACAGGGAATGATCATTAAATCTGGTCACAATGTGAACATAGTGGACGGATAAAAGACACATTTTAAAACCATGTGTAAACGCATGCCTGAAAATGTGGGCACAATCAGAATGTGGACAAGAGAAGGACAGGATAAGGCAGCATTAAATATACATGCTAAGACCTCTCAGACATGCTTGTAGCAGTTTGCGCTCGCCTTTATTGAGGTCACACGTCTGTGAATGTAAAACTTCCAGAAGAATCACTTGTTTTTCTCTAGAGACAACCGAGCAAGCCAGAGAACAGACACATACTCACAGTTGACTTTCACCATCCAAGCCCCGTTGCCTTCAGAGTAACAGCAGCTTCTCCTTGATATGTAAAGATTTCCAGTTCATATTGAATCCATTTGTTTTTCTATGAACTCTCCAGGTAATTTTCAGGGCTGAAAAGTGTTATCACAAACCTGGGAAAGAGGATGAGGACACTGCTGATAAGAAAGCCCTCTGAATGTATCCCAACATGCTACAGAAGTCCAGATAGATAGATCCCAGAGTGTAGAGTAATAGTAAGACGAGGAACAGAAGGCTTTAGTCATCACCGTTCAAACGCTGACAATAGAAGAGAGGACATCTCTTTGGAGAGCATCTCTTTGGAGAGCAAAATCAGTCAACGTAGCAGTTCAATTAAGAAAAGTATCCACAAATTGCATGATATCCTTACTTTGTTATTTGTGAATGAATGAGAGAGAGAGAGAGAGAGAGAGAGAGAGAGAGAGAGAGAGAGAGAGAGAGAGAGAGAGAGAGAGAAAGGAGAGAACTTTCCCCCTGAATTGCTGTGGGCTGTCTGGTGACGCTCCCTCCCTCTCAGTAAAGTGTGAGCTCAGTCAGTGTCTGTGGCAGAGAGGACAGGAGAGGATGCCTGATCCTGCTGCTGCTGCTGCTGTCGTCCTCCCTGACAGACAGATGTAGCTGACGCCAGCTGGGAGGAGAGATTCCCATAGGGCTGAATGGTCATCATGTTTCGGGACAGTAAGCGTGCAGCCCAGCTGTGGAGCTGAAAAGAGAGGGGGGAGAGAGGGAGGAGGATATCTTAAGGGAGGTGTGGAAGGTTAGCGCATAAGCAAGAGAAGGATTGTGACTGGAAGGAAGGGTGGTGTTGCCGGTTTATCTGCATTTCTGTGAGTACGCAGCACTAACGAGCAGAGCAGAGCTGTCTCATACAGAGTGAGCCCTTTAATTACCCTTAGGGCACAACTATTGTTGCTCTTCAAAGAGCAAACGGGAGACAAATCCCAGGTTATCAGCTGTGATTGGTGTCTGGGCATTTGAACAGCTTTGGGTGAGTAGCGCCTATCACAGACTCCATCTGTAGCTTTCTATGCCTCGACACAAATCACACTGCTTTTCCCCTTTTCACAGGCAGCGTTGACCTGGCCTGGCCAGATAAGGATGCTGCTGAGGCTACAACGTTTCCCCATAGGATCTTTGTGTCTGTGTGCTCCTGCCTGGCTGCCTTGCGGAGAATATTTTTGGGGGCATTATTAGGAGGGAACGGCTAGGGATGAGGCTGTGACAAGGGTTATATTAGACTAAACCCCTTGTGTCTTTCTAATCCTGGTGAAGGGTGCTGATCTGTCCCATGCAGCCCCACTAAATCACCAGGGGAATTGCACTGAGATATGACAAGTACATTCAAGTAGGACACAGAGATATCAGTACAGCACGTAGAATATACTGTACATTTTTCCTATGTTAACTGAATTAGGTCACTCTCTTTAGGTCCTAGTGCCATCCATGAACAATAACCTCCAAAACCACAAAATGAACATGCTAAATGATTGCACGGTAACCTTGATTTCTAATTTGCAGATAAAGAGCAGTAATATTATGCACTGCAACGTGGTTTACTCAGAAGTCCTATATCTTGGCATGTCAATATGTACTACTTGTTCCAACTGGAATAATACTGTATAGTCTCCCTGGTCAGAAGATTATTATTCTGGGATAGTACCTATTATACACGTATTAGTGTTGGTCACCCGAGACCACTGTCATTACACACAATTCAGTGGATCGAGATGTGCTCCAACTGGCTTTTATCTCCCTGGGGGCAAAGTGAGCTTACCACTGGCCCATGGAGACACATGACAGTCCCTGAAACCCCCACATCACTCTTACCACATCAGGAATTATGGGATGCTCTGTCTGAGATGATAATGAGGCCATGCCACAGCTATATGCGAATGTCATGCTGTGCACTTTTGCATGAAATCCTATCGCCACATCTGCCCCAAAAATCCCCCTTAATAATGACTCTGTCAGGCACCAGGCCACAGGAGAGTGGACTGGGCTAAACATCTGAGATGTATCACTGACCTGCTCTTGGTTTATGGCTTGATCTTCATGAGATTACCCTCACCCTACACACACATATTTTCAGTATTTTCCAACCATTAATGCTGAACGGTTTGTATATTCCACAAATGATCCATTCAAAACGTACATGATCTGCCTTATTAACTTCTCCACTAATGCATTGGAAAACAACAATAAATCAATTATTCCAATGTCCACAACGAACTTGGAGGAAGTAAAATAGAACATCTGATCTTTGTACTGTGAATAGAGCAGTACAACAGCTAAATTATGCCTTTCCAATACACCAAAACCCTGCGGCTTTTCCTCAGACCCAGTGGGAGTGAGTTTTAGTGTGATCATGGCTGGCCTATGTTCTCTGTAACTCTGTGCTTTCTCCCATCGCCTCTGATAATGTATCTATGTTTTCTGTTAGCTGTGCTCTCTCACATCGCTTATGATAATTTGCCCATGTTCTCTATAGCGTGATGCTTTCTCCTATGGCCTGTGATGATGATGGCTGATGTGTCAGATGCTCCTTTTGCCAGTTAGACCCTCTTCAGAACAACTAGCCCTTATCTGACTGGCTCTATCTGGAGGGATTAGATGCAGATACTGTACCTGTTTAGGAAAAATATGCTCGTCTCAAAATATGATTTGAGACTTGAGATGATTTGAGACGAGCATGTCTCTGTTGTCTTTTTCTTCCTCTCTCTGTGTCTCTCTGTGCCAGTAAGCAACAGGTCCTTTTTGGACATACTGTATTGACTCATCAATTACTCACCTTGTTTATGTGGATTTACAAATCCCCTCTGAGCGACTAGCTTTCATCTATTAACTTTCTGAGGGACTGAGTTGTAAAACAGCCTCACAAACATTTTAATTTGTCATTCCTTCATTCAAAACGTATTTCTTGTAGTGATGTAATCATTTTAAAGCATTTCTATCTCATCTTTGACCATTTGAAGAAGGCTGATTCACAAAGCAATCTATGGTTTCATTCATGTTGAATTAGTAATCTAAATAAGAATTGAAAACCAAAACAACAGAAGATGAGTTATAGGACTAGCAGAATTGTTCATGGATGACGACTGGCTGCACTCACCGTGCCACATGACTCCTCCCCTTTCCAATGAAACTTTGATGATTTCTTGACAGAACAGATTAGCTCAGCGGTGGCTCTGATTGAGCTGTTATTGTGAGGTTGTGGTTTGCAATTCTTTAAGGGCCACTTATATCATTCTTCCCCACCAGGCCCTGCGTCAGCGCCAATGACCTTGTCTGGACCAAACTCTGGTTGACGTGTGTGTGGAGTCAGAGATAACTACTACCTGCCTGGGAGAGCCACTAACTGGGCCTCGGCCTCAACCAGCCAATCAGAGACAGATTCCAAGAGGATATATCTGCTTCTTACAGTTCCTGGCTTATACCTTCTATCTAGCAGCAGATGCAGTGGTACAACAGTAATTGTAAAAATATTTTTTACAGATTTGTTTTTAATGAGGAACATGAAGCCAAAGGTAGTTATCCTTAAATGGCCCTTCGGGAATAAGTCCAGGACATCAAATATGTTTGGTTTGGTCATAACTGAGAGATTGGGAAACTGTGTAGCCAGCACGACAAGCACAGCTGATAATAACTTGTAATTATCATTATAATTGGTACCAATTCAGTCTCTTTTAAGACACCAGGATTGTAATTTCAGACAGTGAGTGCTGGTCAGGGAGTGTCAACATTACCCTTACAGATGCAGACATGGTAAAACGGATTTATCAGTCTATCTGTGTCCTTGTACGTGCAGGTGTGTCGGGGTGACTGTTCTGACTGTAGCAGACAGTGGGCGGTTGGACTGGACAGACAATATGTACAGACTCTATCTATCTGGCCTCCCAGTGTCTGTGTGATTTATTGCCCCCTGCCATGGTGTCAAGGTTCTGGGAGTGCCAGGCCAGTGCCATGGAGAGAGCCTTAAAGAGACGGGGTGGGGACAGAGAGGGGTGGGGAGAGAGAGGGGTGGAGAGAAATGGGATGGAGAGTGAGGAGACCTTAATTAATTGGTCTGGTGCTATCCTGCCAACATGTAATGCTGGTATGCCAGGACTGTCTGTGTCTGGGTAATTGGTCTTATTCAGGGACCGCCCGCTTCACACCTCCATCTGCTTCTCAAAGGTGGAATAGATAGATAGGTCCTTAGGAGACAGAGCCAAGCCACGCCCCTACTGAGAGGTAAAACGAAAACACAACAAAACCAGCTCCGAACACAAGCAACCTATAGGCTATCTATTGCTGAGGTGAGATGTTTACTATTTTTGTATTTTCCCTGGAAACGATTACATCTGTTCGGCCACACATTCTGATTGGCTAAAAGGTGGATTCCAGACATGTATTGCCCAGATTCCACTAGTCTTATTATAATGAGCTGTATCAGCTGTGCTGCCAATTCGTCTAATATCAGCCTGTTGCCATGTAGGGAGAATAGGTCTTGTCAGAGTCCTGAGAACATCATCTGTATCTGCGTGATATGTTTGACCACATCAGAACCTCGTCTCACAAGCAAGGTCCTGAAGTAACTTTCACTGAATCACGCTAATGGGAATGGTTATTTAACTCAAACTCAGGGTATGAGCCACTAGCTGCTGTCTTTACTGAAGCCACTTATCTGAGCTGATGTTTTTCTCCAGTAGAGGCATAGTAATCCGGGGGAAATGTAATACTATTTTGGAATACTGTTGATTAGAATAGATATCACTACGATAAATTCCCCATTAAGGGTCTAATATCCCCATACTAAAACCCTGAAAATATAAACTCCTCTAAAGATGCAAACATGCTCTTTGGTAACACTTACTTCCTTATTGGTCATCCTTTATCAGCATCATGTTTTTGTATTTCATGGCAACCCTTACATTAGTATTCATGATGCAACCACACCAAACCTGCTGAGTTCAAGTCAATCTCTGACCACCGTAGTTCTCCCTAAATATACACCTTTAATGTGCAGGTTATTTTCCACTTGCACGGTCACAAGGCCTTGGTCACATTTCTTTCTGCATGACCAGCTGTGGGGCCAGATCTAGCTGTCTATCACCCATGTCATCTCTCTCCTGGTGAGCACCTCCTAGTCTACACTGTCTGCATCTTCTCCTCTGTTGGGCCTGGACACAGATGTGGGTTTTTTTAAAGCAAAAAAAGCTTTGGTTTATGTCAGTAAAACAAAAAACCTGGCAAGCCGGACTCTCCTGACTCTCTACACAGCGTAGCCTAGATATCAGTGTGATCTTCTTATTTAGTGCCTCATCCCAAGAGGTTGTGATGTATGTTTGTCCAAATCACTCAGCCCATTAAGCATTATCCTCGGGCTAAAGACTGCCAGACACATTCTGTCCTTCTCTCTAGAACTCCAGGCTGACTGTTCCACCTGTCAGTCTGTCTTTCTTTTACAGTCTATGATGGTCAAAATCACATGAAGAAAATTTTAAATAATGAATTGCTGAGTATTTGCAGAATATTAACATCTCCCATAAATCAACGATTCAATACACTAGATATGATTGACTCTGCTACTATGCCTGCTACACTAGCCTACAATGAGGTATTCTGAAGGACTGGGTTCCTGCTGTGTGTGCTAGAGTTGTTTTGCATTTGGAACATAGCAGTTGTTCACAGACAGATTGTGGAAGAGCTAGTTAATAAAATACATAATAAAATTTCATTTTAAAATCAGGGGTTGGATACGGTTCATGGAATCGAAAACCAGAAAATAATGAAATTGATTGAGGAACAGAACTGTGAACGAAAGAGATCTATACTGTTCTGGAAAATAACAATTATTTTAAAAGCATGAGAACAGGTTAATAACATTAATTTACATTCAGGGCATTTTTTTCCAGTCCACAAAAAGTGGAACAATGCAAGCTCTCACTGTCAGAAACTTCCAGTGTCTGCCTGTCTGCCAGCTGTAAATCTTCGCCTGTGCATGTGTAGGCAACCTGCCCCTCCCAGTCAGTGTTGCCAACTTAGCAACTTTGTTGCTATATTTAGCAAGTGTTCAGACCCCTCTAGCAACACATTTTTAAAAAAGCGACTAGCGACAATTCTAGCGACTTCTTCTTGTGTTATTGGAGACTTTTGGAGACTGATGTCAAAGCACGCATCGTTCTTACTCTTTTCAACAAGCAGCGGGTGCTGCCGTGAGCCCCACCCCAGTCCCAAAGCCCAGTCCTCGCGCAGCAGGAGACGTTCACCTCTCAGCGTCCTGATTGCAAATGAATCGTGCATGTGGGAAGCCGCCGCTGGCTGATCCCGCCCTGGCTTACATTCAGGGCGGGGTGTAAATGGAAAAAACTAAACAAAAAAAACAAAAAACAATTTTTTTAAATAAAAAACGAAGTAACTCCGCCAGAGTGTCTCTTTTGGGTCACTTTTGCCGGTCCCAAGCCCGGATAAAGGAGGAGGGTTGAAATTGTGACATAAAAAAAAAAAAATAATCGACAGAAGAAAGTTCATTTGTAGTTCTAAACATATTTAGGGTGTTTTTTTAAAAACTTTTTGTCTCTCCCACGACGTTCTTCCTCTCTCCTACAGCGTCCATCACAATTACATGCATATGGCAAATTACGCGAATTAGGTGATGACGTCATTTAGCGACTTCTAGTGACTTTTAGGACAGCCAATAGCTACTTTCCTTACTGAGGAGTTGGCAACACTGCTCCCCGTCTGATGTTTAGGCCAATAACCTACTGACGTTACAAGCACGATTCAGAAATTAGGGAGAGAGATTTTTAATTAGAGAATAATGGATTATGCTAGTTAAGGATACTATAGTTATCACGTTTCACATCGGATTTATTAACTCCAAAAAGGTAAGACATGTTTTTATTTGAATTCTGGTGCCGCTCTGCACACACAGCCTTGCTAGTTAGCTAGCTGGTCCAACGTTAAGCCAACTCTCAAGTTCAAAGACATTCAACGTTCCTTCGTAGAAGCCGCCCCTCTGTAGGTATAATTCTGTGGGCCTAATTCAGATAATGCAAACAACAAGATGCCCAGCGCTTCAAACAAACAACACTCCACCATCATTTGCTTTCTCCCCATCTGCAACATTTCAGTCACATCTCATTTCAGTCACATTCAGTCACATCTCATCTACACTCGTCTATCCAATGCATTTTTATTTAACCTTTATTTAACCAGGTAGGCAAGTTGAGAACAAGTTCTCATTTACAATTAAAACCTGGCCAAGATAAAGCAAAGCAGTTCGACACAAACAATGACACAGAGTTGTTACACATGGAGTAAAACAAACATACAGTCAATAATACAGTAGAAATAAGTCTATAAACAATGTGAGCAAATGAGGTGAGATAAGGGAGGTAAAGGCAAAAAAAAGGCCATGGTGGCAAAGTAAATACAATATAGCAAGTAAAACACTTGGAATGGTAGATTTGCAATGTAAGAATGTGCAAAGTAGAAATAAAAATAATGGGGTGTAAATAATGTAGCTGCTCTATCTGAAGTAACTTAATGTCGAGCTAAATGTACAAACAAATGATTTCAGAGGTTTAAAAAGGAACAGAAAGTAACTATATACTTGTCTTTGGTTCGAACCAGTTCAGAATGTTACTTTGCTGGTCAGAACGGTGGAATGGAACAAAAAAATAACAATGGTTCTGTTCAGAATGAAACAATTGGAAAATTATTTTGGTTTCAACCTTTGTTTTGAATAACCTGTATGCATTATGGCCGCATGCTTGTTACATGTTTTGCCATTCATAAAATCATTTTCAAAGTGGTGGCTAATTTATAAAAAAAATCTAAAAATTCCCATGGATATTTTGAATGGTATCCAACAGACTATTTTACCAATGAAACCTGACCCAGTTTATTATTTCTCTTTCAGCAAGAGGGACTCAATCTTCACATCGCATCCACAAGCACTTCTCCGTACCCACATTTTCACATAAAGAATGACAGGAGAGTCACACTGACGCCTCCACACAAAGTAATTCATATTGCCAAAGAATGGGAGGATTACATTGTTTGAGTATTACCACACACATTGTGTGATTAGGTAATGGTTGTAATAGCAGCCTTTTTAGAAGGGAACCTGTTTCTCTGTCAGAAAGGGAGACTTTATGGCTGCTCTTCACAGATGACTGGAGTTGCTCACTTAAGTCTTTTTTCGACATCACTGCTCACATATAAAGAATTGAAGCTGGGGGTGAAGGCTCTTTCTCCTGCTCAGGACAATGGAGGACAGCTTATTCTGATGGTTCCAGTCTAGCAGACGTGTCAGGTGCAGGGTGCTAGGCATTAGGAGATACTGTATATCACAGACAGGTGTCTCAGTCAATGCAGCAGGAGTATGGACGTAGCAATAAAGTTTTTAAAGTATTGAGGACCTGACATATTCCAAGTTGGGTTCAGCTCTGCCTCTTCAAAGGCTTGGATTATCTGGTATTGGCTTTTAGTTCATTTCCATAAAATATCCATTGATTCAGAGACAAATACCATCTGAAAGTGTGAAAAACTTTAAATTCACCCATGGAGATCAATGTTAGCGTAAGTCTCCTTCAGCCCAGCTCAAATCAATCTCAGGTACATTTGTTGCCACATTCAAAGTGTTGCATATTCTGCACATTTACTCTGCTGCATTTCAACCAGGACTAACCAGAACATTTCAAATGCATGAAGATGAAGAGAGAGGCTGAGAGTGCAGCATCAAGTAATAAAGTCAATTATTGATTTCCTAATATTGACTTTCACCCCCCCCCCCCCCCCCCCCCCCCCCCCCCCCCCCCCCCCCCTTCTCCATGCCCTCAGAACAGCCTCAATTTGTCGCGGCATGGATTACAAGGTTTCTGAAGCGCTCCCTCAGTTGTGTCAAGTTGGCTGGAGGTCCTTTGGGTGGTGAACCATACTTGATACACATGTCAAACTGTTGAGCATGGAAAACCCAGCAGCGTTGCAGTTCTTGACACACTCCAATCAGTGCACCTGGCACCTACTACCATACCCCGTTCAAAGGCACATAAATATTTTCTTGTCCATTCACACTCGTAATGGCAAACATACACAATCCATGTCTCAATTGTCTCAAGGCTTAAAAATCCTTCTTGAACCTGTCTCCTCCCATCCATCTACACTGATCTAAGTGGATTTAACAAGTGACATAAATAAGGGTCATAGCTTTCACCTCGATTCACCTAGTAAGTCTATGTCATGGAACGAGCAGTTCCTTATGTTTTGTACTATCCCAGTACAATTCCCTTGCTTATCAACCTTACTTTAAAGCTGGATTGATTGTATGTTGACAATCGACCGATCAGGTCGACCGATTAATCGGAATGGCCGATTAATTAGGGCTGATTTCAAGTTTTCATAACAATCGGTAATCTGCATTTTTGGACACCGATCATGGGCGATTACATTGCACTCCACGAGGAGACTGCGTGGCAGGCTGACTACCTGTTATGCGAGTGCAGCAAGGAGCCAAGGTAAGGTGCTAGCTAGCATTAACGTATCTTATAAAAACAATCAATCTTAACATAATCACTAGTTAACTACACATGGGCAATGATATTACTAGTTTATCTAGCTTGTCCTGCATTGCATATAATCGATGTGGTGCCTGTTAATTTATCATTGAATCACAGCCTACTTTGCCAAACAGGTGATTTAACAAGCGCATTCGCAAAAAAAAGTACTGTCATTGCACCAATGTGTACCTAACCATAAAATCAACGCCTTTCTTAAAATCAATACACAAGTATATATTTTTAAACCAGCATATTTAGTTAATATTGCCTGCTAACAAGAATTTATTTTAACTAGAGAAATTGTGTCACTTCTCTTGCGTTCTGTGCAACAGAGTCAGGGTATATGCAGCAGTTTGGGCCGCCTGGCTCGTTGCGAACTGTGTGAAGACCATTTCGCCAAACGGGGGATGACTTAACAAAAGCGCATTTGTGTAAAAAAGCACAATCTTTGCACGAATGTACCTAACCATAAACATCAATGCCTTTCTTGAAATCAATACACAGAATAATATTTTTTTAAACCTGCATATTTAGTTAAAATAAATTCATGTTAGCAGGCAAAATTAAACTAGGGCAATTGTGTCACTTCTCTTGAATTCGTTGCGAACTAATTTGCCAGACTTTTACGTAATTATGACATAGCATTGAAGATTGTGCAATGTAACAGCAATATTTAGACTTATGGATGACACCCGTTAGATAAAATATGGAACGGTTCCGTATTTCACTGAAAGAATAAACATTTTGTTTTCAGAATGATAGTTTCCGGATTAGACCATATTATTAATGACCTAAGGCTCGTATTTCTGTGTGTTATCATATTATAATTAAGTCTATAATTTGATAGACCAGTCTGACTGAGCAGTGGTTGGCAGCAGCAGGCTCGTAAGCATTCATTCAAACAGCACTGTCCTGCATTTGGCAGCAGCTCTTCCCTGTGCTTCAAGCATTGCGCTGTTTATGACTTCAAGCCTATCAACTCCCGAGATTAGGCTGGCAATACTAAAGTACCTATTAGAACATCCAATAGTCAACGGTATATGAAATACAAATGATTTGGAGAGAAATAGTCATATAATAACTATAACCTAAATCTTCTTACCTGGGAATATTGAAGACTCATGTTAAAAGAAACCACCAGCTTTCATATGTTCTCATGTTCTGAGCAAGGACCTTAAACGTTAGCTTTTTTACATGGCACATATTGCACTTTTACTTTCTTCTCCAACACTTTGTTTTTGCATTACTTAAACCAAATTGAACATGTTTCAATATTTATTTGAGACTAAATTGATTTTACTGATGTATTATATTAAGTTAAAATAAAAGTGTTCATTGTTCATTCAGTATTGTTGTAATTGTCATTATTACAAATATATATATATATAAAAATCTGCAAATTATTCGTTATCGACTTTTTTTGGTCCTCCAAGAATCGGTATCGGTGTTGAAAAATCATAATCGGTTGACCTCTATTGACAATAGACAACCCATTTGGCAATATAGCTAACCTATAGTATGCTACAGTATGTGAACCTCTCAAAAATATATATTTGGACCCAAGTGAGGAGCTGTTCCTGAGAATTACATTTCTCAGCCTTTCAACACTCAGACACAGACACAGACAGTCGAGAGTCAGAATGAGTTTAGCCTTTCCTCCCCTTACAGTTTGAAACAAACTCATTACTGTCTGGTGCTCTCAATTGCCCGGCAGCCAGTCTTCTAAAAATAGTCAGAAAAACTACCACAGTTCTTCGAGATTGAGATTCCCACCATAGACTCCCATTGGTTTTACAGAGTAAATAATCTCCTGTGTGTCAGGGTTAAGTCATATGTCATATCTAGGAACATTTTGGGATGGACAGATGTCCATCTGTAATCGTCTCTCCTCAGTGCTCATTTGTTCCTCATTATTTTATAATCCAAACATGAGCGGAATCCTCTGATAACGGTTCTAACATGGATGGGGTTTATACTGAGAGCAAAATACTCCGTCTGGGCCAGACAGTTTATGTTGCGACAGATTTGGGAGGAGAAAATTGCTTTATAATACATGTTTTTACTGTTCAAATGCTTTATGATGAAAATCATGTACAGCTATAATGACGAGACTTTGAGACTGTCATGTTTGGAGCTTATGCATATAATAGTGTAATTTATGTTTATGCTTGACATCAATGAAAGTGGTTTAACCCTCCTGTTGTGTTCGTTTCATGTTAATTTATTCTCTTTTCCCGGTCCAAAATTACCGCCCCATTATAGCGGATTATAAATCCATAATAATACATGTATTATCACCTAATGTTGCATTAGATCTTTTTATCAACTTACGTTCTTGTGAACATTACAAGTTTTGAACTTCTATTTGCTATTTATGGCCTGTAGGCCTCATTGACCTGAGCTCATACAACTTGTTTTTGAGCAAAAACAGCATCATGTATGGATTATTTTGACTATAACAAATACTCAGATTAAACATATTGTGCTATTTATCACAGACTACTTTGTGTCAAAGTTTAACAAGGACATTTGTTTTGAAACCATTTCAAAATGTTAAATAGTGGCTGGATTTTATGTATTCAACCCGGGATATGGCGCATCTCATTGGCCCTGGGGTCATCCTGATAACATTTTCAGCCGACAACCGACCTCTCCTCTTAGGTGGGGAAGACCAGGACAAATTCCCATTCCTTGACCAGAATGTAACAACAACCTCAGCAGGGCCCTCTTCCTCATCACTGGATTGGATCCACATAGGTTGTCTCTTGGTCTGGATCATATTCTGTGTTGTCTTCAACTTCTGACACTTCCTCCTCTAATGCGTCTCCACTCTCAGTTTCCTGGCCTCTCTCCTCCTCACCAGTGTCATGATCAAAGAGATGATCAAGAGCCTCACATACAATATATCGTTTGGTCATTGTGCTGCCACAGAATGAATTGTGAGCAAGGCCTCAAAAAAGCTTTATATACCAGAGCTGCGAGAAAAATTCTATATATTATTGATTATTTTTTTGCTATTGTTTGTGAGAATACCAACAGGTGTGATTCCTGTGTAGGAAAGATTCTATTGGAGAAAGGTTCCCGTGGGGGTTGCCATGGAAGTCAAGAAGGGGAGTGAGGTGTGTTCAAACACACATGCATGTGGGGTCTGGGAGAGGAAGTGTGTCCATCTGATGATTGGGCATGTGCATCAACTCAATTTTATACACTAATTGTAGTCTCACCCATACATTTCTAATGACCGGTCATTGTTGACTGGGAACACCACAGGTGTACAAAAGGTAAATAAAACACCCAAAATGTAATGAAAATCATCTAAATGTATTTTGTGTGTTCAGATGCCCTGTGTGGACAAAGTCATGGAACCTTGTGAAAATCAGATTAAATTAACTACATTTTTCAGAGAGAGAACCTGTAAATCGGTCCAATTCGACCGGAACACAGCAGGAGGGTTAATACACAGTACCAGTACAAAACTTTACTCATTCAAGGGTTTTTCTTTATTTGTACTATTTTCTACATTGTAGAATAATGGTGAAGACATCAAAACTATGAAATAACACATATGGAATAATGTAGTAACCAAAAAAAGTCTTAAACAAATCAAAATATATTTAATATTTTTGATTCTTCAAAGTAGCCACCCTTTGCATTGATGACAGCTTTGCACACTCTTGGCATTTCCAAGTTTCAAACATGCTCTCAAATGCCATTGAAATGGCAGCAGCGGTATGAGAACAGGTACATTCTTGAGAATACATTACGGCTTTCCTCAGTACGAAAACGACCCACTGTGCTGTCAGACTAATAATGCTCATGGGGCTGACATCGCTGGTCCAAATGTCAGTCATGAAGCTAATAGCAGTGACGCCTATAGCAAGTAGCTCATGGATGCGAGATTCAACAATACCGTGTAACTCCGGTATGGCAACATCTGAAAAATAGTGCCTACTTGGTAGTGTGTACTGGTGTTCGACCAGTCGCGAAAGCCAACATCACCCACAACAGAGAATGGTTGATTGTCAAGGGCAATGAATCCCATTATCTTGGCGTTAATGGATTTTGCCTTTGAGTTGTCCCACTGAAATCTTCTTACTCTTTCAAATGACTGTTCGACTTGTTGACTGCTCAATCCACACAGCAGCACACCAGGTATGCACGTCAGCTTCGACATCAGTTTTGCACATCGGTGTGCAATGCCGATGTTGGCATTTTTAGCTAATATTGTCCGTTTCCGATATGCTTTTATTAATTGATCCCAAATATTCTGAAACCGTTCTCTCTATATATTATACTGATTCTGTTGACAACATTCTAACCAAAAGGTACACAATATTTAAAGGGATGGCTTAAGATAAATGTACTGAAAATCCAATTGAATGAAAACTCTAAAAGAAGATCTGATGGCCAGCAAGTGGCAGATCTGAATCGGTCCCCAATACATCAGATAATTATAGGCTCACCATTTAATCATTTTAGCTACCATTTAATCCAGCAAAAAATGTAAGATATACATTTCAAGACATTATTTGTGAAGTGCTGAATATAAATAATGTCATTTTCCAGTATTTCCAGGATTTGACTATACACCATTTTTTAAAATCATTTTACATGTGAGAAATATGTCAGTTTTACAGTTTCATTGTCCTTATACTGTACATACGTAGGGCAAATCATCAGAAATAGGGGTATTGTAAAGCATTTGACTACTGTAAAAACATAGCACAGTGTTGTATTCCGTTTCTGCCCCATGCAACATTGTACACGATCACCTTTTCTAATTGACTTGTCAATTGATACAGTATCGCCTGTCTCGCTGCTTGAAATTCATACATTTAGGGTAAGGGGGATACCTATTGAATTGTACAACTGAATGAATTCAACTGAAATGTGTCTACCACATTTAACCCAACCCCTCTGAATCAGACAGATGCGGGGGGCTGCCTTTAATTGACATCCACATTTACAGTGTTTCAATGAAATTCAGATAATGAGTGGAATACAACTCAGGTATTTCAACAGTGCATTGTACACTACACTATAATTCCAAATGGCAGCACATAGAGTGACTCTTTCCACGTTGTCCTATTGAAGCACACTGGCTGATTGAGTACAATGACGTAGTATTTACAGCCACATCCATATATGATTTGGTTGTACCTTCAAACATACATTTATGTCAAATTGATACATTTATGAATGTACAGTGTTCAGCAGTTATAAAACTATATATACTTTAACTAGGCACTATATCATTTTGGTTCAGTAGTTAACAGTTTTGAGCAGTTTGATTAAGTGATAGTTCATTGGATTGTTGACAAATGACAAGAAACTCATATCAAAATAATATTTCATTTTGAAAAGCAGATACTAAGATTTAATATGTATACAAATTGAAAGCGTAATTTGATGCAGTGAACAAGTGAATTTGTACCACAGTTGTAAAAATGGCACCAAAGTGATTGAAAAATGACATTTTCTTGTCTCAGTATAACTCTGAGTGCTTATTTACATGAGGGAGTGGAACGGCACAGTTGTACCATTGGGAACATGAGTCATGATGCGCTAATGTGGATCCGATGTAGATCTGCTGTGACACAAAGAAGGTGGCCTGGCTAAGTCAGGCCTCTGTGGGATACACAGCCACACTTGTCACTGTAGTCTACAACACGCAGGCCAGACCATAAGGAGCCCAATCAGCCTCCATCCTCCTGAGGACCCTTTAGCCACCATTACACTGAACCAGGGGCAGTATGGCTACACTCCCCTACGTATTTATTTGGACAGTGAACCTAAAACTCTTCATTTGGCTCTATACTCCAGCATTCTGGATTTGAGATAAAATGTTTCATATGAGGAAGCAGTACAGAATGTCACCTTCTTTTTTGGGGTATTTTCATACATATGTTTTACTTTTTAGAAATGAAAATACCTTGTGTATCTGGCTCCCCCATTTTTAGGTGTCATAAGGATTATAATGCTAACCTCCCTGGTTATTGCTAATCAAATCAAAATCAAATCAAAATGTATTTATATAGCTCTTCGTACATCAGCTGATATCTCAAAGTGCTGTACAGAAACCCAGCCTAAAACCCCAAACAGCAAGCAACGCAGGTGTAGAAGCACGGTGGCTAGGAAAAACTCCCTAGAAAGGCCAACACCTAGGAAGAAACCTAGAGAGGAACCAGTCTATGTGGGGTGGCCAGTCCTCTTCTGGTTGTGCCGGGTGGAGATTATAACAGAACATGGCCAGGATGTTCAAATGTTCATAAATGACCAGCATGGTCAAATAATAATAATCACAGGCAGAACAGTTGAAACTGGAGCAGCAGCACGGCCAGGTGGACTGGGGACAGCAAGGAGTCATCATGTCAGGTAGTCATGAGGCATGGTCCGAGGGCTCAGGTCCTCCGAGACAGAGAAAGAAAGAGAGAAAGAGAGAATTAGAGAGAGCATATTTAAATTCACACAGGACACCGGATAGGACAGGAGAAGTACTCCAAAGCACAGCCCCCACACCACTAGAGGGATATCCTCAACCACCAACTTACCATCCCAAGACAAGGCCGAGTATACTGTAGCCCACAAAGATCTCCGCCACGGCACAACCCAAGGGGGGGCGCCAACCCAGACAGGCAGTGACTCAACCCACTCAAGTAATGGTAAAAAGGTTACCATGTCTTGGAGATATGAGCTTTAAAGATAACAAAAACCAATCTATACAGTATATAGTCATATACTGTTGCAGTGTTATTTTATATGGTCAACCATAGTAGTACGGTGCCCCTGGAGCAAATGAGAGTTTACTGCATTGCTCAAGGGCACATCGGCAGATTTTTTACCTTGTTGGTTCAGGCATTCGAAACCAGCAACCTTTCGATTACTGGCACAACGCTGTAACAGCTAGATTTTAAACGTCGTCAAAATCATGTTTTTCATGAAATTAGATGATATTTGAAGGACAACATATCAAGTATGATGAAAACTGACAAATGTTGCCTTTACGATGATCAAGTTTTATTATAAAGTTAATGGTTCCCTCCCCCATGTCAAACACTTGGATGAATTATTAAGGGGACAAGGTGGTATCACCATAACTGTCATTTTAATACACCAATGGTAGCATGATTTTCTCTTACCTAATTTAAATAAGTAACGCCTTGTAACCAGCATCAGAGAAGGCATGTTTTTATTTAGTTTTTATATAGCTTTATATAGTTTTTATATAGCTAGATAGCTACTCTACTGGTGTCAAAATTATTTAAAAAATATACACTACCGTTCAAAAGTTTGGGGTCACTTAGAAATGTCCTTGTTTTTGAAAGAAAAGCAAATTTCTTTGTCCATTAAAATAACATCAAATTGGTCAGAAATACAGTGTAGACATTGTTAATGTTGTAAATGACTATTGTAGCTGGAAACGGCAGGTTTTTTATGGCATATCTACATAGCCATACAGAGGCCCATTATCAGCAACCATCACTCCTTTGTTCCAATGGCACGTTGTGTTAGCTAATCCAAGTGCATCATTTTAAAAGACTACTATGATTATTAGAAAACCCTTTTGCAATTATGTTAGCACAGCTGAAAACTGTTGTTCTGATTAAAGAAGCAATACAACTGGCCTTCTTTAGACTAGTTGAGTATCTGGAGCATCAGCATTTGTGGGTTCGATTACAGGCTCAAAATGGCCAGAAACAAATAACTTTCTTCTGAAACTCATCAGTCTATTCTTGTTCTGAGAAATGAAGGCTATTCCATGTGAGAAACTGCCAAGAAACTGAAGAGCTCATACATTGTGACCTGATAATGGATCACAATTAATGAACCATTTTTTGGCACAATTTGGTGAAACTCTGAAGCCTTCAAAAAGCCTCGGTTTCCATCACTAAGAAAAGTACTTTTCAGAATGACTGTTCAAGACCTTTTGAGAAGACCTTGAAAGAAAAACGATATATACATCACACACTTGAGAACACCGGTGCAGGGTTAATAACATACTATGACAAAGCAATATTCCGTGTGCGGACCCCTCCCATTATCAAGACCTTGAGAGGATGCATTGTCAATTCAGTAGTGACAACATGCCATTTCTTACCTGTTGTGTGGAGAAAATGTAGTAGTTTGCAAGTAAACTAGAGACAATCTTGTAACATCTTGGTAAGGGTTAGGTATGAGTCATCATTAAGAGGAGAGAATAGCAGAGCTTTGTGTGGTGACTCACTCTCTGAGCTTCTTTCTTCCAGTCTGGGTCCTCAGAGAGCTTCCAAAGCCTGAGCTCTGTGAGCACTAAACACTGCTTTGAAAGGCAGGCTCATCCTTAATGTCTAACCTCTCAGGCCTCATCATGGGCTGGGGCTCCAGAGCTTTGACCATTTGTTTGTGCATGTCCATTTAGAATGACCCCTGTTCCGCCTGCTGACTCGCCGACCTGAGCCCTGGGGACTGACGTTTGATGGCTGTGTGGACTTAAACCATCCTCAGTAAAATGGTTCCTTCATCTCAGAGTGTTGGGCTAGGGGGGACGAAAGGCACGGTACAGTTGCCAGCCTCCTTTAAACCTGAGGCCTGGAATATCCCCTCAGAAAACCACCAACACACACATTCCACCCTAAAAACACAGCCTACACTACACCTCTCCCTCTCTCTCCTCTGTACCCCTCCCCATATGTGCAGTAGTCTGGCTCTTGATCCAGCAGTGTAGTGATCCAGCAGTGCTGGAGCAGAGCTGTCAGAGTCCATCTTGTCTGCAGCAAACCCACTCACATATCAGCAACCCCTGCTGCTCTATCCAACAATGGCAAGCTACAGGACTGTAGGGGAGGGCAAGGAATTTGGGGATTTATACAAAATTCCACAATGTCTCAATTTAACAAATGAGGATGTCAAACTTCCTTACAATTGGTTTGAATTAAAGTATAATTAAGGTGAAGTCCGTGTCAATTCAAGGGAATGTTGAAGATAATCCACAGTATATCTAATCCAGATATCATATGAGTAGTGATGTCAGACAACTCCTATGTCCCCAGAGTACTGTATGGGTGAAGCACATGTTAACTTTTGTTAACATTTATTTTGTGTGTGGGACTTTTACATTGTGGTCAAAGGAGATTTGTGGAGCCATTTCTCCATGGAGGCTTCATGTGCACGTCTCAGTGTGTGCACGTGTGCACGTCTCAGTGTGTGCACGTCTCAGTGTGTGCACGTCTCAGTGTGTGCACGTCTCAGTGTGTGCACGTCTCAGTGTGTGCACGTCTCAGTGTGTGCACGTCTCAGTGTGTGCACGTCTCAGTGTGTGCACGTCTCAGTGTGTGCACGTCTCAGTGTGTGCACGTCTCAGTGTGTGCACGTCTCAGTGTGTGCACGTCTCACACTAAGTCGGAAAGTTTGGATGAAAACCCTCCAGTGAATCGTCACTTCCTGTTGAACGTGAAATGAAGGAGAGCTTGGTTTGTTTTGAAAGTCTTTGAAAAAGTGTTTCTATTGAAAAAGTTTGGTTACTATCTAGCTACCTTTTGAGTTTGGATCTCGCAACGTGGTTGGCATCAGTTGCTGGGACCGCTGCTATCTATCCAGGGATCCTGCCGACCAAGGGTCTGAGCAGCTGCTTGGCATAGCAGCTAGCCTAGTTTTTATCGAGGGCATGAACACAGCCCGCAATGCGGTTAGCCCTTGTGGCTGGGTACGCGGACTGTCTAGATCACTGCTGTTTGTTGCTGTTTACATCTTCCCTGCAACCTGCCCTGTCTGGAACTGCGAGGAGTAACAGTGTAGCATAAGTTGCTACCATGACAAAGACCAAAGCTGGTGGGAGCACCATTGAGGACAGTGGTGTCTCTCTATCACAGGGGAATGATCTTTTAAACGAACAGAAATTGTTCTTACAACAAGAAGAAAATAGCTTCAAGTGTTGTGTCCAAATACTGATGGAGTCAACTAATAAAATAAAGGACCTGACCAGAGAGGTCCAGGATCTGGAGTGTTTGCAGTTCTCCCAGCGTCAGCTCGATGAGTTTAAACAGGAGAACGGCAAGATGACAGCAATCTGTAAGTCATTGAGAGAGGACATCAGTACTATATGTGAATCCATGATAACAATGACGGAAAAATCTAATTATACAGAGGGACAATCAAGGCGGAACAACAACTTTGTGGATAGAATTGCAGAATCTCCACATGAGACCAGGACGGAGTTTGAGGACAAAGGGAAGGAATATATCTTGGAGAAACATAAGATGGGATGATTTAGATGGAGTGCGCCCACATGACTGGAAAACCCTCCACCAGCCCAGGTGACGGGCGCAGGCCGATAGTGGTCAAGTTCCTGAGGTTCAAGGACAAGGTACTGTAGCTGCTCTGGAAAGAGCCAAGAACTTAAGAGGAACGTACATCTTCCTCAATGAGGACTATCCTGAAGCTGTACGCCAGAGGAGAAAGAACTTATCCCAGCCATGAACACTGCCAGAGCATGTCAGGACTTCCGCTATAACAGGCTCATTGTGGACCCTCTGTCCCAAAAGCCTGGATAGTATGAGCTAGCTTCAACCCCGCAGCACACACAGATTTACACACACTGATTAATGGACTGCTGAATGTTTGTATTTTTCTCTTGCTTGGTTTGCTCTTTTCCATATTAGGTCAATCTCTGATAAGCTACACAAGAAAGAGCTGAAAATAGCCCATATTAATATATGTAACCTTAAAGACATAAGGTTAATGAAATCAATAACTTGCTAACATCAGATAACATTAATATTTGAGCCATTTCTGAGACTCACTTAGATAATTCCTTTGATGATACAGCAGTAGCAATACAAGGATTTAAGATCTATAGAAGAGACAGGAATGCTTATGGGGGAGGTGCTGCTGTATATTTTCAGATCCCTGTAATGCTTAGAAAATATCTCATGTCAAGTGTTATTGAAGTGTTGTGGTAGCAGGTTCACCTGCTATTACTTTGGGGTGTTGCTATAGTTCTAACAGCCAGTATCTAAATAATATGTGTGAAATGCTTGATAGTGTATGTGATGTAAACAGAGAGTCTTCTTTCTTGGGGACCTGAATATTGACAGATTTTCAGGAACAATATCATCCACATGTATCGATAACATTTTTACTAATAGTGTAAAACTTTGATCTAAAGCTGTATCCGTACCCATTGAATGGAGTTTTCACAATATAGTGGCTATATCCAGGAAAGACAAAGTTCTAAAAATAGTGTATAAGAGATCATACAAAATATTTTGCTGTGACTCTTATGTCAATGATGTTAAACATATTTGTTGGTCTGATGTGATTAATAAAAGGAGCATCCAGACGCTGCACTTGATGAATTTATGAAATTGCTTCTTCTAATAAAAAACTGACTGTTAGAACTCTTAAGGCTCCATGGATTGATGAGGAATTTTAAAAACTGTATGGTTGAAAGAGATGGGACAAAAGGAGTGGCTAATAAGTCTGGCTGCACATCTGACTGGCTGACTTACTGCAAATTGAGAAAGTATATGACTAAAATCCACAAAAAGAAGAAGTATTTTAAATGAAATTATGGGCAGAAAGAAAAATTCAACTGCATCTTTCATCGAATCAGATGGTTTATTCATCACAAAACCATTTGATGTTGCCAATTATTTTAATGATTACTTCATTGGCAAAGTGGGCAAAATGCCAACAAAGAACAGTTAGCCATCGTATTCATGCATTAAAAAAATGAAATGAAAAAAAAATCATTGTAAGTTTGTGTGTCAAGGTAGGCTACCACTAGGGTAGCCTAGTGGTTAGAACGTTGGACTAGGAACCGGTTGGACTAGGAACCGGAAGGTTGCAAGTTCAAACCCCCGAGCTGACAAGGTTGTTCTGCCTCTGAACAGGCAGTTAACCTACTGTTCCTAGGCCATCATTAAAAATAAGAATTTGTTCTTAACTGACTTGCCTAGTTAAATAAAGGTTAAGAAAACAGACACATCTCAACATCAACTGTTCTGTGTACAATGGGCCTTCATGGTTGAATTTCTGCAAAGAAACCACTACTAAAGGATAACAATAAGAGTCTTGCTTGGGCCAAGAAACACAATCTGTCCTTTGTTCTGATGAGTCTAAATTTGAGATTTTTGGTTCCAACCGCCCGGTCTTTGTGACACGCAGAGTAGGTTAAACAAATAATAGATGGATGATCTCTGAATGTGTAGTTCCCACTGGGAAGCATGGAGGAGGAGTGATGGTGTGGGGGTGCTTTGCTGGTGCCAGTAATTTATGTTGAATTCAAGGCACAGATTTCATGGCTACCATAGCATTCTGCAGTGATACGCCATCCCATCTGGTTTGCGCTTAATGGGACTATCATTTGCTTTGGAGTGCTGCATCAAATGACCTGGCCTCCACAATCACCCGACGTCTACCCAATTGAGATGGTTTGGGATGAGTTGAACCACAGATTGAAGGAAAAGCAGCCAACGAGTGCTCAGAGTATGTGGGGACTCCTTCAATATTGCTGGAAAAACATCCCAAGTGACTACCTCATGAAGCTGGTTGAGAGAATGCCAAGAGTGTGCAAAGCTGTCATCAAGGCAAAGGGTGGCTACTTCGAAGAATCTAAAATATATTTTGATTTGTTTAACACTTTTTGGGTTACTACATGATTCCATATGTGTTATTTCATAGTTTTGATGTCTTCACAATTATTCTGCATTGTAGAAAATAGTAAAAATGAAGAAAAAGCCTTGAATGAGTACGTATGTCCAAACTTTTGAGTGGTAGTGTATGTACATAACAGTATTAAAGTATTTTGTCTGTGATATTCGTTATGCTGTCGCCATTGGCATCGGCTAATCGGGATCCTAATAATTAAAGTCAAATCGAATGTATTGATTGATAATAAACATATTCCGCAGACTTGTGGACGCTTCCGGAATCATTGGCCAATGCAGTTTCATGGTTTGTTGTTACATGAGCTGTCAATTAGCTTGGCTCGATTTTGGTTGAAGCAAAGGTGACATATTCATTTTCATTAGTGACTCACCAGTCACAAAACATGACAGCTTGGCTCCACAAAAAATGTCACCTTCATTGAATTATGTTTCTCCCCTTTTCAATTAAAAAAATTAATGAGTTACAGGCTCCAAGGGTTCTATTCAGCCATTTTAATGGACTTTTTAAAATGTGGGTGTACTTTTATGTGTACATAGAGTTTTTGTTTATTCTATTTTGCAGTAATGTCTGAGGTGAAGACACATTCATGATCCCATCTATTATTTGTTTAACCTTTAATCATGTTAAAACTCTACTCTCAAATTGTGTATGTGTGCATTTGTGCTTGTGTGTGTGAGGAATAGAGAGAGGGAGAGAGGTGAGAAAGAACAGTGGCAAGGCTATTACAGAAAAGGGGAAAAATAATTGGCACGATGGGGAACAGTTGAAGATCTCCCTTTAAATATTCTATCCTCATTCCTGTTAAGGTCACATTGTACCTTAGTCAAATGTAATGGATGTGAACCTAAGAGATAAAATACAGAGTTGAAGCAGCTGGATACCTACAAAACAAGGACATGCTGTACACATGAAAGCTACCTGTGATGGGCTTTGTGAAGTGTGAATAATGATATGCTGGTTTTGTTACAGCTCCATCCCCATGATTTAGTACACAGCCTTTAATAGCCTATGTATTAACTTCTTATGGCTGGGGGCAGTATTGAGTAGCTTGGATGAATAATGTGCCCAGAGTGAACTGCCTGCTACTCAGTCCCAGTTGCTAATATATGCATATTATTAGTATATTTGGATAGAAAACACTCTGAAGTTTCTAAAACTGTTTGAATGTCGTCTGTGAGTTTAACAGAACACATATGTCAGGCAAAAACCTGAGAAAAACTCCAACTAGGAAGTGGGAAATCTGAGGCTGGTCTTTTTTCAACTCATTCTCTATTGAATATACAGTGGGATATTGGTCATGTTGCACTTCCTAAGGCTTCCACTAGATGTCAACAGTCTTTAGAACCTTGTTTGATGCTTCTACTGTGCAGTGGGGGCGAATGAGAGGAGAATGAGTGAGTGGCCTGGCAGAATGCCACGAGCTGGCCACCCTCGTTCACGTGAGAGCGAGCTCTGTTCCATTGCATTTCTACAGACAAGGAATTCTCCGGTTGGAACATCCTAAAGATTGATTCTATACTTTGTTTGACATGTTTCTACAGACTGTAACGGAACTTTTTGACTTTATGTCTGCTCCTAGTGAACGCGCTTCGTGAGTTTGGATTTGTTTACCAAACGCGCAAACAAAAGGAGCTATTTGGACATAAATGACGGACAATATCGGACAAAACAAACATTTATTGTGGAACTGGGATTCCTGGGAGTGCATTCTGATGAAGACCATCGAAGGTAAGTGAATATTTATAATGTTATTTCTGACTTCTGTTGACTGCACAATATGGCTGATATCTTTTTGACTTGTTTGGGCTCTGAGCGCCGTACTCAGATTATTGCATGGTTTGCTTTTTCCGTAAAGCTTTTTAAAAAATCTGACAGCGGTTGCATTAAGGAGAAGTGTATCTAAAGTTCCATGTATAACACTTGTGTTTTCATCAACATTTATGATGAGTATTTCTGTAAATTGATGTGGCTCTCTGCAAAACCACCGGATGTTTTTGGAACTACTGAACATAATGCGTCAATGTATACCAAGATTTTTTTATATAAATATGAACTTTATCGGAAAAAAAAACATACATGTATTGTGTAACATGAAGTCCTATGAGTGTCCTCTGATGAAGATCATCAAAGGTTAGGGATTAATTCTATCTCTATTTCTGATTTTTGTGACTCCTCTCTTTGGCTGGAAAAATGGCTGTGTTTTTCTGTGACTTAGCTCTGACCTAACATAATAATTTGTGGTGCTTTCGCCGTAAAGCCTATTTGAAATCGGACACTGTAGTGGGATTAACAAGAAGTGTATCTTTAAAATGGTGTGAAATACTTGTATGTTTGAGGAATTTTAAATATGGGATTTCTGTTGTTTTGAATTCGGTGCCCTGCACTTTCACTGGCTGTTGTCATATCAATCCCGTTAGCGCGATCTCAGCTTAATAAGCAAGAAATGGCAGGATGTTGAGTAAATACGCTCATAAAAATCCATTGGGTTTGAACTATAGAACTGTGGTACTGTTTATCATCAATACAGCTATCAAAATATGCCAGCCATACTTTTTTCAGTGGAGGCTCCTGAGAGGAAAAAGAGGGGGACCATCTTGCTCAAAGATTTTCATAAAAATAAAAATAGTGAAACTTTAAAAAAATGTAGACAAAACTATACTAAATATAATCACATCACCAAATAATTAAAACACACTGTTTTACAATGAAGGTCTACAGTAGCCTCAACTGCAGTCTGTAGGGTAGCACCATGGTGTAGTCGGAGTTTCCATCCTCCTCTGGGTACATTGACTTCAATACAAAACTTAGGAGGCTCATGGTCCCCTTCCATAGACTTCATAGACATTAATTATGACAACTTCCAGAGGACATCCTCCAACCTATCAGAGCTCTTGCAGCATGAACTGACGGTGTCCACCCAATCGAAGGATCAAAGAATGAATCTCGTACTGAAAGCATAAGCTACAGCTAGCTACTGCAGTGCATAAAAGTTGACTCAAAGAGGGAGAGAGAGAAAGAGAATAGTTATAATAGTTGAACAGTTTAAACAAATTAATTTCTTAAAAAATGAAGGAGAAGCAAGAGAGAGAGTAGTATTTAGCAGTTATAATATGAAGGTTTGGCTTAGTCAAAGACAGCTCTGTTGTGCGAAGGGAAAAAGGGAAATAAGTGAGACGAGGAGAGCGCATATGTGAGAAGAAATTATACAAATTGTTTGTATGTGGCTGCTATGAAAGTGAAATGTGTTTGCGTGTGATCAGGGTGTATACATTCCGCCAATTCTATTGAAAAATATATATTTTTAAACTGAAGCAAACGGAATGAAACAGGTGTACCTTGGTGTTCAAACATACCGGCACTTGTTCGTAACTGTTGGACTAATGATTACACCCTAGATCAGCCAGATGCAAGCAAGAGTGTGCAAAGCGGTATTGAATGTGTCAATGTCTGTCACCTTGATTACTAAAATTTATCTCGACCTGTGCACCTGCATTGTAAACGTTCATTCATAGACTAGGTTGTAGCAACCTCGTGATTGGTATAGAGGAAATTCAAGTATCAAGTAGTAGCCTATACCTATCAATGTTATATTGAGCTGGGTGAATGGCATATGAATGACAGTCATCCAATATGCTGTAATAGAAAAATGTATGAGCATGGCCTTATTTCTATCATCCTCCCTCATCTTAAATGGCACCGACCACCACTGCTTTTCATTCACTGTAGTAAAACAAACTCCCAGTCTCTCTACCGCAGATAACTTTTATGTTCAACAGAAAATCCTGAGTGTGGACATGTTTGAGCTTGCAGACACTCTGAACAACAGACAGAACAAACGTTGCTGCTATTTGTCCTGCCTCTTGTGTTTCTTCACTAGTTGCCCTAACCCATGTGGTACGCACTGATGCCTGGGAGTGACGTCCTAAAAGCTTTGACACCATGTGTGACTCACGAAAGGTGACAAAGCGTTTTCACAGTCATTATGGGATGTGAAGCTGTGAGAAGCCAGGAGTGGTTCCGGGCCAGTCAGCTTCGCGTCAGTGTTCTGTTTTTCTGAGCCTGGCATAGACCAAATCAAATCAAATGTATTTATATAGCCCTTCGTACATCAGCTGATATCTCAAAGTGCTGTACAGAAACCCAGCCTAAACCCCCAAACAGCAAGCAATACAGGTGTAGAAGCACGGTGGCTCGGAAAAACTCCCTAGAAAGGCCAAAACCTAGGAAGAAACCTAGAGAGGAACCAAGCTATGAGGGGTGGCCAGTCCTCTTCTGGCTGTGCCGGGTGGAGATTATAACAGAACATGGCCAAGATGTTCAAATGTTCATAAATGACCAGCATGGTCAAATAATAATAATCACAAGCAGAACAGTTGAAACTGGAGCAGCAGCACGGCCAGGTGGACTTGTGACATCAAGGAGTCATCATGCCAGGTAGTCCTGAGGCATGGTTCTAGGGCTCAGGTCCTCCGAGAAAGAAAGAGAGAAAGAGAGAGAGAATAAGAGGGAGCATACTTAAATTCACACAGGACACCGGATAAGACAGGAGAAGTACTCCAGATATAACAAACTGACCCTAGCCCCCGACACATAAACTACTGCAGCATAAATACTGAAGGCTGAGACAGGAGGACCTCTCCTTGGCACTGCTACTGAGGGTCCAGACAAGTTCAGGTATAGAGTGCACGTGCTTCTCTACCCCTCAGTTTGATCTGCAAGTCAGAACGCAATTACAAAATTAAATCAATTACACATTTTGTTTCGCAGGTATAATCTCAATTTGTCCAGAATTGTTTGTTCAGAAAGCATTGATTCTCGACCTCAGGTTTCAAAACATAATTTCCAAGCTGTGGATGCTAACATGTCTGGACATGCATGGTGTCCTTCTGTTGTTGGTAGTGGCACCACAGTTGGAGTACCTCTCCTTGCTGTTGATGGAAATCATGTTGCTTTGAAAGTGTTGGCTGCCTGTAGCATTGGGCCATACGCTGAATGTTAATTGGGTAGATGTCTGTCAGGAGTCTCCAGTGGGTCCCTGCCTGCAGGGCGTCTTCTCAGCACCATCACCATATGATGAGGCCGTTTATTTTAGGAGCCCGGTACTCATCGAAGAGTCTGACATGCATGCTGTATCCACCAAAGAAGAGTAGCAACATCCCAGTGAACTCTAGAAAGTTACCTCTGCCACACACACACACAGACTCACAAACACACACACGGTTAATTACATTAACAATGTGCATCAAACCAGGCTTGCCATATTGCTTTGTTTCCAGTCATGTGCACACTAAGTAGGGTGATGAATGTGCACACTAAGTAGGGTGATACATGTGCACACTAAGTAGGGTGATGCATGTGCACACTAAGTAGGGTGATGCTTTACACATGTATGGCTCACCGGTTATCTAGCTTGTCTGTGTCTATGGATTCTCCTTTTAAGGATGTTCCATACCTGAAACTTTATAACCGTGGTGTGGAGTGTGTCTCCTCCACAGTCATTAGCAGTTTTTAGCCTCCCTGCTTTTATGATGTGTTTGACTGAAGCAGAGAGCCCCACACAGTGACTGGCTGCTAGGCTGAGCAGCCAAAGAAATGCTGAATGAATGAAAAGTAAACAAATGTGCTTCTGCAGGCTTTTGAGACTTCCTAACGCAATGGCTGTCATAATTACTGCATTACTTAGCTTGGCGACTTAGCAAATATTGAAATGAAGGTAAACCCAAATTGCATTGCTTGTCCTGAAATTGTCCCTCAAAGTCAATGCTTTCTTCCATCGCAGTGTGTGGTGGATGGATTAATGTGGTAGCCTATAACTGTCCCCATTTTTTGTCTTTGAGGCATGAATGTTTAATTTTAATTATAAATAATGTGGTAATGGTTTATTGATGAGAGTCTGTGTCCCAGGGTGCCGCGTGCTAATTGGCCAAGGCTGAACTGTGCTTAGGATGTGTGTGATTAGAGAACTAAACCAAGCCAGTCACCTTGGATAATTCACACAGGTGGGCATTGCTGGGAGGACCCCACCATCTGTCTGTGTGCCCAGATTTAAAATAGCCTCTCCTCATCAGCTGTTAACCAAAGAGCTCCTAATCGACTGTCTGCACAAAGGCCTGTTTGAAAAGGCTTGGCTACGGTCAACATGGAAATCCCCACTGAGCCTAAAGGTACAGAATGGTTCTGGTATTATATACACTAACACAGATTTCTCTTTGATGTACAGTATTTAGATCAATCTAGAGATGTAGATTGATTTAGACTGGTTGTGAGACACTCAGGGGAGAGGTGTCATCTCTCAGAGGGCAGCTGACGTTGACACTTGAACCTAAAACGGACCGCCTCGGGGCTGGAGCCTGCTAACAAAGCCCCCAGGCAGCTAGTCCATCACCCCTGCCGGCCTGTAGGCTGCTAATAATCTACTGCTGTTTCTTGCACCACTTTGAGCGTCCCAAGCCAACACGGAGGGTGAGAAGAACATAGAACACTTGCAAGAGGCAACTCCTATCCCCGACCAGAGGGACAGAGAGTGGAGGTCAAGCCCAGAAGGGCCAGAGGAGAGCGAATGGAGGTCAAACCCAGAAGGGCCAGAGGAGAGCGAGTGGAGGTCAAACCCAGAAGGGCCAGAGGAGCGAGAGAGTGTAGGTCAAACCCAGAAGGGCCAGAGGAGAGAGAGAGAGAGAGAGAGAGAGGAGGTCAAACCCAGAAGGGCCAGAGGAGAGTGGAGATCAAACCCAGAAGGGCCAGATGAGAGCGAGAGTGGAGGTCAAACCCAGAAGGGCCAGAGGAGCGAGAGAGTGGAGGTCAAAACCAGAAGGGCCAGAGGAGAGCGAGAGTGGAGGTCAAACCCAGAAGGGCCAGAGGAGAGCGAGAGTGGAGGTCAAACCCAGAAGGGCCAGAGGAGAGCGAAGGTCAAACCCAGAAGGGCCAGAGGAGAGCGAGAGTGGAGGTCAAATCCAGAAGGGCCAGAGGAGAGAGAGTGGAGTATAAACCCAGGAGGACCAGAGGAGAACACAATCAGGACCTGAATAGTAGTTATTACTGTAAACTCAAACAGGCCCAATTGCACAATGTCCTTTTTATCAAATACTAACCTGTGTAGGGAGTTGGAAGGTAATCTCTCAAAAAAGAGCGTGCTTGTTCTCAACTAGCCTTTTCATGTGGATTCAAAAATGTTGTTCATTCAATTTTTTTTTAAGTACTGCATTTAATCATTTTTACAGCACGTTGATATAGCCATTTCCCATAATAAAGCCATCTTCTTTTATATGAAAGCCAACCACTAAGTACATCATCAAGCTCTGGCGCACAGCATTTGATTTAGCCTAACCCCATACAGAGCATCAGATGTGTTCTAGTTCACATCATGCCGTAATCTCCTGCTGTTTACTAGAGAGTCTTGGTATTGGATCTTACTCTTTATGCATCTCTCTGCACTGCATAGTGCTCTGCTCAGAACTGTGACCTCATCAGTCAATGCTAAACAACATTGGTGCCCAAAGGCATTGGACTTTTGTGCCATATGGCTTAACGGTCCCCCTGACCAGGATCCAGTCCAGATAGCTTATGGATGCTGGCTGGTGTAGTACCAGCAGTGCCATTTACAAAAGCATTTTGGCTTGTAGCATTTAAAATTATGGAATATATGCATTTTTTATTTTAAAAAGCAACCTGTAACATTGTGAATATACATTTGGAACACTTACTGTATATGATACGTTGTGTTTCGTAAGTTGTGAATTCATTTGTGGATGTCCATCATCCATTTGGTATGATATGTCACGAATTCCAAGGTGGCTAACGTTAGCTAGGCTAAGGGTTAGGGGTTAAGGTTGGGGTTAAGGTTAGGGAAGGGTTAGCTAACATGCTATGTAGTTGTAAAGTAGCTAAAAAACAGTAAGCAGTTGCTAATTAGCGAACCTTTGGGATGTTAGATGTTCGCTTTATACACCTACCCATCCACTCTGACCAACCACCCTACTTTTGTTTTTTCCTTAAGTAAGGGTGTTCCTAATGTTTGGTATACTCAGTGTATAGTACTGTTCATCTCTTAGAGGAGCATTCTGTTGAGGGAAGAGGTTTTCAGGACAAGCTATCGGAGTTGGATGCTGCTTTAATAATTAGGGATAATTACTGTATTACATGTCTATGCTCATCCCTGACCTCCTCTACTGTTATCCAGATTAAAGCAATCCATTCCAATCCTTTCAGTTCACTGTGCAGCCAAGAGATAAATATAAAGCCAGAGTTGGAAGCAGGTTTAGCAATGCAAAACCAAGCAAATAGACAAATGTTTGACACAGCAAAATGAGTTGAAAACAGAACAATTCAAGGGAGGCCCAAAATGCTGGTTACATTTCCGAGAGTCATAGAGCTGAAATAATACAGCTGGTCGCTTCCTTCATCGGCAGCTCTGAGAATAGAAGGAGGAAGAAAAGGAGGTGTAAATGGGAATAGTGTGTTGGCGCCGGTGTTATCACATATATGTGTCTCCACTCCCACCATGTTCTCTCCTTGTGTAGGTGTGTAGCAGTACCATCTGCTGCTAAAAGCCAGCTTGTCTCCTCACCTCCCCAGTTGGGCAGGATGGCGGCTCAGCCCTGGGCCTGTGGAACTGTCCCTAACCCCAGAGCCAGGCTGGTGGATAGATGGCAGGTTGTGGAACCAGACAGAACTAGCGGTGTTTCACAGAGAAAAGACAATGGTTCTGCTGAGTGGGCCATGAGCATATAAGTGTAATGTCTGTGAACACTGCCCTCTCTCTTCCATCTAATCTTCTAAGGGATGTGTCTCATGCTGCTACACCATGTGGTGCTGAATCTCATCCCAGGATTGCTCCTCTCTCAGACGGCCCGAAGTAAAGGTCAGGAGTTTATTCAGTCACCTCCAAAATGCTGCCAGGTACCAAACGTCCTCCTGCTCCCCTGTACTCCCTTCCTCATTGTGCTTGGCTTTAGGACAAATCTAGGTTCACCTCACCTCTTCCCATATCGGCGCAATAGAACACAAGTGGAGTACGGGGAGTCCTGCCCTCTCCTCAGCTCAATTCAGCTCAGCAAAGCTCACCTCTACAGTAGGCTACTGTGGTTTCCCCCCTGCAGCATCCTCTTACTCTGCAGGCAGGGCAACATCACCTGTCTCTGACCTTGTAACTGATCCCCCAGACAAGGACTACTGTTCCATTCTTTAAGAAAAACACACAGGCAAGGATGTCCCGTTACACCACAAGGCCTTTGAGAAGAAGATGCTGTTAACTGGTGTTGATATACCAGTGGACTATGCCAGATATGAGTGTAAATGGCTATTAGGGTGTGAATAATTCAATACCCCAAGGGCTGCTAATGTAAAAACATTGCCTTTGCTATTTATTTATTTTTTAAGGCAAACGCTCAACTTGAAGTGTGCAGGCATAATTGTCATAGTTATTATCATTGGGATTGAAAATTCCCATCAATCAATCAATAGCTTCGTCCAATCCCCGAGGTTGTAAGACCATGGGTTTAATAATAATTAGTCAAAGACTCAGTTCATGCAAAAGGCTAGTACAGTTTATTCAGAGAACTTTCGAAAGTTAAGAATACAAAAACATCAATTTTATAGCTGCGCACATACTTCCACACAAACAGTAGGTATTCTACGCACATACATAGGTGAAACAGTAGGTGAGTTTTGTCCTTCTCCCCAGTTCTCACCACTTGTATCACTACCCAGCCGACAGTTCCATTCCCCCGAGATTAGGGAGACCTTGAGAAGTACTCCCTGTCCTCTCTCCAAGATCTCTCAGAGGCCTAGCTGACCTGAGACCTTGAGAAGTATTCCCTGTCCTCTCCCAAGTCTCTCAGAGTCCTAGCCAGGTCGGCTCCGAAGCTAAGCCTTGCTCAGACAGTGTGTTTTTCCACTATACAGACACATTGTTTAACCTAATTCTGACTAAAACTACACACATCATCAGATTATAAATTTATGATTCTAATCAATTTCATACAATTATAAGGTTTCAGAGTGAAATAATTTCATCATTATCTTTCAACATTTAAATTATTTTATCAATAATCTAATCGTGTGATGGTGTCCTTTCTGACATCCATTTGAATGTAGCTTAGTGAATGAGTCACTACGAGAGGATTGTTGAAAGCTGCTCTCTCCAAGGAGATGTCCTCAGCACTGAACGGAGCCATTATTTTTTGTCTCCTGATGTTCAAACATGTCAACTCTCGGCAGGGAGTCGCAGAGCAGAGTGCGAAACGTAGAAAGCACAAGAGTTCCATACCTTTGACCAAATTGAACTTCTCTGGGATCGAGCGGTGTTGCAGCACAATAACACTTACTCCTACTTAGAATGATGTTGGAGTGAATCCTTCTCCACTATTCAGCTTTACTGCCCCATGCCCTCTGTGTCAATGAGGGTGAATGATCTGACAGGAAACAGTAGAAATAGCAATAGTATAAGTATAGCTGTTTAATGTGTCACTTCAAGTGTCATGAAATGATCTGTATCCCAGACATATTAAGGCCTACTGTACATCAACTCCAGGCTCAGTCCCTGAGAGTGCAGGGTCATGACCCCAGCGGATGTGAGGATTTACCCAGTCCCACAGAGCACTTATGTAATTACTCCAATTTCTAGAACAACGGCGGGATCGAACCCACCATGAGCCCGCAATCCTGATAAATCAGGTCTTAGAATGCACTGACCATATGAGAAGTTACAGAAAATATGCACTGTGAAAGAAAGATGAGATCAGGGAAGGAAAATATGGATTTAAAACAGTGTTATCCTGAGATCTCTCAATCTAATGCACCTCTCTTTCTCCTAACACACTGCAGCATCATCTCTCCATCTGTCTCTCTACTGTATCCCTCTATTTTTTACCTCTTAACAATTTTTTCACTCTCTCACATCCCTTCATTCTCTCTACTGTATCCATCTTTGGAGAGAAGGTGCTGGAGGGAGGGCCACATCTGTCACAGGAGTACACTGCCAGCACTGAAGAGAGAACAGACAGAGGGCACTGTGTCAGCCCACTCACACACATGCAAGCATACGCACACACACTAGCCAGTATATGCCCACAAAAATACTATACAGTCACAAATACTTTCGTAGCCTACAATTGATGTGCTTAACCTCTTTTTACAGAAACAATGCCACAGTGCAGTCACAATCTGCACAAAGAACACACCCTTCAGATTAAGCTCCCGAGTCCTGAGTTTCAGGTCACCTTCACCTTCAAAGGATAAACCCTTTACTGTAGAGTATATCTCCTAAACTACCATTTTAATCATCTCTGTTTAAAAATAGCCCTTTCTTCATACAGTAACTTGCTTTAAAATGAATCTCATCTTGAACACAAGCTTTGATTGCAAATATTCCTTCTTCATTCATTCAGTCCCTCTTGCGCTGTGGCACTCCCAGTCAGTTGAGCTGTAATTAAGATTTAAATGACGGTAATCTGTACCAATAACTCATCCACTTAAGCAGAAGTTTTATTTACATTTTTACCCCTTTTTCATGGTATCCAATTGTTAGTAGCTACTATCTTGTCTCATCGCTACAACTCCCGTACGGGCTCGGGAGAGCGTCCCGCAGAGCAACCACAACTGTCAGTAAGAGTGTCCATAATTAGGTCTTTGAATGAAGAGATTGAGATAAAACTGTCCAGTTTGAGTGTTTGTTGCAGCTCGTTCCAGTTGCTAGCTGCAACAAACTGTATAGACCAGCGACCCAGGGATGTGTGTGCTTTGGGGACTTTTAACATAATGTGACTGGCAGAACGGATGTTGTATTTGGAGAATGAGGCCTGCAGTAGATATCTCAGATAGGAGGGAGTGAGGGCTAAGAGGGTTTTATAAATAAGCATCAATCAGTGTGTCTTGCGATGGGTATACAGAGATGACCAGTTTACAGAGGAGTATATAGTGATGCAGTGATGTGTCCTATAAGGAGCATTGGTGGCAAATCTGATGGCCGAATGGTACAGAACATCTAGCCGCTCGAGAGCACCCTTACCTGCCGATCTATAAATTATATTCCCGTAATCCAGCATGGATAGGATGGTCATCTGAATCAGGGTTAGTATGGCATCTGGGGTGAAAGAGGAGCAATTGACTACAATAGAGGAAACCAAGTCTAGATTTACCATTAGCCTGCAGCTTAGGTCACTAAGTTTCTACTGACTCTGAAAAACACCAAAAGAAAGATGCCCAGGGTCCCTGCTCACCTGCGTGAATGTGCCGTAGGCATGCTGCAAGGAGGCATGAGGACTGCAGATGTGGCCATGGCAATAAATTGCAATGCTCGTACTGTGAGACGCCTAAGACAGCGCTACAGGGAGACAGGATGGACATTCTACCATGCTCCAGTTCACCAAGAGACATTCTTCAAAGGACAAACCGGCCTTCCATCGACAACCAATCTACCGAAGCGCAGCTCAGAGTAAATATTTATTGCATTTTCCTTTTTAAAATGGGCGGTAATTTAGAATGCATATATACTGTATTTACGATAGCATAGCTTCTCCCTTTGTTCCTCAGTCTTCCCACTCTTTCACTCAAACCCCCCCTTTCTTTGTGTAACCAGCCGCTATATCGGCTCCTTTCACCAGAACCATCAATGTATGATTCATTCTGTGTATATGTAATTCTGTGTGATTAGTTAGGTATTTAGTAAATAAATAATTAAACCAAATGTTGTATTGCTGATTCAACTTGTTAGCCAGGGTTCGTGAAGATAACCAAGAATTTACAACTTTCAGATGAGACTAAATAAGGTGAGGATTAAATATTGACTGCTACTGACGTAAAATATTACCAGGTCTTTAAGAGTTTATTCGGAAGATAACAGCTCTATAAACATTCTTTCGCGGTGCCCCGACTTTCTAGTTGATTATTTACCTGAGTAGCTTAAATCAGGTAATATTAATGACAGAAAAATGCTTTTATAGAATAGCATATCACTTAATCCGGCATAGCCAAAGACACGACAATATACAGTGCCTTCGGAAAGTATTCAGACCCCTTGACTTTTTCCACATTTTGTTACGTCACAGCCTTATTCCCAAATGTATTAAATAAATCCTCAGCAATCTACACACAATACAGCATAATGACAAAGCAAAAACAAAAATACCTTATTTACAGAAGTATTCAGACCCTTTGCTATGAGACTTGAAATTGAGCTCAGGTGCATCCTGTTTCCATTGATAATCCTTGAGATTTTCTACAACTTGGAGTCCACCTGTGGTAAATTCAATTGATTTGGAAAGGCACATACCTGTCTATATAAGGTCCCACAGATGACAGTGTCAGAGCAAAAACCAAGCCATGAAATTGAAGGAATTGTCTGTAGAGCTTCGAGACAGGATTGTGTCGAAGCACAGATATGGGGAAGGGTACAAAAAAATAAGGTCCCCAAGAACACATCCTTCTTAAATGGAAGACGTTTGGAACCTCCAAGACTCTCCCTAGAGCTGGCCGCCAGGCCAAACTGAGCAATCGGGGGAGAAGGGCCTTGGTCAGGGAGGTGACCAAGAACCCAATGGTCACTCTGACAGAGCTCTAGAGTTCGTCTGTGGAGATGGGAGAACCTTCCAGAAGGACAACAATCTCTGCAGCACTCCAACAATCAGGCCTTTATGGTCGAGTGGCCAGATGGAAGCCCCTCAGTAAAAGGCACACGGCAGCCCGCTTGGAGTTTGCCAAAAGGCACCTAAAGACTCACAGATCATGATAAATAAGATTCTCTGGTCTGATGAAACCAAGATTGAACACTTTGGTCTGAATGCCAAGCGCCAAGTCTGGAGGAAACCAAGCACCATCTCTACGGTGAAGCATGGTGGTGGCAGCATCAAGCTGTGGGGGGATGTTTTTCAGCGGCACAGACTGGGAGACTAGTCAGAATTGAGGCAAAGATGAACTGATCAAAGTACAGAGACATCCTTGTCTCTAGAGCGCTCAGGACCTCAGACTGGGGCGAAGGTTCACCTTCCAACAGGACAACGACCCTATGCCCACAGCCAAGACAACGCAGGAGTGGCTTCGGGACAAGTCTCTGAATGTCCTTGAGTGACCAGCTAGAGCCCGGACTTGAACCAAATAGAACATCTCTAGAGAAACTTCAAAATAGCTGTGCAGCAACGTTCCCCATCCTACCTGACAGAGCTTGAGAGGATCTGCAGAGAAGAATGAGAGAAACTCCCCAAATACAGGTGTAGGCTGTAATTGCTGCCAAAGGTGCTTCAACAATGTACTGAGTAAAGGGTCTGAATACTTATGTAAATGTGATGTCATTTTTATATCATTAGTCATTCTAGGGTATTGTTTGTAAATTAATGAGGGAAAAAAAACAATTTAATAAATTTTAGAATAAGGCTGTAACACAAAAAAGTCAAGGGTTCTGAATACTTTCTGAAGGCACTGTACATGACATATTTCAGTAGTTCTCTTGGCTCTACAAAATTATTAAGTTACCACTTGACAATAATACTCGTAAAGTGGCTTGTAAATATTTTAGTCAATGGGGTCCAGGTCTCGAATAGGAGTGTGGTTAAATTAAGTGGAATATGTCCCTTAAGTATGGTCATTGTCCCTTGGTCATCCGGTGTCCGGCCATGCATCTTGCTGAATGACCAGATGGAGCAGAAGGTCAGACACCAGGTGCACGGAGATGTGACAAGAAACATTATAATGGCCCTTGTTAATAGCCTCTCTCTCAGTTCCCATTCTGTGGGAGATAATGACATGGTCATTTCTGAGTCTTGTTTGTCCAGCGTGCATGATATGAGGTCGCAGGAGAAGGGGTTAAAAGGTGTGGGTTGTGTTCTGCTGCTGGCTCATTGGTCGGGCCATCAGCGATGTTACGGAGAGCTGCAGGATCGATTCCCAGCCATGTCTGCCGTAGCATCCATACAGTAGGCTATTCTTAGTTGCAGGTTGAGAAATGGGCTGTGTAGCAGGTGCTGTAAATCTTCATGTTCTCTGTGTCATGTTGTGGTGTTGGATGTGGGCGTGAGCTATCTGGGAAACAGTCCATGTTTCATGCCTGAGAAGGTTATACACAATACCAGTGCCAACAGAAAGCCTGGATTTAAAATGGATTACATGTAGATTGTGTGTGACTGGCCTACACCCAATACCCTATAATGTCAAAGAGGAATTATGTTTTTAAGTATCCAGACCCTTTGTAATGGCAAGCCTAAATAAGTTCAGGAGTAAAAATGTCCTTAACAGGTCACCTAATAAATTGCATGGACTCACTGTGTGCAATACCCGTGTTTAACATGATTTTTGAATGACTTCCTCATCTCTGTACCCCACACATTCAATTATCTTTAAGGTCCCTTGGTCAAGCAGTGAATTTCAAACACAGATTCAACCACAAAGACCAGGGAGGTTTTCCAATATCTTGCAAAGAAGGGCACCTGTTGGTAGATGATTAAAAAATAAGCAGACATTGAATATTAATAGCATTCATTGAATATTGAATATGCATAAATTAACTTAATGTCCTGAATAAAAAACGTTATGTTTGGGGCAAATCCAACACATCACTGAGTACCCCTCTTCATATGGTGGTGGCTGCATCATGTTATGTGTATGCTTGTCATCGGAAAGGACTAGGGAGTTAAGGATAAAAATAAATGGAATAGAGTTAAGCATAGACAAAATCCTAGAGGAAAACCTGGTTGTCTGCTTTCCAACAGACACGGGGAGACAAATCCACCTTTCAGCAGAACAATAACCTAAAACACAAGGACAAACATACTGGAGTTGCTTACCAAGATTACTTTGAATGTTCCTGAGTGGCCTAGTTACAGTTTTAACTTAAATTGGCTTGAAAATCTATGGCAAGACTTGAACATGGAAGTCTAGCAATGACCTCAACGCAATCAAACACCTTTGGGATGAATTGGAACGCCGACTGCGAGCAAGGCCTAGTCACCCAACATCAGTGCCTGACCTCACTAATGCTCTTGCGGCTGAATCGAAGAAAGTCCCAGCAGCAATGTTCCAACATCTAGTGGAAAGCCTTCCCAGAAGAGTGGAGGCTGTTATAGCAGCAATGTTCCAACATCTAGTAGAAAGCCTTCCCAGAAGAGTGGAGGCTGTTATAGCAGCAAAGAGGGGACCAACTTTTGGTCATGCAGTGTATGTAAATGAGATATTTCATTTTCAATAAATTTGCCCGCTGAGGTGGGAGGGACATAATACGAACTGACAGGTGGCACCGTGAGTACTAGGGATAAAACTCCCATCGGCCAAGGCAGGGAACCAGCCTGCTGATCTCCTGCATGCCTCCTGCACCCAGGTAGGACTGGACTGACCAACACTATTCAGTAGCTACTATCTAAAACCAAAAGCTAGGACTGGTTATACTACCTTACTGATAATACAAATTTAAATACTAAATGTGGAGGCTGAATGTGGTAAACCTTCAAAGCCACCCTAGCTAACACCTAACAGTCAGGCCTAAACTGTAGGTTATATTTGTCATTCAAAGAGTGGTTAGGTAAAGGAGAGCCAGGCTCAGCTTCACATGCCCATTATCTTTAGGGGAAATTACGCAATGCTTAAAAAAAAGAAGCTAAATCCCCTGATATGAACTCACGAGTCACATCAGGAGGTGATTAGGTGTCAGTAAAGGAGCAACTGGACAGTGAGATATTACACGCAAGTTTGCTGTAGTTTGTACTGTAGGCGACATACTTTGTCCTTAACTATAGCAAAAAAGATAGATAGTAAAATCCAACAAGAAACACTGTGTGAAGTGACTCCAGTTATTTAATTGATTTCTTTATTTGTCCTTCAGGGAAATGCACGGTTCAGCAATGCTACTACATACAAATAGCCATACAATAGCAATTTATTTTTTGTTTCAAGGTGTTTAATAAATTCGGACATATGATATACTAGGACGAGTGTGTAATTTATACTCGTTTGCAGTTACACTCTTAGATTAAAAGGTTCTGGATAGAACCAAAAAGGGTTCCATGCTTGCGTCATATATGGCACCCCTTAAGGTTATATACAGAACTGAAATTGGTTCCATATAGAACCCTATATGGAACCCAATGGTTCTCTATGGAACCAATGTTGGGTCAGTGAAGAACCCTGGGGTCTGATCAAAGAACCCTGCAAAAGGGTTCTATATTGAACCTATAAGGTTGCCATACAGTATATGAAGCAAACAATACAACCTTTTTGGTTCTATCCAGAGCCTTTTGTGTAGATTCTGCAGTTGGCAAAATACTCAACACTGCTCATCCATTTTCAAATTAAAAACATAAGCCACAAAGTAATGACTCTGAACAGCTGCTTGTTTCTGGTCCAGGAAAACTACTGCACATCCATTGCAGAAAGAAAAACACATGGTTTTGCATAGCTCCGTTGTAATGTAGATAAGGCACTTCATCAAGTACTTGATTCAGGCATTTTTATCATATAATCAACATTTCCCCTGGTTTAAGTCCTCTATAATCAATACTTCATATCTGAAAGCACATTACTCGAACAACATTTTTTTTAACTTTGTTAAATCACATACAGTATGCTCTCTGTAAAAATCTGCCCACCTATCTTTTGGCATAAGTCTCATTTTCAACATTCTTGAAATATTGAAATAGTCTTCTTGTGCATATTGCAACAGGCCAAGACTCACACGTTGTCCCATAACCCCACACAACCCAGTGTTTCTCAAAAAGACCAATAATTGTGCAATGGTTCGGGGTTATGTGGAGGAAAAGGCAACACGTTGTCAAAAATAAAAAGACAAAAATGTTCAAAACTGAAATCTGTCTGGGCAGGTTGTAATATAGTCACGTTCTTGGAGGTTGGTACTGTACCAAAGGTAACATGTACAGGTACATTTGACGTTGATGTGAAAATGGTTATTCCATCACATGGAAGATAGCATCTCCCCTCTCCTCTAGTCTCACACATTTAGAGGAGGCAATAGGCCGGTGAATGGTTACCAACCGTCATCAGCTAGCTGTTAGGAGGAAGTGGGAGTGTACCTGGAGCAGCTCTTTGTAGGACTGTAGTCCAGTCCGTAGGATGACAGCGACCTGTCTGTCAGCTCTATCCAAGCTGGTCCTCATACTGCTTTCTGAAACAGTCTCCAGCAGGGAAAAAGTCCCAGAGCCTCTCCTGATACATCTTCCACACGTATGACTCCTGGAGGAAGCAGACAAAAAGACTGGTCAATCTATAGCAGCAAATGAGCCGAGCCTAAAAACTGGTGAGTCACAGTTAACTTTGGGTCCTGAAATGACAACCTTTTCACAGGACAAAGGGGTCAAAAGAGTGACAAGCGCCATACCTGACCGGTGTGTTCTGTCTCATCTTTGTTGATAAGATACATCAGGAAAAACCTGTCAAGTCAAATAGATTTGAGATACATGAAAATTACCACTTGATCCACAGTCATATTTCACTTGCATCATTCAACATCTCAAAGATCAACTGACCTCTTTCACAACTACAAATGGCTATAGCAGGAGGAAATTAAAGCCTCATTCGAGCATAATGTTCTTGATGATCTTATCAATCATCCATGTGTCTTATCCTCAACCATCAGAGTACTGAGTACTGAGTTCCACTGCACACCAAATCAAAATGTATGATGCATACATAAGATGATATCACACACCTATTTTCCAATCAACCTAGTAAGTAAATCAATGAGCTAGTAAGGTTAGCGTTATGTCCTCCTCCAGTTGACTGAGTGGGCAGATGAAGACCACATGGCTTCCTATTTTCCAGCTAGCTAGCACAGAAACAATAGATGAGCACTGAGCTTATAGAGGGTGGAAGAATGCTGGCTGATGGGCACTGTTTATTTATTTTTTACTGGGGCATAGATACCATCAACTGTTGTGTAAAAGCCATCCATCAGGTGGTTTAATAGTAAACAAGTGGGTATAAATATGCAGGAAGACGAAAGACCTGTCGGCTAATTGATACTTCAGAGACAAAAAAAGTCTAGCTTTTAAGTGCCGGGTTACATTCAGTCTAGATACTCACAGGTAGTTGGCCAAGTTGTGCTCTTGTAAGGTGTGTGTCTCAAAGCCGTGAGGCGTCGTGTCAAAGTAGTCATTACCGATGCCACAGATGAAACATTTGGTCTGAGGAAAAAAATTGATGAAACACTCAAACATTGTCTTCAGTTGACCTGCACTACAGATGAAAGTAAACCAAAGTCTCTCACCTCCATATCCTCTTTGACTTGCTCCTGTTGGTCTCTCAGCTCTCCAAAAGCATCAATGATCAGACCTACAGACACACAACCAGTGAAGATATCTCTTTATGGACAGGGCAACTTAACACAATTCTCCTCCCCCCCACAGCTTTTTGTATTGCAATGTAAAATATTTCAATGGTTGAACAGCGGCTGACTATGGGAAGCAGCATCACTTTAGGCAGTGGTGTAAAGTACTTAGGTAAAAATACTTTAAAGTACTACTAAAGTATTTTTTGGGAGTATCTGTACTTTACTATATATATATAGTGTTAAGGGATTTTTTAAATCAATAATGACTAATTATGTATACATTTCAATCAGGACTGACTAATCAGAATACTATTATGTTATTGTATAGATGTATTCATTTTATTTTAATACTAGGACTGAATATAATGTATGTAATTATAATCAAGAATTAGAACAATGACTGTCTGTTCCTTGGTAGAAACGAATGAACTTATCGTCAGACTGGCTAGAATGCTTATCTACACAGGAAGGCCTTGGCTTGGTCATAAATTATCTATACTGGTGGGGGTCAATGTAGGAAGGCTTGAGAACTATACTACCATTGTACCGGAGTGGAGGAGGGACAGGACAGTTTGAAACCTAATGACATCATTTTCAGTTCATAACCTGTTGTAAATTGTATCATGTTCAGTACTCTCGAGAATAAATGCTACAGATTGATTTTGAGACTGGTCTCTGTCCATTTTATGCAAATAAATTCTTAGGAGTGGGCAGAGTGTTTAATTGAATTGGTTAATTAAAACATAAAGGAATTTAATTCCTCTAACATATATATATATATATATATACACACACCAGTCAAAATGTACAATCATGTAGTAACCAAAAAAGTGTTAAAAACAAATAAAAATATATTTTAGATTCCACAAAGTATCCACCCTTTGCCTTGATGACAGCTTTGCACACTCTTGGCATTCTCTCACCCAGCTTCACCTGGAATGCTTTTCCAACAGTCTTGAAGGAGTTCCCACATTATGCAGAGGACTTGTTGGTTGCTTTTCCTTCACTCTGCGGTCCAACTCATCCCAAACCACCTCAAATTGGGTTGCGGTCAGGGGATAGTGGAGGCCAGGTCATCTGATGCAGCATTCTATCACTCTCCTTCTTGGTCAAATAGCCCTTACACAGCCTGGTGGTGTGTTGGGTCATTGTCCTGTTGAAAAACAAATTATAGTCCCACTAAGCGCAAACCAGATGGGATGGCATATTGCTGCAGAATGCTGTGGTAGCCATGCTGGTTAAGTGAGCCTTGAATTGTAAATATATTCACTGACAGTGTCACCAGCAAAGCACCCCCACACCATAACAGCTCCTCCTCCATGCTTCACGATGGGAACCACACATGCAGAGATCATCCGTTCACCTACTCTGCATCTCACAAAGACACGGCGGTTGGAACCAAAAATCTCAAATTTGGACACATCAGACCAAAGGACATATTTCCACCGGTATAATGTTCATTGCTCATGTTTCTTGGCCCAAGCAAGTCTCTTCTTCTGATTGGTGTCCTTTAGTAGTGGTTTCTTTGCAGCAATTCGACCATGAAGGCCATGATTCACGCAGTCTCCTCTGAACAGTTGATGTTGAGATGTGTCTGTTACTTGAACTCTGTGAAGCATTTATTTGGGCTGCAATTTCTGAGGCTGGTAACTAATGAACGTATCCTCTGCAGCAGAGGTAACTCTGGGTCTTCCTTTCCTGTTGCGGTCCTCATGAAAGCCAGTTTCATCATAGCGCTTGATGGTTTTTGCGACTGCACTTGAAGAAACGTTCAAAGTTCTTTACATTTCCGCATTGACTGACCTTAAAGTGATGATGGACTGTCGTTTCTCTTTGTTTATTTGAGCTGTTCTTGCCATAATATGGACTTGGTCTTTTACCAAATAGGGCTTTCTTATGTATATCAACCCTACCTTGTCACAACACAACTGATTGGCTCAAATGGATTAAGAAGGAAAGTAATTCCTTTTAAATTAACTTTTAACAAGGCACACCTGTTAATTGAAATGCATTCCAGGTGACTTCCTCATGAAGCTGGTTAAAGTGTGCAAAGCTGTCATCAAGGCAAAGGGTGGCTACTTTGAAGAATGTCAAATACATTTGTTTAACACTTTTTTGGTTACTACATGATTCCATGTGTTATTTCATAGTTTTGATGTCTTTAATATTATTCTACAATGTAGAAATGAGTACAAATAAAGAAAAACCCTTGAAGATGTGTCCAAACTTTTGACTGGAACTGAATATTGTTTTTGCCCCTTTTCATCCCAATTTCGTGATATCCAATTGGTACAGTAGTTACAGTCTTGTCCCATAGCTGCAACTCCTGTATAGACTCGGGAGAGGCGAAGATCGAGAGCAATGCGTCCTCCGAAACACGACTCTGACACACTGCTCGCTTAACCCGGAAGCCAACCACATCAATGTGTCCGAGGATACACCGTCCAACTGGCGACCATGTCAGCGTGCATTCCCCCAGCCTGCCCCAAGAGTCGCTAGAGCGCAATGGGACAAGGACATCCCGGCCGGCCAAACCATCCCCCAACCTGGACGACGCTGGGCCAATTGTGCACCGGTCTCCCGGTCATGGCCGACTGCGACACAGCCTGGGATCGAACCCGGATCTGTAGTAACTCCTCTAGCACAACTATTTTTTTTTTTTACAACTTTTACTTCACTACATTCCTCAAGAAAATAATGTACTTTTTATTCCAAACATTTTCCCTGACAACCAACAGTAATTTTTTTGATTGCTTAGCAGGACAAGAAAGTTGTCAAATAATTCACGTACTTATCAATAGAACATGTGGTCATCACTACTGCCTCTGGCCTGGTGGACTCACTAAACACAAATAGTTTTGAAATTATTTATACTTTTACTTTAGATACTTAGTATATTTGAGCAATTACATTTACTTTTGATACTTAAGTATATTTAAAACCAAATACTTTTAGACTTTTACTCAAGTAGGATTTTACTGGGTGACTCACTTTTACTTGAGTAACTTTCTATTAAGGTATCTATACTTTTACTTGTTTTAGGGTACAGGCTGTATCTGTCTGTGTGTTCTAGACTTACTGTGAGGTGAGCAGTCAGTTTGCGTGCCTGTGGGAGAGACATGAGGCTGACTGATTGTCTCTGTCTGAGGTGGAAAAACCATTGGAAAGTTTGAGGCTTTCTGACTGTGAGAGAAACATTAAGGGCCTGTGTGTAAGGGCCTGGTGGAGACTAGTGGAGACAGACAGACCGAGTTATGGGTCTCTCTCTATGGGTGATTAATCCCCTCCCTACACAGCCCGTTTCACAGCCCCTTCCAGCCCATAGGGAGCAGGGTGACTTTGACACCAGGGAGCCAGAGTGACACTGACCCTGCTGGGTCTCACCCTGGTCCCCTTCGCTGTCCCAGATACTGCCTCCTGTGATCCAGATTAGTACAGTACGTACCCTGTATGATGGCCAGCAGGATGACGATGACAAAGAAGAAGAAGGTGATGTCGAAGAGGATGCGGTAGAGCTCGTACGGGTCGCCCGCGGGGTCCTCGATCTCATCCCCGATTCCACCCCCTGCCCTCACACCAACGTACATGTGGAACAGGTAGCACTGATGGAGGAGAGAGAGACAGAGAGAAGGTGAGAAAGAGAGTGACGCTGAATGGAAATGCAATAGATCAATTCACAAGGCACCAAACAGGATTGTTAAACTGGGCTGGTGTTAAATTTATTGATTTATTTTTTAACTAGTGTGGCCTCCACATTATGATGTTAGTGGAAAAATCCAAGGACTCACAGTCATCATGTCGTCACACTTCATATCGGGCTGGTTGTCATCCTCACTCTTGTTGTAGAATTTGCGGAAGAAGTTGAAGGCCACCACAGTGTACAGATAGACCACCACCGCCAGGAGACCTACAGTCAGAACCAGCTGAGACAGAGAATACCTCAGGTTACTTCCACTGTGATGTACTTTATCTCTATGGTTAATACCAAGGCAGAACTAGAGCTCTGACTCAACACTGACCCCTGTTGCCTGGTGGCCAAACTGCACCCACCTGTTTGCCATTGTGGGTGACCGAGGACAGTATGGTCCGGAGGGTCTTGAAGCCCATGGCGATGTCCAACAGATGGGCAGCGAAGAAGAAGTTGTTGTAGTGACCCAGGATGGACATGGTGGTGTACCACACCAGGTACAGGAATGACTGCAGGGACACACAACATAGAAACAGATCAGTCAGATCAAGTCAACAATAATGTGGTGTTATCATATACCAAATGATGCTCTTTGTAAATGTGGAACACTTACATTGTCTGTAAACACCACACCCATTTTCCAGCACTGGTACTTGGTGTCAATAGAGCTCAACCTGTCAAAAGAGGTGGATTGATGTGAATTGTACTGTTTTTGACTTCACTCTGTGTATGCTAACTCGACAACTCTATTATAGGCCACTCTCCCAGGGTCTCACCAGGACACCAGCGATGCCTCCTTCACCACCGTCTCCTCTGTGGGGTTGAAGTCCAGAGCACTCTTATCCAGCCCCAGCAGCTCTGCTATCCTCTCTGCTCCATACAGATCTCCATACTTATTGATCACCTAACAGCAGCAGGCCATGAAACAAGGAGAAACAGAGTAAATAGTAGAAAAAGTATGTGCATGTTCAAGTCATATTGATCTGGTGAATAATTCATAAAAATTCCACCAATAATTAATTAAATACTGTCTACTTACCTTGCGTTTCACAAACTTGTCCCAGTAGTTATTAGGGAAGGAACTACACAAAAGAGGATGGTAAATATCATTATTACAATGAGAAGGTACAAGACAGGGAGTTAAACAAAAACCTTGGTATAAACAAGTAAACCACAATCTGAAAACTACATTCAAATACCAAAAAGTTGATGATTATAGTTTGCGGGGACGATTATAGTTTGTGGTGACGATTATAGTTTGCGGTGATGATTATAGTTTGCGGTGATGATTATAGTTTGCGGTGATGATTATAGTTTGCGGTGATGATTATAGTTTGCGGTGATGATTATAGTTTGCGGTGATGATTATAGTTTGCGGTGATGATTATAGTTCGCGGTGATGATTATAGTTCGCGGTGATGATTATAGCTTGCGGTGATGATTATAGCTTGCGGTGATGATTATAGCTTGCGGTGATTATAGTTTGCGGTGATGATTATAGTTTGCGGTGATGATTATAGTTTGCAGTGATGATTCTAGTTTGATTCTAGTTTGCGGTGATGATTCTAGTTTGCGGTGATGATTCTAGTTTGCGGTGATGATTATAGTTTGATTATAGTTTGCGGTGATGATTATAGTTTGCGGTGATGATTATAGTTTACGGTGATGATTATAGCTTGCGGTGATAATTATAGTTTGCGGTGATGATTATAGTTTGTTGTGATGATTATAGTTTGCGGTGATGATTATAGTTTGCGGTGATGATTATAGCTTGCGGTGATGATTATAGTTTGCGGTGATGATTATAGTTTGCGGTGATGATTATAGTTATGCTCTATATGACTTACGGGGTGTTGATGACGAGGCGGTCCCACTGCCCTTTGATGTCATCGTCTGACGGCTGCTCTGTGATGTAGAGGCCGTCAAATTCCAACTTCCTGGCGATCTCCTTCTCTCTCTTGAACACCACCAGAGGCACCTTGGGGACACGGACAGACACACAGACAGAACATTAGATCACAGCCCCACAAGGTACTGTCTGAGATAATATCATCACACGCTGGTGTTTACCAAATACACCTTCAGAAAAAGGGGGAATAATGTATTGATGGTAGATTAGTTCCCATATTACAATATAAAGGACTTCTTGAAAACTGCTGTGTTTATTACTAGTCCATTATAATGATGAAACATTTATTCTCAAGGGATATTATAAATATTTTGGTATGTGTGCATATAAGTTAGTTATCTGTATGTGTGTGTTTGAAAACTGTACCTTAAGGTAGTAGTATCCCACCACACACAGGAAAGAGATGACTGTGTGTAGTATGGCCAAGAAGCGCAGTGTAGGTGCCATGTAGCCGGTGCTCTCCTGCAGGACAAAATACTCCATCCCACCTTCATCATCCTGTTCATCAGTAGCTCCACCTCCATTCCAGGGATCTGGATCATCGTCATCCCCGTCATCTCCAGTCACCTGACATAACACACGCTCAGTGTATATCCATGACAGCCCAATAGTAACACTGTGCTCTATTTGATTAGATAGGGTTTGACTTACTTTGTAGAAGAGCAGAATAAAGTTTATGGCAAATGCAACAAACAATGCCAAGAAACGCAGGTTGTAGAAGTTTCTGGCCAGATAGTTCTGAAAAACACATACAAGCATATATTAGACAATAATATGCCATACAGCATGCAACACCACAAACACTAATGTGCTATTATGATAACAGGGCTAAATGATGTGAATGGGTATAGCATCAGTGTGTGGTTTCACCAGCATCTTGGTCTGGTAGATGTCCAGACTAGAGAAGAAGCTGGCCATGAACTCCTCTGGAGACTCTTTCTTCAGTCCCGGTCTCTTCTTGGGGGCCTTCTTCTCCTCCGGTGAGGGCTCTGGGGGAGCATCCTCTTTGACTTTGTCCTGGTCCTTCTTCTCCCCATCCTCTGGGCTGTAGACACAAACACACACCATTAAACAGGGTGATGCACAGACAGACCAACAGACAACAAGCACCCTCACCAAATCAGTTCCGCTTCCAGCAGGAGCAAACACAAATGCTGTTACGGCTCAGTCAGGTAGGGAATCTTGTGTTCACACTGAGAATCAAATCAAAGATCAAGGACGCATTAGGCCACTCACTCTGATTTCTCTGGCTCGGCTTTGTGGTCTCCGTTGGTAGGCTCCTTAGTCGCAGCCTCCTTCAAGAAACACATGGAATCCTGGTAAACCCATTCATGTTCATAATGGAAATAAATAAATAAAAACTTTGGTACACTTTTTCTGTGAGCATACTGATGGACAAATCTGAAGAAATGTTTTAAAATCGCCAAAGCGTTTGTCTACAATGTGAGCGTTTGATATTGTACTATATTTAGTCTTTGGGGTTACTGTTTTTTTTATATACACATTTCATGAATCAAACCATGTGAATATATGTTCCAAATTCAATTCCAAGACTGTTGGAAAAGCATTCCAGGTGAAGCTTAGCAAGAGGATGCTAAGCTTTCAAGGCAAAGAGTGGCTACTTTGAAAAATGTCAAATATAAAATGTTTTGATTTGTTTAACACTTTTTTGGTTACTACATGATTCCATATGTGTTATTTCATAGTTGTGACGTCTTCACTATTACTCTACAATGTAGAAAATAGTACAAAAAAAAAAAAAACATATATGCTCTGACATATACCGTGAACTGTGGGACCTTATATAGACAGGTTTGTGCCTTTCCAAATCATGTCCAATAAATTGACTTTACCACAGACTTTACCACTTCATTCAAGTTGTAGAAACATCTCAAGGATGATCAATGGAAACAGGATGCACTTGAGCTCAATTTCGAGTCTCATAGCAAAGGGTCTGAATACTTATGTAAATAAGGTATCTTATTTTTTTTAGACATTTGCAAACATTTCTAAAGACATATTTTCGATTTTCATTATGGGGTAGTGTGTGTAGATTGATGAGGAAATGTTTTTATTTAATCCATTTTAGAATAAGGCTGTAATGTAACTTGTTTGCTGAAGCGCGAAGGCCCATCTGAACTCCCTCCTGTATTCACATGACTTGATTAATTAAATGTGTAAAAAAAAAAATTCACTCAATGTGTCCAAAGACTAAATACAGTGTGATACAGAAACTGCTGTAGGTCACAAACAACAATGAGTCGAATCATACATTTGGCATATTTAGAACAGGTCAAATAACAATACTATATGGTTTTAGTCCTTTGAATGATTTTCACATTTTCTCCAAATTCTAACTTTGACTGACACTGTCAATGTGGCCTGTCTATAGACACCAAATGTCATGCATTTACACCAAACAGAATTTGTTCTGTGGCACATTGAGAAGAATGGCTTAAACTACAGTTCATTTTCAGTGACATACACATAACAGAGGCCTGATTTTACACAGATAACCATTACTCTTGTAATAAATCTGAATGTGTGATTTCTGAGGATATTCAGATACCTTGGCCTTCTTCTGCTTGACGGCACTGGCTAAAGAGGGGGCGTCGACCCCCACCACCTCACCCATGTCCCCCAGACCTGGCTCGGGCGCATGCTTTCCCCCCTGGCTCTTGGTTTGGATGTTAAGCAGCTCAGCCATCAGATCTGCCTCTGCCTTGTCCCCCTGGCCCATGTGGCCCATCTCTGCCACAGATGACGCCTCACTCGCCTCCATCTTCTCTGTCTCCAGCACATCACCATGGATACCAAACTGTGTGGGGTCGGGCATGTTCCCCAGGATGTCTGTGACCTTCATGTTCTTGGCCCCCTCCACCAGGCCCCCGCCAAACATGGAGGACCACAGGATATGGAAGAAGCCCCACACCAGGTTGTAAAGGAAGCGGAAGACGCCAGTGATAATCATCCAGAAGAATGAGAAGAAGCCTTGGACCATCTCCCTCACACTCATCTTCCTGAACCTCCTGTACTGCCGCCTCATGCTTTTGAAGGTCAGCAGCTGGCGGAAGCTGAACAGGTTCTTCCTCATGGAGACGCAGGAGTTGGTGAAGGCGGAGTGAGACTCCATCATGCTCTCCTCCTCTTCCTCCTCAGGCTCCTCCGTCACACTCTGGCTGTCCTCGTCGTCCTCCTCGGGACGCTCCACTGCGTCAGGCTCAGAGATCTGTGAGGCCAGCTGCATCTCAAATATGGTGTCCTCACAGAAGTTGACAAACAGCTCCATCTTCTCGCTCTCTCCACCCTCATTCACCACGTCAAAGATAAACTGTCTCTTAGACTCTTTGACTTGGGGCTTCTCCCACTGTGTACGACTAGACTCGCTGATCTCAAAGTAGACCCTCTCGATGCGCTTGGCTCCACCCATAATCTCTATGCGGCCCAGGTAGGGCTCGAAGTAGTTTATCACGCTCTCGGCCAGGTCCAGGAAGGTGGCCAGACGGGCGTCGTGAGGCATGTGTTCTGACAGGTTGGTGAGCAGGACCGCCACGTTAAAGCCAATGTCCTTGGCCGGCTCATGAAAGCGCTTCACAAACTCCTCGTAGTTGAACATGTCGTTCTCATCAGCCTCGGCACAGGAGAGCAAGAACTCGATCTCTGACTGGGAGTACTGCTTCTGGTTCTCCATGGACTTCTGGAACTCCTTCTTGGAGATCACTCCCTTGCTCTCCGGGTCGTACTCCTTGAAGTTGTCCGATGTGGTCAGGTCTTTGAGTTTGAGGAACATGTCGAAGAACTTGAGGATCATCTCCACATTGCTGGAGGACTCCACCAGGGTGTCCACCATCTGTTTCCCGATGGTTCCATTGACAACGTTACCTGTGGGGTTACTAAAGTTTAGAACACGTGTCAAACACAAAGGATTCGGTCCGTGACACATTTCTATCTGTCCCACGCAATGATTTGGGTTGTCAATTCATTTTGGCCTGCTTACATACTGCCGTGCTGCACTACAAGTTAGCAAGCACTGCCAGCATGCAGCACGACAAACGGTAGTGGATTGCCATACCCACATACAAGCCAGCCAGTGCGCTGTATCATATAATCACTAATGGCACTGACCAAATCTTCTACCGGACCGAAAGTTTATAAGTGTTGTAGGCTAAATGTCCATGCCAAGTTCTGGTTCCAACGGGTCTTTGCTGTAGCCTACAGAACATGTCATCTTGGTTGTCAAAAAGTTATAAGATGAAGTATTCACATGTGGGTATAAATTACTACTAGGACAATAGGACACAAGCGAGTATACATGAGTCAACAGCTGAGTCATCTACTTTATGAAATTAAGATGACATTTGTCATTGTTTTAAGATGGTCATACCATGGATCATTTAGCTTTGTTTTAGAATTTTAGGACCCCTTTAGGTATCAAAACTGCCTTCATACTTCCATTTATTTTTTTAAACCGGTACCTGTTAGTCACAGGAGTCGTAGAGCAAATCGGAAAAAACATCGTGTTCATGAGAATCTCCCCTTTCCATAGAGTCTTGTAAGTCAAATCGTTTGGATGCTTCAGACATTTTCGTGAGAAGATCGATTTTCGGGTCTGAGAAACACCGTTCTAGTTCTGACACATTTTACCGGAGGAAAATGTGGATTGAGAAGCATCCAATGCAAAAAAAACATTGATATCTCTAGATTAAATTGACAGATTTGGATGATTATTTTATTATGTTACTTATGGCAAAAACGAAAGTAGGGTGGTTGGTCAGGGTTGATGAGTAGGTGTTTGACGCGAACATCTAGCAACCCAACGGATGCAATTTTGAATCTTATCACGGACAACATTAGCATTTTAGCTAATTAGCAACTTTCCCCTATGTACTACTTTTTAGCTACTTTGCAACTACTTAGCATGTCAGCTAACCCTTCCCTAACCATAACTATTATAGCTAACCCTAACCTTAACCCTTTAAGCTAACTCCTAAACTTAACCCTAACCTCTAAACCCTATCCTAGCTAACGTCAGCAACCTAGCTAGAATTCTTAGCATATCGTATGTTTTGCAGATTCGCAACATATAGTACGTTTTGCGAATTCGTAACATATTGTATGTTTTGCAACTTTCAATATATAATACATAATGTTATTCATAACATATATGAAATGGGTGATGGACACCCACAAATTAATACATCTAAAAACCTGTTTTCGTTTTGTCATTATGGGGTATTGTGTGTAGATTGATAAGGATTCTTTTTTATTTAATCAATGTTAGAATAAAGCTGTAAGCAACAAAATGTAGAAAAAGTGAAGGGGTCTGAATAATTTCAGAATGCACTGTATATATCTCTTGTTTTAATATGTTCAAATGCTATATATAGCACCCTATGTACATCTCGGGGCGGCAGGGTAGCCTAGTGGTTAGAGCGTTGGACTAGTAACCGAAAGGTTGCAAGTTCGAATCTCCGAGCTGACAAGGTACAAATCTGTCGTTCTGCCCCTGAACAGGCAGTTAACCCACTGTTCCTAGGCCGTCATTGAAAATAAGAATTTGTTCTTAACTGACTTGCCTAGTAAAATGTTAAAAAAATAAGTGGACATTATAAAGGGACCTATTATTTGAAATAAAACAATGGCCAGTTTGGGTCACAGTTGTATGCAGGCGTTTTGATGTTGTAAAAACAAACATAATATGTCAGGCCCACAAATTCGTTGTGTTTTTTCAATACGGCCCGTGGTCTGATTGAGTTTGACACCCCTGGTTTAGAACAAACAATAGAAAGTACAAAGTAACCATAATACAATCTGTTAATTGAATTGTCCAAGTAGAATGGATAGGTGTTTGATGTCATGTAATATCATTTCAAGTAAATAGATCTCTTTAAAGGGTTTTAGGCACAAAATTGATAAAATAGATAGAGCATATGCTGGTAGCGAGTGTTCTATCAGTGCCTCTAGATATGACCACGAGGTGTTCCGTGATGAGTCACGACTGAGATGAAAAGGTAATAGAACCTTCCAGAAGGGAGAGCATCATCACGATCATGTCCTTCTGCAGGTCCAGCAGCTCCTTCAATAACTCAATCTGACTTGAATCCTGGGGGAGAGGAAACGAAAGCAACTTTGTGACACATCCTTCACCACATCAAAAAGGTTAGCGCAGCTCTCTGTCTGGGGCCAGTCCGCCGCTAATATCCCAGCATGGCATTTGGAGAGATCAAGGCCCTCTGAGAGCGCTAGGTCCCAGCCATCCATCAGCACACAGGCTAATGTCATTCTGTTGGGCCCAAGCAGATGGCTGGGAGGGGCTGACTCATTTTGGGCCTCCTTTGAGCCGGCTCACAGCACATAATAAATCTGATGAGGGACTTTGATTAGCTTAATCAAAACGCGCCCAGCCGCCCTGTCAATCTGTCCACCTGCAAACAGCCCTGCCCCTCTGGATAACCCTGAGATAAACTAAGACGGTACAAGAAGTTTCATTCTGATCCCATCTGGGTTATTGGCTACAAAGCACATCTAAGGTGTCTGGCTGTGCGAGTGATGGATCTTTCAAATTAAGGCAGAGAGAAAAGCCTGTCAACTAGGCAGAGAGAAAAGCCTGTCAACATGCTGCAGAGTACATCTCTGAGTTAAGAGAGACCTCTAGTGGCAACACCGCAGATTGTTGAACTCTATCCACATATAGTTTGATGTTGCATCACATGAATCAGATTCTATTCAATTTCATATCTGATGACATAGATTGAATATTGGTTGAGTAAAAGTAAGTTGATTAGGAAATTGTACTGAGTTGTATTACCTGTGACAGCTTCATCTGCATATTGGCAAACACATGCAGGAATCCCACCACTGCATCCCATAGCCTGCTGTGTGCCAGACTCTGCTGGTTCCCAATACACGGGCCCTGGCGTCACAAAGAGAAGATCACTAAAGTCAAGACAATTGGATCACCATGATTAACCATACAACACATTCCTGTCTGTGAAGGCTAGTTTCTTCCAACCCAAGAGTCTTGTGTTACCTGTATGTACTCAGTGAGAGAGTTGAAAATCTGCTTGGCCACAGCCAGGGCTTTGGAGAAGTTCCGCTGGCCAGCCTCATCCATGATGTCTTTCCCAGAGTAGTACCAGTAGAAATCACTGATGGATTCCTAATATTGGACAAATCAACATGGAACACATGATACTGTAAACAGACATTACACACAAAGCATATACGGAGTGAAGGTGGGGGATAGTATTTTACCTGCAGACGGAGCAGGTAGTCCACAGTGCTGATGATGATATTTACTGTGGTCGTGTTCCCTGTTTGAGTCCGCAGGAAGTTTTGAAAGTCTGAAGAAAGAGAAAGTGGTCAAATACCAATGAATGGTTAGAGGATCAGGTAATGATATACATAGTACATTGTGGGCAGTAAACACAAATAATACGGATCAGAACTAAATACACAAGTCACAGGTAGGCTAGAGTACCTTAACCGGTATTGAGGTAAGGTGTTCTAGAAAGTTTGGACGTACCGTTGTTGTGTCCCTCACAGAGCAGTTGCAGAAACCTAAAGAGATCCTTAGTGAACTCATCATTTTGCAGTACTTTGGAACCTGGACACAGGAGATGAGATTGACGACTGTCCCCTTTGGTTAGGAGGGGGCTAGAAATCAGGCCATCCCCCTCAACCTGATCTAACACAAGCTTACAAAATGGCTAGCATAACTTTCACTTCAATACAAAGCTGCTGTCTAGTCCTCAAGCTCATAGACTAGGAGATGTTTGTTATGAAAGTATATGCTCCCTCTATGAGATATTAATATCACTTTGACTTGATATACCGTACATACTGTATGCAGGGAAGGATGTTCAGTATACAACTGCATGGCAGAGCTTTGTTGTTCTGTACTTCAGATACAAGCAAAGCTTTGGGAATGTTATTCTTATTCCTAATTTACTTTATCAAGTAATATTGGTTAGTAGTATCAACAAAAAAGAGACAGACAAGTTTCCAGATAGACCACAAGCACTAACTTTGTATAGGAGACCACAAGCACTAACTTTGTATAGGAGACCACAAGCACTAACTTTGTATAGGAGGAGACCACAAGCACTAACTTTGTATAGAAGGAGACCACAAGCACTAACGTTGTATAGGAGGAGAGAGAGTTAAGAGTCAGTCTGGGTCTGATGCTATGGATTGAACAATCTGACCATATGTCTTATTGGAGCATGCATTTGTTCCTTCAGATCAGTATTTTATTATTACATTCCAGACAGAGGGGAGGGAGAAGGGGTGGGAGCCGGACGGAGAGCAATCAGGATGGCAGCATTGCGAAATGAGTAGAATCTAAACCATGTATTTACCCCGCTCACTCACGTTGACTGCGACCGATGAGTTAAAATATGATAAGAAGAAACAAACAAAAAAAAGCAGACATAAGCAAAGGAGAAGACATTGAGTTTCAATAAGAAGTAAGGAAGAAGAGATCCATATCGACATCACTTTAGGCGTTGGACATACAGTAGACATGCGGTTAAGAGTCTCAGGTAGGTAGGTCTACAGGTTCTGCTGCACAGTTTGGCAGGACTGGTGTGGGACAGGGGGTGAGAAACACTACAGGATTGCAGTCACCATCACTTATGCCTGGTTACATGAGGTGGGAATGAGCTGGAGTATCTAGGAGAACATAGCCATTTACTGTATGCACTCCATTAGATCCAACCGCTTCGATGGTGGGTGATCTATTGTGTATAGATCTGTTTTCTATCTTGTTGACAGACAGTGCTCAGATGTCACATGACTGAGGAACATACAGTAGCACGGGCTCATGAACACAGACACAATGACATGCGTGACAATGAGATGAGCTTTTTCATCACAAACATAAGAGCGAACGTGGTGCGCTAATGCTGCACCATGTATCTGTAGTAGCCCTATCACAGGCCTTCTTCTAACACAACAATGGCATGGGCCAATCATTAGCTGGTGGGTTGGACATCGGCTGACCAATCGTAATGACAGGTGGTGTATCCTTATGGACTGCTGTTATTGCTTGCTTATAAATATGAAGGAATAGCCTCCAGATGTAATCTTGACATGACCTCCATCACAAGGTTCAGTAAGTCTCCATTAATGAATTCAGTTTCTCTCTGGGCCGATTCAGAATTTCCAACAAGGTGTTAATAGGAACACAGTGACCACCTGGTGTAGCACAAGCAATAAAAGCAACCCACCAAAAATCATATTAGTTGAATAATGACATTTTAGACAGGCTTTGTCTGTGAGCATTAACTGGTTGGTAATCAGAAGACAGGCAATTTATGACCGTGTGGCTGGGTGAGAGGAAGTGGGAGGGGTCAGATGAAATCAACATGGAGTCTTTAGAATTATATATTTTTTATCTACTTAATATTTATATTTTATACTTTAAGGTTTTAGACATTACAAATCTGTACGGAGTATCATGGTTCAGCATTCGCCAATAGCACCAAGTGGACTTGACTCTCAAAGGTAAGAAAATAAATTGTTATCTTATAATCAAAACACATCTACAATTACTTTTCATTAACACAAAACAATTCTAAGATATGCATGTATTTAATATATCAGAATTCAAATGTCATTCCTTTCTGACAGGAAAGAGAGATTACTGTGCATATGTCTGTCTGAGGTAGTCTAGTGTTTCCTCTCACTTACTTGATCCTTCCTCAGTCACCATCCCAAGACCTTCCGCTTTGTTTTGCCTTTCAAATGCATTCAAATCCAGGACACTAATGAATTTGAAGGAAAGAGAGCCAACGTGGTTTATATCTTTTAACATGTATAGTTTTGCTCTGTTTGAATGTCAAACAGTCAAAGATTAGTTGTTTTGTGTTGTGATATCATTTTACCTGCAAGACTGCATGAGTCCTGACAAACTCTTGAAAAAGCCAGCATCTCCTTTTTCCTTCAGATAGTCAAGCATTTTCTACAAAAAAGGAAATACACAAAACAAATTGAGCTGTACTGTGCCACTGTACATACTGAAAAGATTGATATGGACCATAAATATTCTGATATACCTGCTGAACCAGTATGTTGCCTCCGTTGAGTATAGAGATGCCCAGCTTCAAGGTAAAGGTCACCATGGGCCCAAGCGTACCTAAAAAGGATAATCAGGGATCATACCGTGTGTGTGTGTGTGTGTGTGTGTGTGTGTGTTTACCTTTGCTGGCGCTAATCATCTGTAACACCATCTCAGCAGCTCCTCTGTCATGCAGTCTGGCCTGCTGGTACAGAGTCTTCTGTTTCTCCATCTCTTTTTCCTAACAGGTCAACAAACACCATGTAAACACACACCATGTAAACACACACAGCTCCTTACAAAACCATTGAAACTAGTCAAATCTAATATCTCGATGGGAGGTCCAAAACACCTCAAATGTTTTCTCTTTTCCTTCTTCATCTTCTTCTTCTTCATCTTCTGCACAACTCTAAAGACAAAAGCTTTGATAGTCAGATCTCTGTTGACCTCTACATGATACTAAAGACATGTATCCAAAAGCAGATTCATATAGGCTTTGTACCTTTGCCATCATGTCTGCATATGCAATATACAAAGGATCCTCTTCCAAAGAACTGAATGGAAAAGCAGGATAAACATGTGTGAATGAACCTTACATAACTAAACAAATATACTCCATAATAAACACATCTCTCAGGTGCATGACTAAGAATAAATGTGACACAATTACTTGTGCTCGAGGGCCTCTCCCTGTGTGGGGAGAAATGCTGCAGTGTTTTAGTTCAATGCGACAGTTTATTAGCCAAGGGATACACCGGCAATATTACATAGCACAGATGGAGCAAGCAGCAGGATGCCAGGTGCCTAGGTGTGTGTGTGTGTGTGTGTGTGTGTGTGTGTTTACCTCCGCTCAGTGAGCGCATTGTGACTGAAATGCAGGATGAGCTGATGAAGAGGGTCTGGCTGCATCTCTGCCTCCTCCTCTTCCTCCTCCTCCACCTTCAGTTGGGTCTTCTGCACAAACACCCAGCCACACATCAGAGTACCACCCTACCCTAAGACCCAATCATCTGTCATTACAGAAGTGCCCTTTACCCTCTGAGACTGACAAAATGTGCCTACACTGAGTTGATACACATTTTAAAGATCACAATAACTTTACTTTGAATTAGTGAAATTGCAAAAAATAAAATTAGTTGTTCAAATTACACTGCAACACGCTTCAGGAATAATGATTACCAAGGCCAATATACTGGGGAAAAAATGGTTTAATCAACATTGTTTCCACGTCATTTCAACCCCCAAAATATATGTGATGACATTGAATCAACATGGAAAACTGATTGGATTTGCAAAAAGTAAGGGTATGGTCTTTTTTTCACCCAACCTTTAACCTTTAACCTAAATGACATTGTGCATTTTTTTGTTGATTGCACGTTGACAACTCAACAAAATGTGAATCAAAACTAGACGTTGAACTCACGTCTGTGCCCCGTGGAAAGGTATCAAGCAGAAATATGGATAAGTTACTATCCATATGCAGTTACCATTGCCATTATATAAAACAGTCTCCTCTGTACATCACTCACCTTAGAGACAACAAGGTGTACTTGATCAACAGAAGCACATTGAAATTAAAGATGCAGAATGTGCAGTCAAACCCTGTCCCACCATGTTGCTTCATTACTAGTGTGATGGCCCATTGAATCACAGACTGAAAGCATTCCGGGTATGACATCAGCAGACCATGCAGGCCCACACACAGGGACATACACACAGTACATTTAGATGGTACAGCAGTATCAAGGTTAGCGGTGTGAAGGTGTGTGTTCAGTAGAGATAAAGGGAGGAAGATGAAAGTTAAGCATGACTCTCCATGAGCCTGATCCATACTCTATAATACTTTATACTCGTCTACCACTTTATCCCTGAGCACCACAGATACTCCCCCAATGAACAGAGGCCACCGGGAAAGGATGGGGCAAAAATAGTGGTAGAGGGAATACTATTCCACATGGTCATCTCTTTTAGGATGTAGCCTACATTTTAAATCTACCATATTTGTAAAAAGGCTTATAAAGTGTTATAGAGTGTTTATAACCATTTTTCTTCATTGCTGTTTTGATAAATGTAGCAGGTTCTTACACAGGACGGCATGGGGTTTTGAAGAATTTCAGAGATATCTAGAATCAAAGTTGTAAAGAAAGCAACCCTTACAGGGGCAGTATATCTTAATTCTTTGATTACAACAAATTCCTCAAACGACATGACTATGACACTATACTTTGTCCATGCTGCAACAGAAAATTTATGAAGGACACCACACCTTCCATAAATTTCACCAGTAAGCCGTAGCATCGTGGTTGGATGCTCTCTTACCCCTGTAGGAAGGGAAACAGCTCTAGAAACGGTACAGTTACAGTACAGTACAGTGATGAGTGTAGCTTTATACTGACATCCAGGGTGATGTCATGCGTGCCCACGTAGGCGTTTCAGTTTGCAAAGGACAGAGCCACACAGAGCCAGGGGCAGAACATGGATGATTGGCAGAACCCCTGCGGCACTTGGCGGGCATTGTACTGGCGAAGCGTTCGTGTTGTAGCACGGCCAGGTGAGGACGGAGAAAAGAGACTAGCCCCACAGAGAGAGCACAAAGAGAGGGCTGGGCACTGGGGTGGACAGGTACAGTACTTACTGCCAGGTCCTGCACTAGCTTCTCTTCAAAAGAGTACGTCTCTGTTTCTATCCATATTCTCTGATAGCCCAGGAGGAAGAGGTTAATAGAGCGATGCCTGGGGGGGTAGAGGGAGATTAGGAGGGTTAGCAGGGTGGACCAGGAGGAAGAGGAGAGGAGTGGGGTATAACGTTAAGAACGGTTAATACGGGTTAGTATAGGGCAGGGCTTCCCAAACTCTATCCTGGTCCCCCCCTCCCCTAGGTGCACATTATGGTTTTTACCCAAGGAGCACACAGCTGATTCAAATAACCAACTCATCATCAAGTTTTTATTATTTTAATCAGCTGTGTAATGCTATGGCAAAAAACATTAATTGCACCCAGGGGGGGCCCCAGGACCGAGTTTGGGAAACCCTGTTATAGGGCACTGGGAAATCCAACTGGTCACCATTGAGAAACTTCTTGGAAGTTTGAACTGTACCCCCCCATTTCATAACCCTTTCATGTATACCCCAGTAAAAATGATCACAGGATACATTTATTCTAGCAAAATCTACAGTACACTGTAATGATTAAAGCTAAATAAAATATATGGTATATAAATTACAGCGACATCGGTACAGAAACCTATAACTTAGAAGAAAAAGCATTTGGTCACAGTGAATATTTTAGTGATGAGTGTAGCTTTATAATAGGCAGACCAGTCAGAAAGCCAGTGGGATCACAGTATGAGAGTTATAGTTATAGTACAAACCATGGCTGGGAGGAGGGGGGAGGAACAGGAGGTCACAAATGTTGTCTGAACATTACATTACCGTTAGCATGGAGAGCAGACTGTCATAGTCTGTGTTCTCATGCATTTTTTCGAGCCAATAGCGTCGGTAGGCATTCAGGAAGTAATTATTACTTTTGTGCCTGAGGGGAGGTACAGTATAGTCATTCAGGAGAGAACAGAGAGAGGGTAAAGTAGCAGAGACAGAGTAGTGGATATATTGTAAAAGGTTGGTAAGCCACTGTCACAAAGGGTACAGAGCAAGTTATGTGATAGTATTAGAGGTGGAAAGGAAAAGTAGACAGACATTGCATCAAATGTCCTTAACATTTCTAGCTCTAACCTGACTCAAAAGGCCAGTGCTTACTGATTACTCAACAATATGATGCAATGTCAAATTCTCCAAACAACAACAATAACTAATCATTTGGTGATGAGGAGAGACATGAGAACACACATTAAAGATGGCCGCCCCCAGGTCGGGCTCTCAATTGTTTTCCTCCCCACTGTGTCTCCTCCTGAGTCTCTGTGATTGAGTTACAATGCAGCAGGGCATGAAATTGCTTGTGTCCTTTTCTATTCCTTGATAACTGCCTGAGGCGAGACATTTGTTCGTACAGATTAGGGGAGGGACGCTTCATATTAATACAGGGTCAGAGCCCAGGAAAGAGGGGTGAGACTCATGAGGCATAGAGAAAGAAATAGTGCAGGGTTGGAAATGAGAGAGAATGCTAAACTTAACACAGCCTGTTGCCTCCCAATACTGACATCAGCAGCTGGGGTATTCTATTGTAAAATTTGACGATTATATTGTAATATTTATGTTTGTAAAGGACTGACTACACAACATGTAGATGGTTGTGTGATACCTGGGCAGATTGTAGAGAGGAGCCATGCGGAAACAGGCCACCACCGCACGCTTTCTCTGCTTGGACAGCAGCTTCTGCCACACACACTTCTTAGACCTCAACGGCTGTTCCACCTACATTGAATAAATGAAGACAAAATATGTAAGTTGTAATACAACATACGAAACAGGGTGCATGGTTTGGATCACAAATGTGACTATTATCAAGTTGAGTAAAGATCAGAGAAGCAGGACATAAAGCATCCAGGATATAGATCACAGCTTAAGGATCTGTAACATGGATATAAGGGTCCCGGATAAAGAAGTGGATGGAGGCAGTAAGGGGGATGCATGGTGCAGCCAGCCACTGACCTGCTCCAGATGGAAGACTGCAGCCGATATGCTCTGGACTCTGAACACTGTCCTCTCAGGGTCTGGAGGCCCCTCGTTCTTCACCATCACATCCTTATACAGGTTCAGCTGCCACCTCACTGCAGGGTCGTCTGACTGGGAGTGGGTTAGTACAGTGTAGGATTTCGAAAACATCACAGATTTTTGATAGAGTTGCTAGTTTTATGGATTACAATAATGCCATAATATACAGCTCACCTTTTCTTGAAGGTGCAAATTTTGCCGCACATGTTCCTTCACTTCATCATCTGTGTCCTTCTGTTGAGCAAAACATGAAAACAATTAGATATACCGTCATCAGGTAGTGTGTGGCCAGTGATACCTGATCCTCAATCAGCATGGGTCCATGTGGGCTAGGATGGCCCTCTCACCAGGAGGTAACGTGTCTTGGCCAGGGAGATGAGCTCCTGGTCCCCGGGGGTGCACATGTTGAGTCCCATGGGCAGCATCTTCTTCAGGGCAGCAACGATCAGGGAGGTCTGGATGGAGTAGAACTCTCCTCGCTTCCTCTTATGCTTCCTCTCCTGGTCCTGACCCCCTGACTGTTACCAGGATGGAATGACACATTAATAATTTCACCTGGCACTCACTGAAAAATGGCACTCTATTGGCACTCTATTTTCCATATAGTTCACTACTTAAGTTGTGCACTGTATAGGGAGCCATTTTGTAATATATCAGATGGGCCACACCCTTTTTATAATAGCCAATGCAGTCACATTCTAAATTGCTACCTTGTTCTAACTGTGCTTATTTCACAGTGGGAGCACAGCAGCTGCACACCGAAGGCTGAATTAAACCTATAGGTAGCAGAGGGAACTAAGGCATTGTTCCATCGCTTGCGGCTGAAAATATTTGCCCATGAAGCATTTCAAATGTAGCTATAACCTGAAAGCAGCATTCGCCCACAGTTTGCCTGTACCCATATGGTGAGGTGTTATAAAAAAGGACTGCACTGAGAAACACAAATGGAAGAAGCTGGCACACAGAAGACACTCATATTCAACTCAGCAAGAGAAAAAGAAACACCATTAACTGTATGCACGCACACACACACACACACACACACACACACACACACACACACACACACACACACACACCCCTCCGCCCAGTACAGGAGCTGAGTGACACAGGCTGACTACAAAATACATTTAGAAATCTAGATTATTCAATTATTGCACCCACACTGCTCGCACGCGCCAACGAGCGTCTGCGTTGACATGGGCTAAAATAGAAGTCAGTTCTGACGCAGATCACGCTGCAAGTCCTGCCTCTCCCATCTCCTCATTGGTTTATAGAAGCAGATACCCACATGCCATCTCCTCATTGGTTATACCCACGTGGGTGACTGAAAGACGAACGAGGTCGGTGGCGGTAATGCACCTAATTTATGAAAGTTGCCAATCGCAATATATATTCAACAGAATAAAAAGCCTAGAAGGAGGAAAGATGACTAGAAAAGATTCAATTGACTGTTTGTGTGGATTAATTGTCGGAGTAGAACACCTTGTGCATTTCAGGTAAAATAACAACTCAATGTATATATACCAGGACCAATTAGCTAGCAACAGCAAGCTAGCAAAATAGGACAAATTAGCTAGTAAATGCAATTTAGCTAGCAAAATTGCCATAAAGGTTTAATGCTTTTTGACCTGTCCCAAAATTAATGTAATTGGTTCAGAGTTTGTTTTGATATTTTAACCTGCTTGTTGTGATCGTGTTTGGTGTGGGGGCACAAAATAAATATATGCACAATGGCGCACGTGGGAGGTAGGTGCCACACACACCAGCGCAGGATATCCATCACCCAGAAACACCAGTGACGTGATCATGTTATTTGTCATGGGCGTGTTGACATTCAATAACAGAGCTGGGACATGTTCTGCCCACAAGGGAATGAGAAACGCTCGTTATGATGACAAGCAGGGCTGATGAAAGAGGGGTGATAATGTGTAATGTGTTAACAGCAAGGCAGGGCAGACTATTGTGGTCCCGTGTGGCTCAGTTGGTAGAGCATGGCACTTCCAGTGAATTAAGTGTACAAGCAGACAGGATTTAAAAAATAAAACTATCAACAAATCTATTCCCTGTACCTGAGGAGGTGACATGGCTTCTGTTTGTGAGGGAATATTAGTTGTGTTGTTTGGCCACGGGGGTTGCTGAAGCAGGGAGAGAGAAAGAGCTGAATCTGCAGAATGGAGCCCAGTAACAAGGCTCAGCTGGAATGTGCTGACAGATAGCAGCAGGAGGTTAGACTGAGGTTAGCTGGGTTAGGATGTGAACATACATGACCACAGGGGTTGCAGAGTGCTCCAAGTTATAGTCGTAGAGCACTCCAGCAGTGGGAATATGCTGTAATGTTTTGCAGGGGTGCATTTTTGTCCCCTCCAGTTTAATCATTGGAATGTGATACAAAACAAGGCAATAGTGTGCTTTAGGATCTGGCAGATGCCTCCAAGCGGTCTCCAAGCGGTCAGGTAGGCTGAGGGAGTGTTTTTTTCCGACTGGATAAACTTCTAAAAGCAAAGTTGCGCCCCTGCTGTTTTGTCTGTCTCAGAAAGCAGCCACATTTGAATAGGCCCTACCTTTGACATCTTCGTCTTGCTATCACCAGTCAGGAAAGACAGGTTGTTGATTTCATTCTGAACCACAAAGTTCTGCTCTTCCCTTTTGAAGTTCTGAGGAAAGAGCAATACCAATGTACATGATGAAGACACCTTCTGCTTGGCTCATTTCTCAATCTAAAATGTCCTATCTATTTAATCGCTAGTTTGTCCATTGTTGATAAGGAGAAATCGTACATGTGATTTGCACCAGAGGATGAAGATCTCAGCCACCATTCTGAAGAGTTCATTGGAGTCAGCGTCTGGTTCTTTCAGCCACCTGGACCTGCAGGAGAAAGGAGAGAGAAGAGATGATTAATATATATACACTCATCAGCCAGTACTCGGTCCGGTGCGACCCCCCCCCCCCATTGCCTCCAGAACAGCCTGAATGTTTCGGGCATGGCTTCCACAGGGATGTTGGTCCATGCTGAGGCGATGGCATCACACCGTTTCTGCAGATTGGACGGCGGTACACCACCGCCACCAGCCTGTATTGTTGACACCAGGCAGGATGGGTCCATGGACCTTGCCTATGCCAAATCTTGATTCTGCCATCAGCATGCATGACGCAACAGGAACCGGGATTCGTTGGACCAGGTGATGTTTTTCCACTACTTAAGTGTGTGCAAAGCTGTCATCAAGGCAAAGGGTGGCTACTTTGAAGAATCTCAAATCTATTTAGATTTTTTAAAACACTTTTGGTTACTACATGATTCCATATGTGTCATTTCATAGTTTTGATGTCTTCACTATTATTCTACAATGTAGAAAATAGTAAAAATAAAGAAACTCTTGAATGAGTAGGTGTGTCCAAACTTTTGCCTGGTACTGAATATGTATATAATACATTATAAGAGATGAACAAACATCCATATAATATCCTCTGCTCCACAGCCTTGCCCCCAAACCAGTGTAGTCTTGAATTACAATAGGTCCTAGGGTACTGATGAAACACAACCACATCATCTCATTTCACTCCACTGTAAAACACCTCAATTAGCAGGCTTACCTGTTATTGTCAACGTAATGGATGAGCATCGGGTAGAAGGCGTAGAGGTCTCTGCAGAGCACAGCAAACTCATCCAGGATGAGGAGCTCAGCCTCCTGGGTGTCTCCCTTACTGTCAGCCTTCAGTAGCTCCTCCTCCGTCACCACCTTCACAGTCTTCTTCTTCAGCTTCTCCAGCGTAGGCAGGAAGTGACTCTTCAACAGAACAGCCCTGGCCTTACTGATGATGGGCTGGGCATACACTGCGCCCACAGAAGTCATAGTGACAAACACATTGTCAGTTGTTTTTCTTAGAAATTAAAAATAAAACAATACAAAAGCACTCTTGCTAGGAATGCAAAAGACAATCTTTTGTCAGGCTATGGATCATCTGATCAGTACTGTATACAAATATGCAAATAGGTTTTCCCTCAAAAGCAGTATGTTTCCTAAAGCTCCAACCCACTGTGACTGACTGCTGTACACTCCCACACAGTAACGCAACCCAACTAACCTGCGATCCTCTTCATCCAGGAGGCCTCGTCGATGCCCAGGTTGCTGTTGAGGATCTTCAGGATGTTTCCCAGGATGAGGCTGAGGTGTTCTGAGGTGACGGTGGTGGAAAACACACTGTGCGGAGACGCCTGGTTCTCTGGGCCCTTCTCCCACCAGTAGGACAGGTAGTTACACAGCATGGGCAGCACCACCTCGATGACGTGGGGCATCTCTGTGTAGCGCGCCCCAGACTCAGACATGTCGTTGATGTCCTTCATCAGGACGTCTAGACGAGGCATCTCCGGACACATCTCCTCCACCGCGTCTGGCATGCCTAGGACTACACAAACACAACACAAACATAACCACAACACAACACAAATGATAGGCAAACAACCATTTAATGCAGTCTTAGGGTATACAGCATCATAATAGTGTGGAACTCACTGGCGCGTTCGCGGGCAGTCTTGGTGTTGAACACAGAGCAGGGGTTGTGTTTGTTGAGCAGTGGCTCCAGGAAGGCCACAGGCATGGCGCCTGCCAGTGTGGCCAGACACTCCCCCAGGGCCGGCAGCTGCCTGCAGGGGAGAAGAAGAGACAGACACAGATCACAGCTTTATACTATCTGTAATGTGATAGCATTATCATATCATTATGTAAATAATACTACCTTTCCACATAGATGTTTTTTCCAGTCCCGAGTGCATACAGGCTGGTCAGGATACGATAGCATGACACTTGGACATCGTCCACTGAAAACACAAAGCAGAAAGCGTGCTTACATTGATATGCACAGCGTCAGCGACATGATTTAAAACGCAGTGCTCCACTCCTCCCATCTCCTACAGCTATAGGTCTTGCTGTGGTCACTCACAGAGCAGGTCCACTCCAAAGTGGTGCTGGGTGATGTGTTCAAACAGGGCAGTGAGGATGGGCAGTAGTGCCACCGTGGTGTAGTTAATGTTCTGGGACACGCCCTTCATCTGTGAGCGGGAGTGGGTGAACTTCCCCAACTTCAGGTTCTCAAAGGTCTTCTCCAGGTCCTCCGCTGCGTTCTCGAAGAAGGTCCTTAACCCCGCCTTCACCAGCTCTGAGCCAGACTTCATCACCGTCCTGTCGGAGGGAAGGGGTTAATAATGATGGAGGAGTGTGTAGTCTGTCATTGTGCCATTTTTGCACACAATAACTACATAATGTCCCCATGTGGGATATTAAAGTTATAATTTTTGAGAACAATCATTTCCGCATGATTGAAGAGTTCCCAAAGGACAGCTTCATTTTCGTAGAGAAGAGCCAGCTATACTACAGAGAGCTCCCAAGGGACTGTGATTTGAGCTCCCATCTGACCTTGAATATTTACAGTGCATGATTTATACAGTAAATTATGTAAATATCTATATTCAAGGGAAGGTTGTCAGTGTAGGTATGTGCAGAAATATTACACCCCCCCCCCCCAAAAAAAAAAACAGTTTGATACATTAAGCAGATTAGATTAGTCAATATTTTGTTAAGTATATTGTGACTCGTCGTAATGTTTTTTTGATTCTGTGTTGAATCTCCCAAAGGGAGGGAGGTGAAAGACAAAGCCTATGGGCAGGCACAGTACCATAACTACATCCTCAGTATCAACATCATGTTTAATGCATTGATATTTTAACCTCAGTTTTTAGAACTGTTGCCTGAAACCACACATTGGTTCTGAACACTAGGAGCCCAGAGCTAGCTACAGTACATGCTGTCTATGCATGCTAAGTGTATTTGTATAAATACCAGTGGGAGTTTGTTCTCTTAATGTCAATGATTCCAAGATGGCATGAATAACACAAACTGGTGAGAATAAACATGGTGTAATGTAAGTAATGTTGTATAGGTTAGACATGAGGTGGCCTCTTTTCCAATGACATGTGCTGTAAAATTGCTACGTAACAGATCTCTTTCAAACCTTTGAACTAATTTCAAACTCTGTGGACGTATATTGTGACGTAGGACTATAGGACTGAGCTCCACCCACCTGGTGTCCAGTGTGTGGGCCAGGATGTGGAGACAGCTCACCATGGTGGTGGAGTCACTCCCTACAGGAGAGCACAGTACAGCGATGTGCACACATATCACACACAAAGTCATTCATGAAAGCAATTTAAAAAAGCGCTGAATCAGCTCCTTACCGAAGAGGGAAATCCTGTGTCTGACAAGAGCTGCCAGTTTACAGAACAGGCTGGAAAAAAGAGAACGAGAGAAAGAACGAAAGCAGGGAGGTTAAAGTAAAGGGTAAGAGGAGGAAAAGATGACAAGATGAAGGGAGTAAAGAGAAGAGTAGGTAAGTAGCATACACAGGTAGTGAGAAAGTGTAACTCGCTGTAGGGTGGTGAGATGGTAGTGTACCGACCTGGTGACCATCTCCTTCTCCTTATTAGATGCATAGCCGCTGCTGCTCAGGTTCTTACTGGGAGAAGACAGGAAGTAGAGACAGTGGTTCTTGAAGTACTGGTCTATCAGAGGGAGGAGCACCTTAAGGCAAAAAACAAAACAATTTAGGAGATGTGTGACAATCTTTGTGCAATCTCATCTACTGCATTTAAATGTTCATTTGTTTCACAGATTCACAATATTCTCACTTTGGCGAAAAACTTGATTTCTTGCTCATGAGGTGACTTGTCTGTCTTACCACTGGTAGCCATGGCCTCTGAAATGGCAAGGTCAAAGGTCAATAAAGAGAAGACTGAGGCAGCATGGTCCATAACAGAGAAAAGGTAGAGGAGCATTCAAAGACATGGATATGAACGTTAAGCAGGCTCTTACCAAGGTGGGCAATGAACTCCTGGGCTGAGTTCACATACTTGAGGAGCTTCTTGAGGAACTTGTAGGCAAACCTCTTCTCCATGGAGGAAGAGTCCTGCTCCATGTCCTTCAGACCTCTACAACACAGAAGGAAGGGAATGATGAAGTGTAATTCTGTCACACCAACGCACATCAATGTCTTCGGTCTTGACTGAAGGTGTAGTTAGTTTTCACACCCACACATGCACCCACACACGCACTCACTAACCTGGTGATAGCATAGCCGTTGATCTGTAGGAAGCGGAACAGGCCCTGGGCCTTCTCTTTGTCCCGGGCCTTCTCTTTGGCAGTCAAGGTGTCATAGGGCACTAGCAGAGGGTGAGTTGCCCCACCTGGAACCACAAATAACAACACTGAAACAAAGAGAACCAATAAATCTCACATTTACTCTGACTACATTCCTCTGGCTCCTCCATCTCACAGTGATTGAAGAGTATTATAGAATCACCTCTAATTCCAAGGTCATTCTTTTTCTTCTTAGCCCAGATGTTGTGATAATTCTCAGCCACGACCTCCATCATGCCCTTGATCCAAAGAGCAAAGAGAACATCTGTTAATTAAATAACATATCCACAGCCTAGTCATAAACAAAATAGTTATTAACAGCTACAAATTAACAACTGTGAGGTTCACTCACCTGTAACTCTCTAGAGAGAACCACATTGCTGGTGTCTATTGGTGTTGGGTTGAAACCATTACCCTACCAAAATACAACATGAAAAACGAGTTAGAAGTTGAAAGAAACATTGAACATCCGACTCAGCAGTCCTGGTATATACAGCACTAGGAAGAGCGGGCCATCAGACTGAGTACCTGAGAGGAGGACTGGGAGATCTTCCGCATCTTCTCACTCTCCCGTAGGGACATGGTCTCTCCATCCTTGGTCCTGTCAATGTTCCAGCCCATAGCCAGCATGCTCTTCAGAGTCTCCCTCACCGGCAACCTGTGGATCTCCTTCTCCTGAGGACCACAGGAGTTAACACAGCACACAGACATGGATACACACACCAAGAGTTAACAATCAGTTAGGTCACTAGTGCTCACATTAGTGCATGCTGTAGTTCAAATTCAAACCCTATGCTGTGTAATGCTGCAATGAACTACACCTTCTCTGTAAGGCCTTTGTAGGTCCTGAGCTGAGGGTGAGTCTTGGCCTTCTCATCTATACAGTCTCCGTACTTCCATCCCAACATCACCTGAAGTGCAGAGACAAGTATGACCCTTCTACAGAGCTGATATTACATTTTACCAGCTAGTTCTTCAACCCAAATAAAAACAAATAGAGTGAGCAACCCTGAAACAAGCCTCATAGTATTTCTCCCAAGAGCGTACTGAAAAGCCTTTATAAAATACAGTGCCAAAGCATTTTATTCTTAATCTTTACGCCCTGCAATAAAGAATTGATTCCTGGTGTCATTTTGCAGCATCAAATACACGTTACCCTGGCAGAGCTCATCTTTGGCCTACCTTCTCTGCTGACCATTTGTCATGGGAATGCTCAGCATATTTGTTGGCAACATTTTCCAGTTTCTCTGGAAGAGATATGCTGTAAAAACAGAGTAAAAATTACTCACTGCAGGTATAAATCTGGAGCATCCAAAATAATACACACTGGAATAAAGCATATGCAAATGCAGAGTCAAAGTATATAAAATCACTGCACATTACATCAAATAAATTGTGTGCATAATTTTAAAGTGGCTCCTATAAAAAGCTATTCAATTACAAGTCAGAGTAGTATCACTTTAATTAAATTGTCCTTAATTTGCTCGGACAGTCACCCTGTACACTAGTTTCTGATGGCCACTCACTTGGCTGTGCTGATGGGTTTGGGGTCGAAGTTGCCCTGAGCGTCCACAGACACAGGCTTCTCCAGGGTGGTGCTGATGGTGGAGTCTATGTAGTCAGGTGGTAAGGCCCCAGATATGGCACTCAGACAGGGCATGGCCATCTTAAAGAGATCTGCATCGTACTTCTGCTGGGAGACAGTGTGTGATTAGTTAACTATCAAAGAAAGCACCACTGAGATCTCAATAAGGCTAATCTAGTGACTAGAGACTGCAGGAATGGCTAGAGGATACAAAAGATGCTTTTAGTGCCGCAGTGGTCTAAGGCACTGCATCTCCGTGTAATAGGTGTCACTACAGTCCCTGGTTCGAATCCAGAATGTATCATATCTGGCTGTGATTGGAGTCCCATAGAGCGGCACACAATTGGCCCAGCGTCATCCGGGTTTGGCCGGGGTAGGCCGAATTTGTTCTTAACTGACTTGCCTAGTTAAATAAAGGTTAAATAAAAAATGTAGAAATACAGAGAGCAGATACAGAGATTGATGATGTTCTCAGCCTGGGCTCTCTCTCACCAGCTTCATTTTCATGTGTGCACTCCAAGATGTGCACACATGTCCAGACAATTACATCAAAAAGAGGACCATCATGAAATTAATGTTCATATTCAACATCTACTTTGATTTGAAAAATGTCAATGCAAAAAAGGAAAAGGAAAGGCAATGAGACATTCTTACAGAGAAAATTCAATCGTATACCAATGCTCACTGTCAGAAACGTGGTACAAGATTACTGAAGGTTATGACCTATTGGCTTGATGATCAAAGCTCAGTACAGCCCTAGCTTGATTGTCTCATTATCAGCCTTTGAAGGCTTAACTAGGAGCCCTGTTGGAGACCTGACGTTCTCCTGGGTGCTGTGTTAGAGGTGACCTCGCTTTACCCTCTGTGAGAGCGAATCCAAGACACCCCAGAAGATCTTCTTTGTGAGGAGCAGTTCCTCGTCTGAGGCCATGCCGTAGCTGCCCCAGCCTGATGGCAGACAGTAGTACTTCCAGCTCTGCTCGTAGTGGTTGGTCAAGAGCTGTGGCGGACACACAGGGTCAAAGGTCAGTCCATTAGACTTAGTGGGAGGATGTATGTACACTCTGCTGTGAGCTACACTGAAGGACTGGCAAACAGACACCTTAGCAACTGGCATACCGAAACACAACACCCTGGTACTGAGCCAAACATCCCACGTAGGATCTCAAGCTGATGATACGTCATGCAAAATGAGTTCTTACTAGCTCGGCATAAAAACAGACAAGTGCCCCATGTGAGTGGAGGCAGAATCAAATGTGTTCAGTCTTCCACAGGCAGGCTGCTATTATTACTACAGTCTCTCTGGAGGGAAAACTCTGACAGAGAGGAGCAGTGAAGTCAACACGGTTCAATTCTTCCAGGCTGCTCTCTGCTCTCCGATGCTCGGCTGTTGTATTAAAAACAGCACAACTGCCAACATCTGCTTAATGCTGGGAACAACATTGTTAATAGGAGAGAGAGACGGAGTGAGAGACAGAGCGGGAGGGGGGGGGGCAGGTGGGCAGACGAAGAGAGAGGTAGAGGGATGGAGAGGACATACCCTGAGAGGCATCTTGCAGTACTCTGTCAGCAAGGGCACGTCAAAGACCAGGCGGCGCAGGAGCTGCTGCAGCATGGAGGGGCGGAGGTACCTGCAGACAGAGGAGGACCAGGGAGGGAACAGGAGATCAGAGAGACATCATCCAGAATGAATTCTGTTTAGCTTAAGCGTTTCTATGGCCACACAGTGAGCTTATTGCTTCCTAAAGTACATAGTGGAACACCTTACCTGCAGACAGCCAGCAGACACTCCTCGATAGCATCTCTCTGGGCCTTGGTGAGCGAGCGGCCCTTGGACAGCCTGTAGATGGTGTGTAGCGTGGAGTCGATTAGCGTGGCGTAGTGCTCTGTGCCAGCGAAGTGGGGGGCACAGCGGGTGAGCAGGGGAAGCATGGCAGAGCCAATGTACCTGTTCATGGCCAGAGCTGTCTCTGTGGTGCTGAGTACCTCCTACAGTGGAGGGGTCAGAGGGCACAATAGACCTGTCATCTAGCAGTCATCTCACCACCTAAGCACAGCTTCAACTGTTCCACAATCACTATCATTAGGTATGCTCACAGAGACTTTCAACTACTGCAAACAGAAGCTAAGTGTGAGGCTAAATCTGCACATTTGTCCTTAGGGAATTGCTGATGAGGAATTAAAACAGCGGAGCAAAGTCTGTGTCCTCCTAGGGCTAGTCATATCTACAGAGTACTACTCTCTAATACCAGTCCTGGAAGATGCTTAGCATCTTGCTGCATGGGAATCAAGCAGACTTTTATTTGCTAACTGCTGGATTACGTGGGTAGTTGATCATTAGCGCTTCCTAGTGTGGATCAATGTGCTGCGTGTCTGTATAGGAGTGGGGCGGCTGGTGGCTCAGGGGCTATTCTTGGACTTTATCACATTAACACTGTGCTGGGGCTGGGGTGGAAGTTTGTCTCAGAAAAAGATCAAAAACAAGCAGAGCCAGGGATATTCCAGCCCTTGTCTCACCGCCTGCCTGCCCAGGCAATCACCAGGGTCAACCTCTACGAATACTCCAGTCAGCCCACACACACACCAGACTTTTTAGACAATCAGTTTTAAATACACCAACTCCCTCTCACACACAAGCCCTTAAATACACAGCATCCACTCCACTCAACTCCCACATCCTTGAATACCTCAACCCACTTGTCTGGTAAACAAAGAACTAGATGGCAAAACAAACAACTTGATGCCTTTGCCAAATATGGTCTCCCACCTCTCAGCTGAGGGTGAGCCCACCACCTACCGTGTCCAGAGAAGCAGAGGCTCGCAGGTCTGGCAGGAAGCCCACTTCCAGCAGGTGAAGTAGAAAGCTTTGGTCCTCGATACCATAGACCCGGTCCAGGAATAGCACCATGGGGGCCTTGTGGTCCGGGCAGAAACTGGCCGCCATATCAGGCTCTGTCACAGTGCCGTCTGTGGTGGAGATAGAGAGGTGGAGAAAGTGAAAATAGGATATAAAAAAATTGTGAGATACACAAAGGAGGAAAACAAAATAAGAATATGGAGGTGTTGGGTCTCTGTGTAAATATGACTTGTGTTCTACATGTCTTTCCTGCAGTATTCACACAGCTGGAGAGCTACCCATACATGACATCAAGTCTCTTCTGTTGAAGAAAGCCATATGTATTCATTAGCAGCACTGCAGGGTTTCTGGGGAGGGAGACACCGCTGAGTGATTCAGTTCCCACTGGGCATAGATGTAAATTCAACATCTATTCCACGTTGGTTCAACGTCATTTCATTGAAATACCATGGAATCAACGTTGGTTCAACCAGTGTGTGTGATCCGAGCGTTGCCTTGCATGTGTAGAGCAATCAATAGAGAAGAATACACAGTAACAGAACAGAAATGAGAGGGAGATGAGGAGAGCAGAGCAGGCTTACTCAAAGCTGTGGGAGGTAGACAGACATGCACTGTGAGCTGGGATCAACAGCACTTCAGCACCACCATTGGGTTTCCTACTTTATTATGAATAACTCAACCAATTTTATTGGGCAGTCCTCTACCTTTGTGAATGACAGGCATCTTGAGGGTTACGCTGATGATGCCCACCAGGTCTTCAGTGGGCACTAGGGAGCGCAGGATGGCACGGATACGCAGGGCCTCCCCTTTCCCCTTGTTAATCAACTGAGGGAGGATGAGAGAGGCATTAGTCCTATTGGTGGAGAACATACATTCATTCAACCTTTACTTATCCAGGTGAGTCAGAGTGAACAGATGCTGAGATGTTTCGAATGCAAATGAACTCAGAGTAGGTGAGGGTTCATATGATCTGTGATGGGACCATCAGCTAAACTCACGTGCATCTCTGGGGCACAGCGTCCCAATAGGTCGATGAGGGCAGAGTAGAAGGACATGATGGCATTTCCCATGTGAACCACCTCTTCCTCCTCATCATCCTCAGCAGACCTGCCCACAACAAACACAGGAGGGGGAGGGAGAAGGTCTGATGGGTCTTGTTATCTTAACTAACTGATGAGCATCTTACAGGGTTTACTTCGCTATGTACTATTAGCTCTACCCAGCTAGCACATTTGGTTCCTTGGAGTTTTAGGAACGTATATTTTTGGTTTCCCAATGGTTCTGGGAACAAAGCCATACGTTTCCTGACTGGTAAAATTAAACTTTTTTTAAACGTTCTTAGAATGGAAGTGAAAATTTAGCCTGTTCTGGGAACATACATTTTTCGGTTGCAGGGAGGTTCTGAGAACGCTTTACTATGGTTCCCTGAACGTTTTCGTGGTAGGTTTTATTATTTTCTGAGAATGATAATTCTAGGCTATTTGAAGGTAATTAAATTACGGTCTGAGAACATGTTTCATTAAGACGTTTAATAACACTGCTGGCTTAGGTTAACTGTTTTGAATTCCAAGCACAGATAGGACAAATGAATCATGCTAACACATGTATTTCTTCTTGTGGCATGGTGTCAGTTAGATTCGAACATGTGATCCTCTGTTCTCTATCGACGCAATCAGTCCACCGCGCCACCAGGATGGAGTTAGCATGACATACATTTTTTACTCATGCAAAGCTGTTCATTTTAGTCTATTTAAACAGAACCCATTTCAAAGGAAACAAGCACTCTTTAAGACCAGGTGTGAACAATTAATGGATGCGGCAAACACACCTGAACAAGATAGTAGATAGATAACAGAATGTACAGTACCAGTCAAAAGTTTGGACACCTACTCATTCAAGGGTTTTTCTTTATTTGTACTATTTTCTACATCATAAAATAATAGTGAAGACATCAACACTATGAAACAACACATATGGAATCATTTGGTAACCAAAAAAGTGTTCTCTCAACCATGCTCATTCATTAAATTAACAGGTGTGCCTTCTTAAAAGTGAATTTGTCGAATCCTACTTAATGCGTTTGAGCCAATCAGTTGTGTTGTGACAAGGTAGGGGTGGTATACAGAAGATAGCCCTATTTGTTATAAGACCAAGTCCATATTATGGCAAGAACAGCTCAAATAAGCAAAGAGACAGTTCACCATTACTTTAAGACATGAAGGTCAGTCAATGTGGAAAATATCAAGAACTTTTAAAGTTTCTTCAAGTGCAGTCACAAGAAACATCGGGCGCTATGATGAAACTGGCTCTCATGAGGACCGCCAACAGGAAAGGAAGACCCAGAATTACCTCTGCTGCAGAAGATAAGTTCCTTCGAGTTTACCAGCCTCCGAAATTACAGCCCAAATAAATGCTTTACAGAGTTCAAGTAACAGACACATCTCAACATCAACCGTTCAGAGGAGACTGTGTGAATCAGGCTTTCATGGTCAAATTGCTGCAAAGAAACCACTACTAAAGGACACCAATAATAATAAGAGACTTGCTTGGGCCAAGAAACACAAGCAATGGAGATTAGACCGGTGTAAATCTGTCCTTTGGTCTGATGAGTCCAAATTTGATATTTTTGGTTCCAACCGCTGTGTCTGTGAGACGCAGAGTTGGTGAATGGATGATCTCAGCATGTGTATTTCCCACCATGAAGCATGGAGGAGGAAATGTGATGGTGTGGGGGTGCTTTGCTGGTTACACTGTCAAGTTATTTATTGAGAATTTAAGGCACACTTAACCAGCAAGGTTACTACAGCATTCTGCAGCGATACTCCATTCCATCTGGTTTGCACTTAGTGAGACTATTATTTTGTTTTTCAACAGGACTATGACACACTTCCAGGCAGAGTAAGGGCTATTTGACCAAGAAAGAGAGTGATGGAGTGCTGCATCAGATGACCTGTCCTCCACAATCATCCAACCTCAACCCAATTCAGATGGTTTGGGATGAGTTGGACCGCAGAGTAGGAGAAATCCATGACATCATGGGGATTTTCCAGTATCTATATTGTTTTCTCAGAAGTGGGGAACATACCTGAACATATATCAATATGGGGTTAATCATTAGACATGTGTAAGCATAACGTAGGCTACTGGATACGTACATGGGTTAATCATTCATTGGCAACATAGGCCTGAACTTGTGAAGGTTAGTGACTATGTACTTTAGTTAATCAACACTAGAACCACAAGCCATGTATATGTATTGGGGAGACATGTTACATACTGGGAAGATATGTTTGTATTAATCAAATACTATTTGAAAAACATATATTAGGAACATATATATGCAATACATGTATAATTGTATTGTATTAGAACTGTGGTGTCGCCACCAATATAATCTAAACTTGAGCTAGATAAGTCAGATGTGGGGGTAAACAAGCCAGAATTGAGACAGAAAGATAATGGTGGCGCAGGGCCAAGGGGTGTTAATCATTTACATAGAAAGGAGTTACTGTGTATGTTATGCAAGAGTGGAAAGGTATAAAAGCTCTTCCATGGAATTGCTCGGCTTCTGTTACTTTTGTAATAAAGTCTAATTGAATTTACAAGTTCCGGTATTTGATTCAACATTTCCACGACAAGATTCAAGGAAAAGCAGCCAACAAGTGCTCAGCCTATGTGGGAACTCCTTCAAGACTGTTGGAAATGCATTCCAGGTGAAGCTGGTTGAGAGAATGCCAAGAATGTCATCAAGGCAAAGGGTGGCTACTTTGAAGAATCTCAAATATAAAATAGATGTAGATTTGTTTAACACATTTTTGGTTGTTACATGATTCCATATGTGTTATTTCATAGTTTTGATGTTTTCACTATTATTCTACAATGTAGAAAATAGTCAAAATAAAGAAAAACCCTTGAATGAGTAGGTGTGTCCAAACTTTTGACTGGTACTGTATATGTTTAAAAAATAACATTCTTAGAACATTCTTTGAACGTTACTAATGTTTTCTTGTGGTTTTTATGGAACGCTTTCTTAATGTTCTGAGAACATGAGTTTAAATAGAACCATGAGGAAACCTGCAGAAAAAGTTATGCTGAAGTACTGAAATGCCCATAGAAGAATGTTTGTTAATATTCGCTGAACGTTCTGAGATCATGACTTGAAATAGAATGTTATGTGCCAGCTGGGTATGCTGTTAGCTCTTGCTCTATAGCTATGGCAGGTACAGTATGTATCTTACACGTCAGAGCTGACCCCCTGGGCAGAGGAGGGCAGGTCCAGAGCAGGGTTCTCAGAGATCTTGATGGCCTCCTTCATGGCTGCTAGCAGCCCGTTACCCCCCTCTCCTCTCAGGGCTGGACCAAAACACTCTGGACGCCTGATCAGTAGCTTCACCACCACACTGGAGTTCTCCTCCACACTCTCACCTGGAACACACACACAGACACACACACCAGGTTAACAAAACAAATATATCAGTGGTAAACTGCATTTGCACATTGACATCGACACAAGATGCACATAAAAATGCATTGGAGGTGGAAAAACACACACACATATATCAACAACTCTGACAAAGACATAATACTCCAACGGGCACCCAAACGCCTCAGAGGTGAACAGCATCAGATATAAACCTCATCTTGTGAGTGCTTGCCAATGTATCGCTACTTTTTTTTTGGTCCATCACTGTCAGGAAGGAAATTAATGGCTGCCTTGCTCTTTCAGCCAGGAGCTGTTCCTCCACTGAGCTCTACTGGCACTGAGGTTGTAGCTCCCAGATACTAACCTTCTCAGGCAGTCTAGCCTGCTCTGCAGCATACAGACAGGCCCTCTCTAACCCTGCCTACACCTGGTGTGGATGGCACACAGAGACCAAGTTTCAGTACAGTAGCTGTTGATAGTCATTACAGTACAGTGTCCTAGCTACCATTAACAAAGACAGCAAAGCGCAGGAAGGAGAGGTAGCGCTCGCCCTCTATGGGGTTCCAACCGATGTCAGGGTAACCTTTGTCCAGCAGCATGGGACAGCTCTGGAGCCCACAGCCTGCTAGGTACGTCACCACCTGCAACACACAACCAGGACACAATCAGGGCACACCAAGGTCACAAATCAGGACACAATCAAGACACAACCAGGACAAGCTTAATAACAGACACATGGACTGAGGATAATCTTAAACACATAGACACAAAACACTAATTCTAATGCACACACATCAACATACACAAATCCACTAGAGACAGCATCTCCTACCTTATCCAGGTCAGGTTCCTCCAGGGCCAAGGCCAGGCCGTTATTGTCCATCACAGAGGAGGCAGCCACGTCTAGAGGAGTAGAGCCCCTCATGGCCGGAGAAGCTGTGGGAAGAAAACATATATAGGATCCCATTAAAGTAGCTTCATTCTTACAGGCATTTACAACAATTATGGTATATAGAGAACGAATCTCCATTCCACTAACTCTGAGGTAGTCAGCAATTGTGTAAATTTGTGTATTTATTTTATTTTTTATATATAGTCTGTAATGTCTATGTTAGTGTTTTAAATGTATGCAAATTGCAAAGTAATTTTGTCTGTAATGTATTTTTCGTTATGTGTGTGACCATAAATCATATATCATTGAGATGGAAGATAGTGGGAGTAACAAAGCCAACAGCAGGGGGCAGCATTTACACTCATGAACCAGGACCAGGCTCTGATTGGACTGGCAGATTGTTCATCTGTCAACTGATCTAAACCAAACTTTCCAACTCCTACTTGCAACAATTACACATAGCTTATATCGTTTCACTGAGTTTATCCAAGCCTATGAACACTGCTTGAGGAGAAATCACTGATGTAAAGGACACTTCAATTTCTGTGTTTTCATAAACAGAAATATTCAAAAATGTGTAAAATATTGGTTCACACTAACTCAAAGACTTTGTCTAATACAGGTGCAAGACTGTGGGTAGATTATCCTTTGCCTGTGGACCATTCTGTGTGCGAGGTATTCCAGAAGAGAAGCAATCTCTCTCTGCCACAGCAGGGTGTTCAGGGTGACTGTGGCATCTCTCCTGATAGAATGTACAATTACCCTCTCAACTGATGAATTCTCAACACGACCGACTGGCCGAACACACACACACCCACACACACACACACACCCACACACACACACACACACACACACACACACACACACACACACACACACACACACGTTCTCAGATGTGTGTCTAATGTACGCAGACTGACAGCTCAAGGACCTAACCTGAGGCCCCAATGAGATTATTGTCCATAATAATGAGAACAGCGTCAGAGATGTTGTCACACCCAGTGTAACTACAGTATGAGCCAGTTGTCCCAATATCAAATAAGAGACCCTGGTTAAATCATGTCATTTTCCTGTCAGATATACTCCATAAAGCCAGAGGTGTAAAGTGCTAAGCAAGGTCATAAAAAGAACTGACAAACAGGGAAGGAGTGACTTGAACTTGCCCAATAATAAACGCTTGTTTTTGTTTTAATACAGTGTGCCCTAACAAATATGACCCAGGTGTACCTACCCAGGCCCACGCTGCTGTTTTCCAAGAGGTAGCTGAGGTGGTCAAACATGGCCTTCTGGTTCTGACGACTGATCCTGCAGAAGTAACACAGGAAGCGACAGCAGCTGGCCACCATCTTGGGGAACGCTATCTCCTGAGAGAAGAAGAAAGAGAATAGACTTAATGGAGGTTCAACCTGTACAATTCTCAGTACAAAACAGACACTTAGCTGACATACAGTGCATTCGGAAAGTATTCAGATCCCTTGAGTTTTTCCACATTTTGTTACGTTACAGCCTTTTTCTAAAATTGATTAAGTCATATTTTTTTTCCTCATTAATCGACACACAATACCCATAATGTCAAAGCAAAAACAGGTTTTTAGGATTTTTTTTACATCGGTATTCAGACCCTTTACTCAGTACTTTGTTGAAGCACCTTTGGCAGTGATTACAGCCTCGAGTCTTCTTGGGTATGACCCTTCAAGCTTGGCACACCTGTACTTAGGGAGTTTCTCCCATTCTTCTCTGCAGATCCTCTCAAGCTCTGTCAAGTTGGATGGGGAGCTTCGCTGCAAAGCAATTTTCAGGTCTCTCCAGAGATGTTCGATTGGGTTCATGTCCGGGCTCTAGCTGGGCCACTCAAGGACATTTAGAGACTTGTCCCGAAGCCACTCCTGCATTGACTTTGCTGTGTGCTTAGGGTCGTTGTCCTGTTGGTAGGCGTACGTTCGCTCCAGTCTGAGGTCCTGAGTGCTCTGGAGCAGGTTTTCATCAAGGATCTCTTTGCAACATTAATCTTTCCCTCGATCTTGACTAGTATCCCAGTCCCTGCCGCAAAAAAACATCCCCACAGCTTGATTCTGCCACCACCATGCTTCACCGTAGGAATGTTGCCAAGTATCCTACAGACATGACGATTGGCATTTACATCAAAGAGTTCAGTCTTAGTTTCATCAGACCAGAGAATCTTGTCTGAGATTTTGGCAAAATCCAAGTGGGCTGTCATGTGCCTTTTACTGAGGAGTGACTTCCGTCTGGCCACTCTACCATAAAGGCCTGATTGGTGGAGTGCTGCAGAGATGATTGTCCTTCTGGAAGGTTCTCCCATCTCCACAGAGGAACTCTGGAGCTCTGTCAGAGTGACAATCAGGTTCTTGGTCACCTCCCTGACCAAGGCCCTTCTCCCCCAATTGCTCAGTTTGGCCGGACGGCCAGCTCTAAGAAAAGTCTTGGTGGTTCCAAACTTCTTCTATTTAAGAATAAATGGAGGCCACTGTGTTCTTGGGAACCTTCAATGCTGCAGACATTTTTTGGTACCCTTCCCCAGATCTGTGCCTCGACAGTCCTGTCTCAGAGGTCTATGGACAATTCTTTCAGCCACATGGCTTGGTATTTGCTCTGACATGCACTGTCAACTGTGGGACCTTGTATAGACAGGGGTGTGTGCCTTTCCAAATAATGTCAAATCAATTGAATTTACCACAGGTGGACTCCAATCAAGTTGTAGCAACATCTCAAGGATGATCAATGGAAACAGAATGCACCTGAGCTCAATTTTGAGTCTCATAGCAAAAGGTCTGAATACTTAAATAAATAAAGTATTTGTTTTTTATTTTTAATAAATGTACTAAAAGGTCTAAAAACCTGTTTTGTTTTGTCATTATAGGGTATTGTGTGTATATTTATGAGGATATTTAAAAATATAATACATTTTAGAATAAGGCTTGGCCTCCTGAGTGGCACAGCTGGCAGCTTCATTAAATAGTACTTGCAAAACACCAGTCTCAACGTCTACAGTGAAGAGGCAACTCCGGGATGCTGGCCTTCTAGCAGAGTTCCTCTGTCCAGTGTCTGTGTTGTTTTGCCCATCTTAATGTTTCCTTTTTATTGACCAGTTTCAGATATGGCTTTTTCTTTGTAACTCTACCTAGAAGGCCAGCATCCCAGAGTCGCTTCTTCATTGTTCACGTTGAGACTGTTGTTTTGCGGGTACTATTTAATGAAGCTGCTAGTTGAGGACTTGTGAGGCATCTGTTTCTCAAACTAGACACTGTAATGTACTTGTCCTCTTGCTCAGTTGTGCACCGGGGCCTCCCACTCCTCTTTCTATTCTGGTTAAAGCCAGTTTGCGCTGTTCTGTGAAGGGAGTACTACACAGTGTTGTACGAGATCTTCAGTTTCTTGGCAATTTCTCGCATGGAATAGCCTTCATTTCTTAGAAAAAGAATAGACTGACGAGATTCAGAAGAAAGTTATTTGTTTCTGGCCATTTTGAGCCTGTAATCGAACCCACAAATGCTGATGCTCCAGATACTAAACTAGTCTAAAGGCCAGTTTTATTGCTTCTTTAATCAGGACAACAGTTTTCAGCTGTGCTAACATAATTGCAAAAGGGTTTCCTAATGATCAATTATCCTTTTAAAATTATCAACTTGGATGAGCTAACACAACATGCCATTGGAACAAGAGTGATGGTTGCTGATAATGGGCCTCTGTACACCTATGTAGATATTCCATAAAGAATCTGCCGTTTCCAGCTACAATAGTAATTTACAACATTAACAATGTCTACACTGTATTTCTACACTGTTATTTTAAATGGACAAAGAAATGTGCTTTTCTTTCAAAAACAAGGACATTTCTAAGTGAATATATATTTTTAGAATAAGGCTGTAACGTAACAAAATGTGGAACAATTCAAGGGGTCCGAATACTTTCTGAAGACACTGTACTATAAGTAGATGTAAATCTTCGCTCTCACACAAGCAAAGTGTGTTGAGTCTACTGAGTACTTGGTTTCCTCAGGGCTTGTTACTATAAATCCCCTTCACTAATGAATGCCTGCTGGGATGTGTTTATTTCTGCACTCCTCTGCCTTCCCAACACACACTCAGCCTCCCTGCTACGTGCAGTACAGTCACCCTTACATTGACTTTTATGTATTAAATCCTACCACCAATATTTTCTCAAGCTTGTTTATTGATGTGGTGCCAAAGTCCAAGGACATTATTACAATGACGTTCAAGAATGACACCTTGCAATTGCAGACTGGAAACAGGGAGCTTGTGTTACCTTTCTCACACCACTACAGTATTCATTGCAATAGACCCTTTCCATGCCCAGTTGCTAGAGCGCAATATATTATTGTAAAAAATAAAGAGCGGCACACACTCAATATACAAGCTCTCAGTAATTCATTAATTAAACCACCAATGTTTTGTCACACAGTGCCTTCTTCAGGGTTATATCATGAATGATTGAACCAAGGTATATGGTTTGATTGCCCCCTGTTATTTTGCTATGGTTCAATAAGGATAAAGGATAGATTAGGGCAACAGGGAACACACAACCATATTGGAGGTCTGGTGAGGTGACCAAACAATAGTGCCAATACTTACTATTGGGCAATGGTACCAGAGGAAGCTTGCGTTACCTTTCTCACACCACTACAGTATCCATTTCAACACACACTTTCCACGCCCCCATTGTTAGAGCTCAATTTATGTCCAGAACTTTACTGAGGGTCAGGGCTGTTGAAATGCCTGGTTTATTATGTAAATTATGTAAATAGTCTTGTAGAACTCTGGTATTGATGATCCATTTGAGGGTGAGTCATTGATATGAATGCTCAGAGTGAAAGAGCTGTGAACTCAGCTGGCCCACATCTGCCACCACCTTTCACACTGTGTTTGTAAGCACCACGGCATATTAGGCAGCCATCATTCAAAATGGATTCATACATACAGTAGCATGGGAAGGGTGTGGCGTGCACAGGGGAGGACCAGGAGGTTGAACTCAGACTTCTATTCAGGAATGGGATCCTAGCCAGAGTTCTCAGATTAACAGTGAGTACAGTGAAGACAAACCTAGCCTGCCTCTCTCCTTCCACACGGAGTCCAAACCTAGAGTCACTGGGTTCTGATTGTGACAGTGGAGCCCAGTTTGCACCACAGGATCCAGAGATCGCCTCAATGAAGCTGGAAGACTGCAGTTAAACACTGGAGCTGAATGTCAACATTAAAGATTAAGAAGAGGAGCAAAATGGGATGTTTATCATGGTACGGGCAGGTTCTATCTTTCTAGAAGTTACCCACTGGGCACAAACTGGTTGAATCAATGTTGTTTCAACGTATTGTGACGTGGAATCTGTGTGAAAAATATATTGGATTGGAAAAAGGCATCAACGTAAACTATTGTTTTGAAGGTGGAATTTCAACTACAGGATTATGTTATAATTTTTTACATATTTTCAACATAGACAAACATTGAATACAATATGTTGAATTTGTTCCTTTGAAACAATGTCAGATCTTCAATGTTATATCCACTATAAGAATAGGTCGGGCAGCATTTCCTACTGGAGAGTTAAGGATAACTTAAAAACACAGTAACATATAAATAAAATAGAGAAGTCTTAATACTGCTCTGACTGTGGAGAGTTTCTCTCAACTGGGCCACTTAAAAATACACCAAAGTAAACACACAGGAGAGAAGCCATACTCCTGCTCTGACTATGAAAAATGCTTTATAACATCAAATGACCTTAAAATTCATCAGAGCGCACACACAGGAGAGAAGCCTTACTTCTGCTCTGACTGTGGGAATAGTATCTCCGTGTTGAGCTACTTAAAAAGACACCAATGTATACATAAAGGATAGAAGCCTTAGTACGGCTCTGACTAAGAAGAGTTTCTCCCAATTGGGCAATGTAAAAACAAACCAACGGATACATACTGGAGAGAAGCCTTACTACTGCTCTGACTGTGGAAAGTGCTTCACAACATCAGCTGCGCTAAAAGTTCAGAGAATACACACAGGAGAGAAGCCTTACCACTGCTCTGACTGCGGGAAGAGTTTCTCTCAACTATGGATGGGCACGGTTATTTGAGTATTCAAAAATCTGAATGGATGTTAATATTAGATTACTTGGGAGAGTATTAATACAAATAATAATACAAATAATGTATTTTTTAAAAGTCTGTCTAAAATCAAATACAACTATCTAAGTGACATTGCTACATAGCCTACGAGGATAAACCATGACATTCACCAAATTTATAAAAAAAATGTTTTTATGAGTACGTCCCATAAAAAAGACGCACCCGAATCCTATACATTTCACACATGTATCTTGTTGTTATTGTCAGTCAATCAAAGTGGCGCTACAGTCAGAGGCTCCATGTGTAGCAAGTGAAGTAAAATATTTCTAGTCAATGGAAAATGGAATTCAAATTATGGAATTAAGTTGGCTAAATGAGAAGGAGTAGGCTACAATGATCAACCAAAAGGTAGGCTATTGTTTAATATGAATGGAGTTATTGTAGACAAGTTCGGGGAGCACAGCAAAATAGCCTCAATTAGTCTTATTATGTTAGCTAGCTAGCTAGCTTCTTTACAACGATTTGATGCAGTCAAGACAGGCACTACCAGATGGTAAGATCGATAACTTATGGCCACTGGCGGATTTACCATTAGACAGAAGAGGTAATTGCCTCAGGCCTCATGTCATCAAGGGGCTTAATGAGCTGGGCATAATACAATTATTGTAATTAAAATTATTTTTCCAGTGTGGTCCTTCGCATCTGTGGTGGAATGTGACCGAGCTACAGCTGTGTTTGTCAGACAAGGAGTCTTCCTGAAATTCTTTCTCACAGTTTGGGCTACACTCTAATATGACCCCCTCCCCCCCTCCCCAGTGGAAAGATGAGTTTCTCACAAACGGTGTTCTCCGTTTCGCTCTACAACCCCCACAAGTGTCATGGTACCGGGAATGAATGTAACCCCAAAAAATGAATGGAAGTGAATAGGGCATTTCCACATTAAATGTATATGGGTAATTCCAGGATTTTCTTTTCTTTTTCTGAGCTTTCTTATATCTCCCAGATATAGGACAAACACTTCAAAACAAACAAACACATTTTGTTGGGGACCATTTGTCTTTCCATGTATGAATCCGTTTTTCAACGCGTTTCTATCAGTAAGGCCAAAAATTGGCCTTTTTTTTTGCAGATACCTAAAGAGATTCTAAAATTCAAAATCAAAATAGCTAAATGACCCTTGGTATGACCATCTTAAAAATAACCCCCCCCCCGGCTTAGACTGTAGAGCAGGAGGGCGGTGGCACCTTAATTGGGGAGGACAGGCTAATAGTAATGGCTGGTACAGAATAAATGTAATGGTATCCAACATATGGTTTACATCTGATACCATTCCATTCACTCCATTCCAGCCAATATTATGAGCTGGTTTTTGTTTTTCCTTTCAATTAAGACCTAGACAACCAGGTTAGGGGAGTTCCTCACTAATTAGATACCTTATTTAATCAATCAAGTTCAAGGGAAGGGCGAAAACAAGCAGACACTCAGCCCTATGTGCAATGAGTTTGACACGTGGTCTAGAGGGAAGTTTAAATACAAAAAAATATGTTTTAAAGTAATTCCCTTTAAATGGGAGTTGCTATGCTGCATCTGACACCTACCCTGTAGTCGCACAGTGCTAATTTAATCTCTTATCAACACCTCTGCAGTATGGCATGGATGCTGTGACACACCAGAGTCTCTTCTATCCTCACTACTGTACCTGGGACTTGCCTCCTCCCAGCACGTTGACCATCACCTCCATCACCGTCTCATGCATGCCCAGCACACGCATCAGGTTGGGGTGCTGGTAGAATATCTTGTTGTTCATGATGTCACTGAATGGAAATACAAAACACAAGCAACTCTGAACATGAGAGAATACTTAGAACAGAGTGATGCCTGAACATGCAACACTGTTATTGTATCAATGTTAGAAGTTACCAAAGGCTTCTAAACAATATTTCATCCACTAAAAACATCTAATTATCAGACTATGTTCATGCAGACTTTGTTGTGACGTGCCCCTGCCTACCCCAGACCGTCGATCATGAGTTTCTCCTCCTCCTTGCCCATGCGTACGGACAGCAGTGATCTGATCTGACCCAGAGAGGCCAGTAGGTTGATTGTGTCCTGTATAGAGGCAGCACTGATAGTGTAGCTCTTCCTCATGGCCCGGAGCAGCTCTCCAATGCTGTCGTACTGTCTCCTCAGCAGGCTGAACATCACTCTGACCAGCTCGGGGTCCTGGACGTGGCACTCCTGAGCCCAGCTCACCATGGTCTGGCTAATCAGCTCTTTAAGGTTGGCTGGGGGAATATGCAGAACCGCATTAACTCCTAGACTTTACACTGTTAGGATATAGGTTATATGCTGGATAAGACTGAGATGTCTTATTTGAAATGCTCTTTGAAGATGTAGGGTTTCAGACATTTTCAGAAGATGGGCAGGGACTCTGCTGTTCTAGCGTCAGGGGGAAGCTCGTTCCACCATTAGGGTTCCAGGACAGAGAAGAGCTTTGGCTGGGCTGAGCGGGAGCTGAGTCCACCTTAGCGGTGGGATGGCCAAGAGACCAGACGTGGCAAAACGGGATACAATAGTGGTAAAGACAACACCAGTATTTTTTCTTTTTCTTTTTTTCTTTCACCTTTATTTAACCAGGTAGGCCAGTTGAGAACAAGTTCTCATTTACAACTGCGACCTGGCCAAGAAAAACAAAGCAGTGTGACAAACAACACATAGTTACACATGGAATAAACAAACATACAATCAATAACAAAATAGAAAGAATCTAAGTAAATAGGCCGTAGTGGAGAAGTAATTACAATTTAAACAATTGTAATTGTAAACAACAAATTACAATTGCAATTAAACACTGGAGTGATAGATGTGTAGAAGATGAATGTGCAAGTAGAGATACTGGGGTGCAAAAGAGCAACAAAAAAATATGGGGATAAGGTAGTTGGATGGGCTGTGTACAGGTGCAGTGATCTGTGAGCTGCTCTGACAGCTGATGCTTAAAGTTAGTGAGGGAGATAGGAGTCTCCAGCTTCAGTGATGTTTGCAATTCGTTCTAGTCATTGGCAGCAGAGAACTGGAAGGAAAGGCGGCCAAAGGAGTAATAGGCTTTGGGGGTGACCAGTGAAATATACCTGCTGGAGCGTGTGCTACGGGTGTGTGCTGCTATGGTGACCAGTGAGCTGAGATAAGGCGGGGCTTTACCTAGCAAAGACTTATATATGACCTGGAGCAAGTGGGTTTGGCGACGAATATGAAGCGAGGGCCAGCCAACGGGAGCATACAGGTCGCAGTACTGGGTAGTATTTGGGGCTTTGGTGACAAAATGGATGGCACTGTGATATACTGCATCCAATTTGTTGAGTAGAGTGTTTTGAGGCTATTTTGTAAATGACACTGCCCGAATTCAAGGATAGTCAGTTTTACGAAGGATGCTTTGTTGCGAAATAGGACGCCGATTCCAGATTTAATTTTGGATTGGAGATGCTTAATGTAAGTCTGGAAGGAGAGTTTACAGTCTAAACAGACACCTAGGTATTTGTAATTGTCCACATATTCTAAGTAAGAACCGTCCAGAGTAGTGAGGCTGGATGGGCGGGCAGGTGCAGGCAGCGATCGGTTGAAGAGCATGCATTTAGTTTTACTTGCATTTAAGAGCAGTTGGAGGCCACGGAAGGAGAGTTGTAATGGCATTGAAGCTCGTCTGGAGGTTAGTTAACCTTTTGTGACTAGGGGGCAGTATTTTCATTTTTGGAAAAATAACGTTCCCGTAGTAAACGGGATATTTTGTCAGGACAAGATGCTAGAATATGCATATAATTGACAGCTTAGGATAGAAAACACTCTTACGTTTCCAAAACTGTACAAATAGTGTCTGTGAGTATAACAGAACTGATGTTGCAGGCGAAAGCCTGAGAAAAATCCAAACAGGAAGGGACTCTTATTTAGAAGGCTCTGCGTTCCTAGGCATCCCTATTGAGCAGTGAATCAACCAGATTACTTTTTCTATGGCTTCCCTAATGTGTCTAGTGTCACAATACATAGTTTCAGGCTTTTATTTTGAAAAATGAGCCTGAACGTCAACATTGCGTCAGTGGTCAGCTGAAGTCTCTCATAGTGTTTGGTGCGTAAAGGACAAATGTGGCCATTGTTTCTCTCTCTCCTACTAAGAAGCAAGTCCCGGTTGATATATTATCGAATAGATATTTGAAAAACACCTTGAGGATTGATTATAAACAACGTTTACCATGTTTCTGTCGATATTATGGAGCTAATTTGGAATATTTCGACGACGATTTCCGGGCGATTTCTCAGCCAAATGTGAAGAACAAATGGAGCTATTTCGCCTTTGTGGAAAAAAGGAACATTTGCTATCTAACTGGGAGTCTCGTGAGTGAAAAAATCCGAAGCTCATCAAAGGTAAATGATTTAATTTGATTGCTTTTCTGATTTCCGTGACCAAGTTACCTGCTGCTAGCTGGACAATATGCTATGCTAGGTTATCGATAAACTTACACAAATGCTTGTCTAGCTTTGGCTGTAAAGCATATTTTGAAAATATGAGATGACAGGGTGATTAACAAAATATCTCAATATATTTCATTTGTGATTTTCATGAATAGGAATATTTTCGAGGAATATTTATGTCCGTTGCGTTATGCTAATTAGTGTCAGATGATGACAACGGTCCCGTTCACGGGATGGGGTGTCACTAGAGGTTAACACAGTGTCCAAAGGGCCAGAAGTATACAGAATGGTGTCGTCTGCATAGAGGTGCATCAGAGAATCACCAGCAGCAAGAGCAACATCATTGATGTATACAGAGAAAAGAGTCGGCCCGAGAATTTAACCCTGTGGCACACCGATAGAGACTGCCAGAGGTCCGGACAAAAGGCCCTCCGATTTGACACACTGAACTCTGTCTGAGAAGTAGTTGGTGAACCAGGTGAAGCAGACATTTGAGAAACCAGGGCTGTTGAGTCTGCCAATAAGAATGTGGTGATTGACAGAGTCGAAAGCCTTGGCCAGGTCAATGAATACGGCTGCACAGTATTGTCTTTTATCGATGGTGGTTATGATATCATTTAGGACCTTGAGCGTGGCTGAGGCGCACCCATGACCAGCTCGGAAACCAGATTGCATAGCGGAGAAGGTACGGTGGGATTAGAAATGGTCGGTGATCTGTTTGTTAACTTGGCTTTCGAAGACCTTAGAAAGGCAGGGTATGATAGATCTAGGCCTGTAACAGTTTGAGTCTAGAGTGTCTAGAGTAGACTGTAGTATATTAGATGCCACTAATACTCTAAGTGGGAGCCTTTTTAAATGTTCTTTATCCAGCGGAGACTTGCTTGCAGTATCAGTCGTAGCTGATCTTAGCTCTGCAGTGCCTTCTGGCCTGTGTGTCCTCGTGCACAGAGAATGACCTTCTCCATCTATAGAGGTCTGCCCCAGAGACACAGCAGGGCTCTTCTGGCCCTTCAGTAGCAGCCCTGCACTGCTCACAAATCCCCCTCACACTGCTGTTAAAGACATTGCACTTGACTAGCTGATCTCACTTCTATCCATTGTCACCATGCAAGAGACACAATTGAAACCATTCAAGACCAAACCAAGACTAATTTCAGAAGCCTGGCTCAGTGATGCAAATAACAGCCTGAATTAGAAGCAGCTCTCTCTCTGCTGGCTTTGAGTGCCTTCGCAGGGCATCAGTCAGCTACAGGTAGAACACTGTCTGTGTATAACACACAGCAAAAAGTAGAACACTGTCTGTGTATAACACACAGCAACAAGTAGAAAGTCTCTTCTCAAAAGGAAAGGTGAAATTGTGTGAGCAATGTCAATGTCATACTTTTCCGTTTGTAATTTGTAAAGAAAACACTTTTTCTATTTCATTCACGAAAAGGCGATTGCCCATTCTCAATGGAGCGCAAGTGAAGCACTCTTATGTAAGAATGAGACTCACTGGGAGAGTAAGAGGTATTAATAGTAATTTAGCATATTCTGCTGCCTCTCCCAGCAGAATATAGCGGCTGTGTGTAGCAGCGGTGTGTAGCGGTGGTGTGTAGCGGTGGTGTGTAGAGGCGGTGTGTAGCGGCTGTGTGTAGCGGCGGTGTGTGGCGGCGGTGTGTAGAGGCGGTGTGTAGCGGCGGTGTGTAGCGGCTGTGTGTAGCGGTGGTGTGTAGCGGCGGTGTGTAGCGGCTGTGTGTAGCGGCGATGTGTAGCGGCTGTGTGTAGCGGTGGTGTGTAGCGGTGGTGTGTGGCGGTGGGTAGCGGTGGGTAGCGGTGGTGTGTGGCGGTGGTGTGTGGCGGTGGTGTGTGGCGGTGTGTAGCGGTGGTGTGTGGCGGTGTGTAACGGTGGTGTGTGGCGGTGTGTAGCGGCTGTGTGTAGTGGTGGTGTGTAGCGGCTATGTGTAGTGGCGGTGTGTAGCGGCTGTGTGTAGCGGTGGTGTGTAGCGGCTGTGTGTAGCGGCGGTGTGTAGCGGCTGTGTGTAGCGGTGGTGTGTAGCGGCTGTGTGTAGCGGCTGTGTGTAGTGGCGGTGTGTAGCGGCTGTGTGTAGCGGCGGTGTGTAGCGGTGGGTAGCGGTGGTGTGTGGCGGTGTGTAGCGGTGGGTAGCAGTGGGTAGCGGTGGTGTGTAGCGGTGGTGTGTGGCGGTGTGTAACGGTGGTGTGTGGCGGTGTGTAGCGGCTGTGTGTAGCGGTGGTGTGTAACGGTGGTGTGTGGCGGTGTGTAGCGGCTGTGTGTAGCGGTGGTGTGTGGCGGTGGTGTGTGGCGGTGGTGTGTGGCGGCGGTGTGTAGAGGCGGTGTGTAGTTGCGGTGTGTAGCGGCGGTGTGTAGCGGCGGTGTGTAGCGGTGGGTAGCGGTGGTGTGTGGCGGTGTGTAGCGGTGGTGTGTGGCGGTGTGTAACGGTGGTGTGTGGCGGTGTGTAGCGGCTGTGTGTAGCGGTGGTGTGTAGCGGCTGTGTGTAGCGGCTGTGTGTAGCGGTGGTGTGTGGCGGTTGTGTGTAGCGGCGGTGTGTAGCGGCGGTGTGTAGAGGCGGTGTGTAGTGGCGGTGTGTGGCGGCGGTGTGTGGCGGTGTGTAGCGGTGGTGTGTGGCGGTGTGTAGCGGTGGTGTGTGGCGGTGTGTAACGGTGGTGTGTGGCGGTGTGTAGCGGCTGTGTGTAGCGGTGGTGTGTAGCGGCTGTGTGTAGCGGCTGTGTGTAGCGGCGGTGTGTGGCGGTGGTGTGTAGCGGCGGTGTGTAGCGGCGGTGTGTAGAGGCGGTGTGTAGTGGCGGTGTGTGGCGGCGGTGTGTGGCGGTGTGTAGCGGTGGTGTGTGGCGGTGGTGTGTGGCGGTGTGTAGCGGTGGTGTGTGGCGGTGTGTAGCGGTGGTGTGTGGCGGTGTGTAGCGGTGGTGGTGTGTGGCGGTGTGTAGCGGTGGTGTGTGTAGCGGTGGTGGTGTGTGGCGGTGTGTGGCGGCGGTGTGTGGCGGCGGGGTGTGGCAGTGCGTCTGTCTGTCTTCCAAGGTTAGGTAGCATCGCCAGAGTGAGAACAGGGGGGGGGGGGGGGGGGGGGGGATTAGGTGGCTGTGTTTTAAAGTCTCTGTTTCTGCTGGTTGGTTGATTGGCTTGTACTCCACAGAGTAATCAGTCCCAGTACCAGAGAGAGGCAACAGGGCAGGAAGGGCAGTAACAAACATGTAACAACATTTCTCCCTCTCCAGCTACAAAGAGCATAACGACCATCTCTCATTACATAAAGACACGCCAGGAATGACAATAGAGTTCCAAAGATGAACAAACGCCAGTCAGCCGGCAGGCCCAGTGGAGCGAAACTCCTCACAAACACGCGCTACAGCTCACACTATATCTCACACAGCCCGATCAACAGGAAGCAAATCATATTGGACCAATAAATGAATGTGGCCGATAGACACTAGGTCAGCGAGTTTGGCAGCGCTATTGCCTTTATCCTGTGATCTGATCAGCGTCCTATGGGAGTTACAGTGGACTTTAGGACCCCTGCTGTATTCTCAAGGTCCCACGGGGAAGCTGAGATGACAGAGGGAGGAACCTGGGGGAGAGGAACATGTGGAGAGACTGGAGGCCGTGGAGGGACCATAAAACAGCTGACTAAATGTAATTGGACCCCTCATTCATGAGGACATAGGGACTGCAGAGGAGAGTTTGGGTCAATGCTGAATCAGGCCTCTCTGTGGGCTGGGAAGGAAGCAGAGTTTCAGGTAGGAGGTTGATTAGTGGGACTTCTCCAAAACAGTGGAAACACAGAGTTGTCTGACCACGTTTGTAGATGCATCAAAGCACTGCATTGCACCCTTTCCTTTTCTCACTCCTTCTTCACTCACTCCTGCAGGACTCCTAATTCATTCAGAGGTAGTAGCAGTGGAACCATGTACCCAGTCTGCCGTTACACAGCATAGTTATAATCAATCATGTCTGAAGAAAACAGCCAATACAAGAAAAGTATTTTAGTGGAAATACACAACGTCTATTTTCATCTCCTCTCTCTTGTGAGATCAATAGTGGGGTCTCATGTGGTCCACATCAAGGTCCGTCTAACTGTCTGGGGACAGATTGCCTCTAACCATCTGCATTCACAGGTGCATATTTCAGGCCACATTTACCCACAGCAATTTGGGGAGTTGTCCATGCCAGCAGCACTCATATTATAGGCAGTGAGCTGTACCCATCTTCAGGAAGAGTGCAAACATGTTTTTCATCTTCCTGTTTCACAAAAAAAATGGATTTACTGATCTCAGAACAGTGAGTGCATTGCATGGTGTTACATGGTAGGAAGATTATCTGAAATTGCTTTATATATCATTAATAGTTTCAAGAACTGTAGAGTTGTCCTGATAACATTGCGGATTCTGCTCTGAAACATTGTTGTGGTAGTGGTTTGTCCTGAAGGACAGGGAGGGAAGTGTATGAATGTTTTATTGTGTTTTGATTAACGACAATCAGTTCATTTATTAGTAGCCTCTGACATTACATTTTACATCTAGAATGTCAGACAATTTCCATACTGTACTCACACTGGTACAGTCATCTGCGTGTGTGTGTGAGATTGGGATAAAGAAGCCCGAGTTAAATCAGTGCAGTGTTTACTCTCTCTCTCTCTGCAGAAGAGCAGGACTGAGTGAAGATGCCCCTCACTGCCAGGCGGAGCAGCCATCCTCTACCGGCTCTGCATTACCATAATAACATTGAAAAAGAAATTGAAATGGAAATGACTGCCACTGTGTGTCTGTACTACATGCCAGACAAATGAAACAGGGCTTGTATGCCAGCATCACTATTCAGCAGCTACCCTGCTCCTTTCAATTTCCCAACCTCCTGTGTTACAGCGAGTAAACAGTGACTTGTTTCGGAGAGATAACCTATTATAGGAGTCTATTAGGAAACATATGTTATTACTGAGGGACTGTATTATCTTCAGGGACGACAGGGACTAGAGGGACACGGTGGTTTTCAGAGTCGCCAGTTCCCGTTATTGCTGGCTGTGACATATAGAATAAGAGTAATATTAATGGTATAGTCTTACAGGGGGCTTGCTGTTCCTGCTCCGTGGGCTCCTCTTCAGTCTTCAGAGGTTGACCTTTGATTTTGTAGACCAGGGCCAGCAGACGACCTTTAATAGACGTGTCCTGGTCATCTTCCTCTTCCTCCATAGGGATTCCTACACAAACACACGGCACAGGAATACAATCGATATCCCACTCCTGGACAAATACCGTTTCCTAGGGGTCAATCGGGCAACATAATGTCAGCTGTATCATAGGCTTTCATTTGCTAGTGTAATGTTTTTCGTCTTTCCTTTCTCTTTCCATGCAGTCTCCAACCTAAGGTGCTGCTGCAGGTCAGAAAAGTGCAGCATGACTGTAGAATACCATCAATATAGTACCCCCTAGTTACATACAGCCCTTTTCAATTATTTATATAGTACCCCCTAGGTACATACATCCCTTTTCAATTATTTATATAGTACCCCCTAGGTACATACAGCCCTTTTCAATTATTTATATAGTACCCCCTAGGTACATACAGCCCTTTTCAATTATTTATATAGTACCCCCTAGGTACATACAGCCCTTTTCAATTATTTATATAGTACCCCCTAGGTACATACAGCCCTTTTCAATTATTGAGCAAAACATCAAGACGTCAGAGCAATCTGGAGAGGCAGTGAACTAAAACACATCAGCAGAGAGATAGAAGACGTCCTTTCTGCAAAGAAACACAGGAAGCTCTAATACAACATCCCCCTGTAATTCAAATGAATCTGGGGAGCTCCGACAATAAACATAGATTTACAAGGATGAGAACGAACTATATTACATAGCTTGTGAAGTGAAACATGCAATTATAATAACTTTTGCTGGGGATATTTTTTCACCTGTCCTATTTGGACAAGCACTGTGTCCAATTTGTTGTGAGTAATAACATTGGCCATGTTGACAGTTTTGTTTTCAGTGAATCCCACAGCTCATCTCTACAGTATCATTTCCCACTCAGGCCCTGTGATGCTACCATTCATTTTTTATTCCTAGTCAGATGGCAGGTCATAATATTCAGGTCCAGACTGGAGACATAAACCCTCCTGATGGTGTTCTTTACCACAGTGCAGCCGCAGCTCGTTGTGGAAGGCATAGAGCTCCTCCTGAATGTCCTCTGGACACGGGCAGTCCTCCCCCGTACTGAAGTTCAACAGCATGTTAATCTGAAACACACACAAACTGTCATTTAGGTCACATGACTGTAGTATGCAATGGTATGCATTTTATACATATATAGTTCAGAAAAAATAGCAACTATGACCACGCTTGTATGCAGTAATAGAGACTGAAGGTAAAACGACATTCAAGTTTGTGAACAGTGCTGAAGTGAGCAGGGAGCAGTGACCCTGACGTGCTGTGTAGATGAGGAAATGGGGAGGTATCCCTCCCTCCTGTCTGGCAGGGGGGGGGATGTAAAGCCTGGATGTGGCCCCGTCCCCGGGCAGAGGCAATAGCACAGCAGGCAGGGATGGATTCCCACAGCCTTGAGGCTGGGCAGCGGAGGGACACACTCAAATTAAAGAGCTTTGGGGAGCAGTTAGAGAGACAGTCACTAGGCCTCTCTCAGTCAATCCGGGCTAGCCGACTGGTTCTCTCCATAATGAAAGAACCCACTGATACAAAACCAAAGGGAATTTGAGGAAAATAAATATATTAACCATGAATGAGGAAAAATGACTGAATGCTCCCACACTACTCACTAGAGTTTAGAGTGGAGCGGTGGAAAGAGTGCCGCTGAGGTTTATGAGTACAATGTGCCCTTGTTGCGGTGTGTGTGCGCGTGCTTGCTAGCTTAGAACAGTAGTCTCAGCAGCAGCCTGTTCTGTGTTAATGTGCAAACTCTTCTATCTAATACAAATGTAACAAGGTTAACACACGCAGATGTCTGCAGTCACCCCAGTTGTCATGAAGTGGGCAGCATTTCAAAAAGTTTAACTCAATTACAGATTTAAGGCCACGGCCGAGAGTCTGTGACTAAAACTGCTTGCCGGTGACTTTGCCACACTGTTGCTCCACAGGAGAGATGATAAACTCCCCGTAACCTACATCATTAACCAGGAGGCCATCCTAGGTTATTTCTATTTCAGTGTGTACCTGTTCTTGGGGAGGGGAGCGGAACTCCTTGGTCTTCTTGGCGGTGACGGCAGCAGACATGTTGAGGGCCAGCATCAGCTCGTTGTACCTGAACTTCTGGTTATACTGCAGCTTGGAGACAAAGCTGTCTGAGAAGGACACGATGGCCTCGATGCGATGCTTCAGCTCACAGTCACAGAAGTAGTGCAGCAGCTCACACATCTAGCAGACAGACACAGTTTCCACATATAATATCAGCTGGGATTTAGACACAGACACCAATGACACATATCTTCAGGGAACTTATTAGAAGAGAAAGCATTGATACAGAGACATTACATGGCTGAGTGATTTTAAAGTGGACTATAAAATGTCAGTGGATTTTTGCGGAGCATGTGATTGAAAGACTAGCAGAACCAGTACCTGTCGTTTCACTGGCTCAGGCAGCCTCTTCTCCAGCAGACCTTTCATTGGCAGCTTGGCGTCTTTGGCCCCCTCCTCCTCCCCGGCCTCCACCGCCTTCTCCTCGGTGCCCGTCAGCCCCTCCTTCTCTGTGGCCTCCATCACCACGGCGACGGCATCCTCGCTATGCTCCACAAACACGTTGGGGTCGATGAGGAGCAGGATCTTATGAACATCCTGACTTCCCAGCACGCCCATGGTGAGAAGTGTACCAATCAGCCTCAGGATGGGCACAAACTGGTACTCCACACTGCCCCCTACAGGGTCCCTGATGTGATGCCCACCACCCTGCACGGCCTCAGTCAGCATGGTGATGGCCTTCTCCTTCAGGGCATCCAGGGGGATCTGGGGGCTGTACAGTTGCTGCTCCCTTTTGGTGCTGATGAAGCAGGGGGGGTAGAAGTTGAGCCGGGGCTTCAGGGAGGTACTGAGGCCCACGCCGGGAGGAGAGTGGTGCTTGGAGGCATCGGAGAACAGGCGGATGCTGCGCGTCTCGGCAGTGATGGGGATAATAAACTCGTTGTTCATCATGAGGCGGGCCTCCTTGGCCGTCTCCAGGTGAATGCTGATCAGGATGTTGTAGAAGCCCTCGCGCAGCATGCCCGACAAGTACTGGTTGTCGATGGTGTAGAGCAGCTGGGATTGGTCCAGGTGGCTGCAGAGGGCGTGTGCCACGCGGGTGTTTCCCAGGGCACACAGGGCACAGTACAGCTTCAGGGTGTGGTAGTGGAACTTCCTCAGGTCCTCCTGCTCAGACAGCTCCATGATGTCAACACACCTGGTGGGGAGGTCAGTATACTGTTTAAACAGAGCGAGGACGTATACAGGAGCGCTTATGTCCTCAACCAGGGTGTGTGGTGCAATCTGTGTATGTGTGCACATCTACCTGTTCTCCTCAGGTATGTGCACAGCCAGCATCTGCAGGGGCTCCCGACACTGCACCACCCAGCCATGTCTCTCACTGACCCTGGCTGTCTCCACCTTCAGGAAGGTGTTGGGCATGCGACTCCACAGCACTGAGTTGATGGTCTGGATGTCGAGCCTCGGAGGGCACTGGGGTACTGGGTTCTTATGCTCACTCTTAAAGATGGCAGCTGACAGGGGCATGGCATTCTGTGGAGGTCAGAGGTCACACAGAGCACATTGTAGTTGGATGATATATCAGTAGAAAAGGTGGATAGATTTAAAATGGACTTCAGGGATCGAGTTACTCTACAAATCGAGTCACTCTACCTTTATCTTGGACAGCTCAAACTGGAAGAGGTTGGGGCTGGTCGGTCGCACAAACACAGCAGGAAACAGCTTTGTGTTTGGTTCCACCTGGTCAAGAAAAAGAGCACAGCACTAATACAAGAAGTTTGCAGACAGAAAAGGCACAGAGGCCATACTGCAGTTACAGTATAGAGGGGGACTATAAAGAGTAGCATTGAGAGTGCATGATGATGTGTGTGTGTGTGTGTGTGTGTGTGTGTGTGTGTGTGTGTGTGTGTGTGTGTGTGTGTGTGTGTGTGTGTGTGTGTGTGTGTGTGTGTGTGTGTGAGAGAGAGACTAGGGAAGAGGCTGGCAGGATGGCTCAGAACAGTTTAAAAGCTTGCCGTGTTTCTACGAGGGGAGAAATTAAGAAGATCATGCCCTTTAAAAGGGGAGTTTTTGTTGTCTGGTTTGAGAGTACATACACAGACAGCCAGACACTGAGCTGAGATCTGGCAGGCAGGACAGACAGACCCTACCCTGCTGCTGAGCCCGAGGCAGGGGGGACTGAGTGACTATCACACTAATGAAGAGATCAGGACAGGCAAATCTTTTTTTAGAGAATAGATGGTGTTGTTCTGATAAGAGACTGACAGATGGGACAGAGACTGTAGGGCTGATAGCAGCAGGAAGGAAGGAGACCGAAGAGAGTGTGATACGAGATTGTAGACTGTGCAGTGGACATCTTAAATAGAGACATTGTGTAGTTGGCTATACTGTACCTGGTAGGAGGTGGCCAGCTCCTTGCCGTTGCCAGTGAAGGTTACCAGGCCAGTGGCCAGGTCAATGAGACAGCCTATCTCCAGGTCCACATTACTGCGACTGGACGAGTGACCTGAGCTTGTGACGTCCCCACCCCACACCATGTAGCAGTTACTCCTCCTCACACTGGGGAATGGTGAGGGAGGAAGAGGAAAAAGAAGATAGTATCTGAGTATCTGATTAGTTGCTTATCACTATTCATACCGACATGAGGATGAGGGTTTCCTTAACAACACGATTACCTCTCATGGACCCGCCCACGCTGGTCTCCCAGGGTAACTGTCACCGTCCGGTTCTTACTGAGGTTGAAGTGGTTGCTATAGTAATGGTAGTCGGGGGTGACCCAGCCCACCCACACACAGGATGGATCCTGACCAGCGAACACCCTGACAGAGTAGTGGTACTGCAAGACAACACGGTGGCAGGTTAGCTTGACGACATGGCACCTGAACTATCACCAGCTTCTTATCATCCATTTCATACCGTGCTGATGTTGCTGTAATCTGTTCCTCTTATTCCATCATGACTGTGTCTCATAGACTTCAATGGATGTCTACAAGGAAAACATCAGCATTTAATCATTTCTTTATATACTGTAAGTTAGAAGATAAAGCGCTTTTACAGAAACTAAGCTCAATACTGTAAGTGTCATATACAGATGTTAGTGTTGTACAACAGTGAATGTGTGTTCAGAGGCCTGACCTGTGTTTCAGTTTGAGGGACTCGGGATCTTCATGCACTCCGTTCATGTCCATGACAGGGTTGGTCTTGAAGAAGGAGTGGAACTCCACGGGCATGCTCAGTCGACAGTACACCATGTCACCATTACTGTTCTGGGTCCCAAACGTCCTGTGGCTCACCTTCAGACATGGAGGGCTGTCGATGGTGCCATCTATTCTGGTCACCTGGGATGGAGATGTATTTGGACAACTGATTTAGCCATTCTCCAACTTGGAAGTGAGATATCTTACTGGTTCTTTAAGGTAAACCTTCTGCGAGCCTCAACATATCATGTATATTACCGTTTCGAATTTTGTCATTGACCTTTTGACTTTCGGTCTTACCATTATGTGGTTGTGGTTCTTTGGCACATTGACAAAGGTGGGGAGGCGTTTGCTGAACCACATGGTGACCTCACGGTTCATGTTGACGGCAAAGGGTTCGAAGCCCTCCTGGAGACCACACATGGTGTAGTACTTAAAGGTACTGGCGTCCTTCCCCAGGTTCATACGCCCCACCTGGGACAGGCCCAGACTACACACTGGGATGAAACCTGGGGAACAGAGAGAGCGAGAGAAAGAGAGAGAGTCAATGAGAGAGAGAGAGAGAGAGAGAGAGAGAGAGAGAGAGAGAGAGTGAGAACAACTGTCATCATCACCCTTCTCATTCTAAGAACACACACATCAGGGGGAGGGGGAAATCAATCCAGCTTTTAATAAAAAGCCATTTACAAGTGTCAGATTATATGAAGTTCAATTCATGACGGTGAGGCACTTATTTTCACTTATTTTGCAGCATGTCTGTCAGTGATTTGACGGCACAGAGACATAAGAGAAGGGGCAGAGCTTATAGAGGTCCTTCACATACACTCACCGTCTTCAGTCTCACACACTCACCGTCCTCCGTCTCGAAGTCGGCAAAGCAGAGCTCAGAGCCCTTGTTGGTGATGAGGATCTCTCCGTTGAGGGTGAAGATCATAGACTTGTCCTCCATGTTGATCATACAGCCCACCACGTCCCCCGCGTGCCAACACCGCCCAAAGAAACGACTGCCCATGTTCAGACGTTGACCCTGAATATACACACACAATAACGCTCTACAATCTGACTCCATCCTTATTCAAAATGTGATTTATTATGATATACACAAATCATACTCTCCAGGCTAGCTATGCCATCATCAACTATGATAAAGTGTCTCTTTTCCAAAGACATAACTGTCCTGCTCTGATCTGTTTCACCTGTCCTCGTTATTTCCCCCCCCCCCCAGTGTATTTATCCCTGTGTTTCCTGTCTATCTGTGCCAGTCCGTCTTGTATGTTTAGTCAAGTCAACCAGCGTGGTTTTTCCCGTACTCCTTTTGCTATTCTCCATTTTCTAGTCCTCCTGGTTTTGAACACGAGCCTGTCTGCCACTCTGTACCTCCTGGACTCTGGTTTGGACCTTTTTTCCTGTCCACGACCATTCCCTTTGGATTATTAAACATTGTAAGACTCCAACCACCTGCCTCCTGTGTCTGCATCTGGGTCTCGCCTTGTGCCTTGATTATAACGCTCTATAAGCATGTAGAATAGAGTTGAGGGCTCACCTTGTATCCGTCGAAGACAAAGGCCAGCTCATCAGTGCCCAGCTCTACATCAGGCCTACATCCAGGTCTGGCCCAGCCCACACGCATGTCTCCCCCTGTCACCACGTCAAACTCAAAGTACCACTTCCCCGTCATCACCGCGTACGTCCTCTCCACGCGGAAGAAACGGATCTTGTCTATGCTCAGTCTGTCCACCACATGGCCTGCTGGGTGGGAAGACGGCCACAGTATCAACACAGGAAGTGTTGTACTGTTCTGTGTATGTCAACATGGCTTCGTGTGGTAAAGATAACTTACCGCCCTCCTGATCTGGAGGTTCGATATTGTATCCGTATCCAATCAGAGTGCGGATGGCCTCACGGAGGCTGTCCCTGTTGGACTTCTTAGTGCGCTCGTCTAATAAAGAATATGGCACCAGGCGAGGGTTCCGCTTGCTCTTCACATCCTGCATTGAGCACAGATGGGCACAGTCAGAATCCCACGCACACCACTCATCATCGTGCTGATACTTAGCCAGCTCCATGGACCCGCTATAGGCCAGTGTTTGTCACGACTGGGCTGCCAATCTATAAGGGTCATTGAGTAGTTCATTGGGCGTTTGACATTATTACTCCGGCGCTATACTGATATTCTGTGTATCCTTTTGGTGTCATTCATCCCTCTGCAGGAGGTAGTGTTACATTTAGCAGTATTGATTTTGAGCTTGCTGCTCTTACATAGAGAGAGGGTCCTTCTTTTGTCCAAAGTTATAAAGCCTTCCATGTGTTTACTGTATGTGAGCTGTGGTCAAAACCTGCAGTGCTTTCACAGACATAACACAGAAGACTGTGTGCTTTACCTGCAGAATGCCATAGGTCCATCCTTGTTTGACCCTGTCCTTGGCCCACACGTTGTGGGCGTTCTCCGCCAGTTTATCCACCAGAAGTTCCTGGCCTGGGGTCAGCTTCACATCAGACAGCTCCAGTGGCGTGGGCTTGTAACCATTCGACATCATGTAGCTTAAAACAAGACGAGACATTATAATGTCTAACTACCTAGACAAAACAGTATTTGTCATGATTTTTCTTACATTGCGCTAGCCTATCCAGAACATAGGAATCTCGAAAAGTTGGTAAATCATGTATTAGGTTCTTGCTGATCTGTGTATTCAAACGTCTAGTAGACTCTTACTTCTTTGGGAGTTTGATCTTCTTCAGGTCCTCTTCAGCGTTGGCGTTGACCTGGACAACATGGCATCCTAATGCCAGCAGAGTCCTGTGAAGAGACAGATTAACAATCTCCATCCTGGGGATAAGACCTGTCTACACAGGATGAGCTCTCTAAGAGGGTGACTCACATTGCCTGCACACTAACTAAATACTATAATCAGCAGGCATAATGTTATGATACTAGGTTTGGTAGGTTTTTGCACTCCTACATCAAGCAGTGGCAAATGAACCAGCATGAGCATACACAGAGAGCATGGTATTGTTTAATTGTGCATGTCCCGGTCCATTATGGAACCATATAATCACCTTAAGGACTTGTTAAGAAAGAGTTATTCACACTTGTATCAGTAAAATCTCATAGTTTTGTCATTGTAAGAGGACAAATGAGAGATGTAGTGTGATGGCAGAATAGCAGGGCTGCTCTTTAGGGGCCCAGGCTGTCTGTCTCTGTTGTGTCAGTATCACTGTAGATGAACATTAAACAAACCAGACTTTCTCTCTCTCTAATCACACACACACACTTCTCTGTCTCATTAAACTTTATTTTGTGTTTCTAAGTGTCTGGGTGTGGGCTGTCAGTGTGGATCATTAGCAGATGTCCTACGGTGACAGGTGGGTGATGTCAGGAACACTGGGGGTGTTTCAGGTGCTGAGAGTCCAGCACGAGAACACCTTCAGTCTACTACCTACCTGACCCCTGGTTCACCCACACCTTCAGTCTACTACCTAACTGACCCCTGGTTCACCCACACCTTCAGTCTACTACCTAACAGACCCCTGGTTCACCCACACCTTCAGTCTACTACCTAACTGACCCCTGGTTCACCCACACCTTCAGTCTACTACCTAACTGACCCCTGGTTCACCCACACCTTCAGTCTACTACCTAACTGACCCCTGGTTTACCTACACCTTCAGTCTACTACCTAACTGACCCCTGGTTCACCCACACCTTCAGTCTACTACCTAACTGACCCCTGGTTCACCCACACCTTCAGTCTACTACGTAACAGACCCCTGGTTCACCCACACCTTCAGTCTACTACCTAACTGACCCCTGGTTCACCCACACCTTCAGTCTACTACCTAACTGACCCCTGGTTCACCCACACCTTCTGTTAGTCAACATTGTTTCAACGTAATTTGCCAACGTACTGTGACATTGAATCTGTGTGGAAAATACATTGGATTTGAAAAAAGTCATCAGGGTGAAATTTCAACCACAGGTTTAATGTATGTCATCATGGCATCCAATTGTCAACATAGACAAACCATGTATAAAATATGTTGAATTTGTACCTTTGAAACAACACCAGATATTCAACGTCACTATCAGAAAAAAATGATTGGCTGGGCAGCACCTCCTACTGGAGAGTTAATATATCTACAACTAGCCCTTTGGTCTCCTATCCAGCGTTTTAACCAAGCCCAGCTTTGATATTTAAACTAACATAGTTACTTATAATGCAGGACATACTTCAAGGTTTCCGTTGACATCTGCAGGTTGTAATTCTTTTCCGTTTCGGGCAGTCTGGGAAAATCCACCAGGCAGGGGTGCTGCCGCTTATTATCGTCCCTTATCTGTGAAACACAGGACAATTGTTCATGTACAAGTATTTGTACATATTACAACTGTCTTGAGGAAAGGGGAAAGAAATATTCCAAAAGGTGAGTATAATTCAAATCACAATGAAGGTTTTTGTCAATCAACAGGGGAGTACTCTCTTAGGGAAAAAAAAGGGTGCTATCTAGAATCTAAAAGTGTTCTTCAGCTGTCCCCATAAGAGTTAGAACACTTTTAGTTCCAGGTAGAGCCCTTTCCAGAGAGTTCTACATGAATCCCAAAAGGGTTCTACCTAGAACCATAAAGGGTTATCCTATGGGGACAACCCCAAAAAACTTTTGGAAGCCTTTTTTCTAAGAGAGTGGGGATGTTGTCTACTTACAGAGGGCTACTGGTATCCTGGAGTGATACTACAGTCTAGTCTAGTGGACATGTTGTGAATGTAGAGGAGGAGCATGTTTTCTTGGAAGATAGAGAGGTGTGAGTCCTGAATACCATTCCAAGTGAGATATAGAATTATATTCTTGACTGCTGTTGTTTCATCTCTAATAATCCGTCTTGCTGCTCTTTCCAGCCCAAGCAGGATTACATCCATGTTGACCAAGAAAACATGAAGTGGTGTTGTTGTACAGATATGTGGCTATTTGTGTGCTACATGAATCCCAGGCATTTATTTTGTGAATAGCACAAGAACTCCCCAGGAATGATTTGACCTAACAGACTTTTCCTACAGCCTACTACAGTCCAGACAGCCTACTACAGTCCAGAAAGCCTACTGCAGTCCAGACAGCCTACTACAGTCCAGACAGCCTACTACAGTCCAGACAGCCTACTACAGTCCAGACAGCCTACTACAGTCCAGACAGCCTACTACAGTCCAGACAGCCTACTACAGTCCAGACAGCCTACTACAGTCCATTCAAATAGGGCTTTGTCAGAGGACAAAGAAGTCCATGCTGTTATTCTTACTAACCTTCGTATGAATGTCACACAGCTTGTTTGAGATTATTTTTATACCGTCAATAGTCCATGCTGATAAAACTATTACAAGTTTTCTATAACCATACTAGCCTCCGATAGTGAAGTGTGTCAGGCAGGTAATATAGAAACCCTACCTCTGTACCCCATAGCAACCACAGCAACTAAAACTCAGACCTCTTTAAAATCAGCACTGAAGCTGTGCTCTCTGGAGAGTGGAATAGAATAACAGCGCTGTCCAGGTATGTGTTCTGTTCAGCCCAGATTTAGTATATTGTCTCCCTGGTGTAGCTTGCCCCATGCACTGCCAGGACAATGTCACCCGGCCTAAGCTAACGAGGTCTCGTAAAAAAACAGATAAAAGCCAAACTGCTATGTCAAGGGTGCAGAATTCTGTTTAAATGAATAAGAGAGTTTGACCCCGGCGTAATAGATCTCCTCACCATCAATCAAAGGCTCTACTAAGATGTGGGAACTGATGGAATGGCTGGCAGTCCAGTGGGTGGACAAATCACACTGTCACAGTTGTGTTTAGAAGTGGGATTGAGTGGAAGGAGGACTGCAGGAATTAGAGAATCATTCAGTAGGGTGGGCTACGGTGATCTACTCTACACACATCCATCACTTGTGTAAAAATAGATATAAGAGCTGTGTTGCATATTGTTTCTGATATTGATTGTCTGCACCTTTAAGGGCAGTGGGGCACAACAGGTCATTTTGGCAATGTACTAACATGAAACAAAGAAACAGTCATTCAGTCTTTGTAACAGTAGGGCTTAATGAATTCGCATCCAGTTGAATAATCTGGAATTCAACTAACAGAGAGAGAGAGAGAAAAATAGTATTTTCAATCAAGAATAGTCAGTCTTTCCAATCATTAAAGTGTCCACTAAAATTCTCTGAACTGAATTACAATGTTGGGCGGCAAGTAGCCTAGCGGTGTTGGGCCAGCAGCCGAAAGGTCATTGGTTCAAATCTCCGAGCCGATTAGGTGAAAGATGTGCCTTTGAGCAAGGCATTTAACTATAATTTTACCAGGGTCGCTGTCAATAATGGCAGATCACTGGCTATGAGCCCACTCTCTGAGAGTGTCTCAGGGGGAGTGGGATATGCAACAAATTAATTTCCCAATTCACACATGAACTTGTTTGATATAAGTGTGAACTAATGTGTGAAATAAGACATATGTAAACACACACCTAACTATCTTATCTTAATATCTATAGTCTAAACATGTCACTGAGGCCTATTTCCTGTTTAATTGCTGCAACAGAATGGCCAAAATGTCCTTCTGTGCCTTTGACTAAAACAATTGCATTGTAATTCATGACTGATTTAGGACACAGAAAAGATGAGTCTCTCGCCTACAAACAAACAAAAATGGAGTCTCTAGAATGAATGGCATGACGAGCACAAAAGGAGAAATACGGGAGTATTCTTCACTTACCCTCTGTTGGGTTTGAACCGCAAATTATAAAAGAGAAAGCAAAATGGTGTACAGGCTTGTTTTGGTGCTTTAACATTGGTAGAATTTACAAGATTAGATCAGGGTTAATGCATTTCACACAAATAATTATCAATACAATTGGCCTAACACAAACAACACATTTGCAAGCTGAGATTTACTCATGTTTATAGTTTATTTATGTTTATATTGGTTGATGATCCATTTAGAGGTAATGTATTGTGTCTTTCCTAAGTACAGTGCCTTCGGAAAGTATTCAGACCCTTTGACATTTTTCACATTTTGTTACGGCCTTATTCTAATTTTTTTTTTTACCTCTTATCAATCTACACACAAAAACCCAGAATGACACAGCAAAAACATTCAATTTAAAAAAAAATACAAATATATAAAACTAAAATATGACATTTACATCTGTATTCAGACCCTTTACTTAGTACTTTGTTGAAGCACCTTTGGCAGTGATTACAGCCTTGAGTCTTCTTGGGTATGAAGCTACAAGCTTGGCACACCTGTATTTGGGGAGTATCTCCCATTCTTCTCTGCAGATCCTCTCAAGCGCTGTCAGGTTGGATGGGGAGGTTTGCTGCACAGGTATTTTCAGGTCTGAATCGGCTTGAAGATCGGCTTCAAGTCCGGGCTCTGGCTGGGCCACTCAAGGACATTCAGAGACTTGTCCCGAAGCCACTCCTGCGTTGTCTTGGCTGTGTGTTTAGAGTCATTGTCCTGTTGGAAGGTGAACCTTCGCCTCAGTCTGAGGTCCTGAGTGCTCTGGAGCAGGTTTTCATCAAGGATCTCTCTGTACTTTGCTCAGTTCATCTTTGCCTCGATCCTGACTAGTCTCCCAATCCCTGCCACTGAAAAACATCCCCACAGCATGATGCTGCCCCCACTATGCTTCACAGTAGGGATGGTGCCAGGTTTCCTCCAAATGTGACGCTTGGCATTCAGGCCAAAGAGTTCAATCTTGGTTTCATCAGACCAGAGAATCTTGTTTCTGATGGTCTGAGTCCTTGAGGTGCCTTTTGGCAAACTCCAAGCAGGCTGTCAAGTGCCTTTTACTGAGGAGTGGCTTCTGTAGGAAGAGTCTTGTTGGTTCCAAACTTCTTCTATTTGAGAATGATGGAGGCCACTGTGTTCTTGGGGACCTTCAATGCTGCAGACATTTTTTGGTACCCTTCCCCAGATCTGTGCCTTGTCACAATGCTGTCTCGGGCATCAACGGACAATTCCTTCAACCTCATGGCTTGGTTTTTGCTCTGACATGCACTGTCAACTGTGGGACCTTATATAGATAGGTGTGTACCTTTCCAAATCATGTCCAATCAATTGAATGTACCACAGATGAACTCCAATCAAGTTGTAGAAACATCTCAAGGATGATCAATGGAAACAGGATGCACCTGAGCTCAATTTCCAGTCTCATTGCAAAGGGTCTGAATACTTATGTAAATAAGGTATTTTTGTTTTTTATTATTAAGAAATGTGCAAAAATGTCAAAAAACATGTTTTGCTTTGTCATTATGGGATATTGTGTTAGATTGCTAAGGATTTTTTTTACTTCATCGATTTTAGAATAAGGCTGTAATGTAACAAAATGTGGAAAAAGTTAAGGGGTCTGAATACTCTCTGAAGGCACTGTATGTCAATGACATGGACTGCCCAAAATAGTTTGCCAGTGCTCTGTGAATCTATTCTCTCCATCAGTGTTAAAGAGGTCTCCTACCTTCCCATAAGACCAGCCCAGTTCTATCTTGTTCATGGCCCACAGCTCGTGGATATTCTCAGCCAGTCTGTCCCGGACCTTCTCCAGGTATGGCAGCATGACGATCTGAGAGACAGAGAATCAGTGTCGTAGATAAACAGCATCTGTTTGTAGACAGTACAGCAGGCCTATGTCATCAATCATACATTGTGGATATTTGGAAACACTTACACTGTAGGTATTACTGTACAAGCCCCTTTAAAACATGCAGGATAAACACTGTTACTGTGTTTAAGATGAGCCATGTTGCAGTTAGTGTGAGGCGTTCTGTGCTGAAAGCCATACGCCTGTTACCTG